>NC_141615.1:2415000-2782500 GCF_047967505.1 Dipteris shenzhenensis
TGTGGAGGAGTGCCTTGAGCAAGAAGAGCGGGACAAAACTTCATCGCCCGTGACCATGTTCCAAGGTCTCGACAACCTAAAGATTTTAAATCATAAAGCTCCATAGAGAATAGTTGATGCCATCCAACTTATCCTCCTAGGCAAGTACACAAAAACCATCTGCCTTCTAGGCTATTTCTGACAAATGCACAAATATAACAAGCTTTGACAAGTTCACGTTCTGTGAACACAATGTACAATCAGCTCAATGCTTACTTTCAAAGCCAATACTTGGCTTGAGGATGCACCTCAAAAATCTGTCCCAAACTGTCAAAACTGATATGGACAGCAAAAGCTGACAGTCTCTGATATACTCCTCAAATGTGATCGAATGGCAGCACCAGATGTGCTCCAGACAATGGTCTTTTCAGCGTGAGCAAAAATAGAAGATTTCCAACCTCTATAGGGGCTGAAACAGTATCAAAACTCCACAAGCAATGGCAATTCCTGAAGTCAGGCACAGCCAAAAAACTAGTAGTAGGTGCTCCGAAAAGCCTCAAAACAGGTCTGAAAATGATTATTTTAGGTCCACACCAACAGCATTTGATAAAACAGTACCAAAATAGCAACAAATGCTGTTGCGACAGCTCAAAACTGCTCCAAAACCGGCCCTAAATGAGGCTGTAGCGGTCAACTATTGAAAAAACAGGTACAACAGCTCCAAAAACAGCAGAAAATCAATTGAAATTCTGAACAACAGCTCCAGTAGCTCCAGAACAGTCCCCCACAGTCTCACCTCGCTCTCTTATAGAGAGCATTCTCCCACATTAACTCAGTTTCACGATTACCTCAACACTGAGGAAACCAAAAGGTAGAGTAGAAAAAGTCGGGATGATGCTACTTTTACGACTTAAAATAGAAAACAAGTCAAGATGATACTACTTTAACGGTTAAAAATAGAAAACAATATCCAAAATCCTGATTAAATACCAAAACAAAGCAAATTCTGTCACCAAGTTGTAAATATTCCAAGTCAAAGTTCCAGTTGCCCATTTTATTCGATCATAATTATAGAGATCTTTATTTATTTAATAATGGTCAAAGAGTTATTTTCTATTGGTCAAAGTTTTGACTTCCACCAAAGATACTTAACCCCGGTTAAGTAAGCCTAACCTTGTTTAACTACAGTTAATCAAAGTACTTCAGAGCTGACTACGGTCAGAGAGTGTTGATTTCGACCAACAAGACTTGGCTTTAGCCAAGATGGGTTTGTCATGACCAGAGAAATCACTAATTCGTGATTAGTAGACATTATAACATTATTATATATATTATACCCCAATGGTGTAACATGTATTTGTATCTCTGATGGACACCGACCGAATTGTTATGGTGGTGGATCATCTAAGTAGATAGGGTTAGTCAAGCTGGAGCCACTGCTTCAGACGGCATCAAATTTGGACATGTAACACTTATTCTGTTAATAAATATGTGCACCCACATGTCTAGGTCCTAGAGGCAATAGGAAGGGAAGGGTGCATTAAGGTGCATTGAATGGTAGATGCATGGGTCATAGGCTAATAGACAGATTGCCTTGATAGAGGCAAGCCAACATACACTACCATGACTTGCCCAATTGACTTCCATCCAACTTGCAGTTGAGGGAGGCCGGCAGTGCTAGTATGGTCATGTCTCCAAATGGTTTGAAAAGGGATGTTTATCATCATGTATATGACCATATCAATACTCATTGGATGCCCGCTCCCGGCGCTTGACATAGCAAGAGATTCACCAAATCATTGGGCTGATCTATGGCAGATATACATCCATAAGTACACTAGTATTCTAGCTGGATCCCTTAAGAATGTGAAAGCCTTACATTGAAGCCTAGTGCCATTAGTGTTGAAGATCATAACCTTGGTTTTACCCAAGTTGGCCTTCAGGTCTCAACTATCACAAAAATCACGCAAAGCTATCAAATACATTTGTAGACGCTTTGTTGCCTCTAACATCAATACAACATCATTGAAGAAAGGTATGATAGACTATGCGAGATCGATCCGCGCCCTCCTGGTGTGTGCATAATGTTAGAAATATTAATCTCTAAGACAGTTGTCAATGTAGTAAGAGGTAGGGGCACTTATTCTTTTTAATGGTTTTTCCCCTAACCATAGTTAGCGGTTGAGTTTGTGGTGGAGTTCGTCGGGTTCACTCTAAGCTTTTGTCTCTATAACTACCCTAGTGTAATCATCCATTGTGTTGTTGAGTTCTCAATACAGCTTGCTTTTGCTTCATGTTCTCTTCAACCCTCTCTCCCTTTTCCAGCATTTGGTATCAAAGTAGGGTGCCCCTTGCTCCCACGCCACTCCACACAACTCCCACACCCTCAATGAACAATTCTGTCACGAAGAAAGTCAATTCCATTGAGAAATATCATCTCCAAACTGCTGGCCGCCTGTCCTTTTGGTGTTTGGAGAGCTTCAGAAGCCTTCCTACAGTAGGGCACCTAGTTTCTGGTGAAAATTGCCACTATAGGAGGTGATTTCGTGCTGTTTTGCTTGCTGGTCAACCTGTTACAGGCCTTTTGTCCCACATATGCAGCAGGTCCTGCTGCGGTTGGACAACCTATTATTTCAATCCGCCTCTTTTCGATTGCTTTTGGAGCTGTTCTTGACTTGGGCGACCATCTTTTTGTCAGAAATATTGGTGTAGCAGCTGTCTCTGATTAGGTCGATTCAGTTTGAGGCTTTTGGCTTCACTCCCGAGGTGACTTTTGGTGCTCCTCTGCTGTTCTCTTACTTTTCAACCCCCTTTGGAAGCTCCTCCTAAGCATATATATGAGGGGTGTATAATGCACAAGTTCCCATTGCCCAAGGATGGTGCAGTCAGGACTGCAAAGAAATTGCAGCTAGTTCACAGTGATGTTGCCAGTCCTGTAAGAACACGGTCAAAGCCCTTCTTTTGGAATCGCCTCTTATGGCCATTTTGAGAATATGAACTCTTGAAAGGCTTTTGAACATTTTTTTACTTAAATTAAAAGTGTTATCCATTAGTGATTGCGTAGTGAAGTATCATTTGTGGCATCTAGGATCCTATCAAGCCCTTCCTGCCATGCCTGTAGGCTAGCCTTTTGTAACAGTGTCCAACCAATGTGTGTGCGCTGCCCAGGCATATAACCCTACTGATCTTGAACGCCTACGTGCCGGATCAAAGGTTGCCGCTTGAACTCGCCTCTGCTCTAGGGACTGGCCTGAATGAGGCTTCCTGTGCTGTCACATTCTCATCAAGACCCTCATCAATGGCCACTCCTTCCTTTGAGAGGGGCCTATGTCAAGCTCCACAGGTGAGACTGTTATTACAACTATCCTTGTGTGGTGCATGTTCCTTAGAAGCTTCTGCTATAGCGAGAGAGCTTCTAAGTCTCAGAGCCTGAAGCCAGACCACTAACAATGAGACAAGGGAGTGCAAATGTGCCCTTGGGAGCACCAAAAGTACAGTGGGGACAATCCAAGCCATTAGCACCTCGGCATGTTTGCCTGGGAGAGCCTTGAGGGCTTCCAAAAGCTCCTCATATAGAGGCTATTGACAGCACCTACCTCCACCCAGCCCATTACATTGGCATGCAGATATTGTACACACTCTCATGGCTATTTGATCTAGGATGCAGGGTTCTTCTAGGTCAGCTTCGACCAGGAGGATGGTTTTTCTCCAAGGACAGACCACCACAAGCTTGATGTGGTATTTCCAGGCCCAGTCCTGGATTTTATCTAGTTTTTCATTTCTTCAGATTCTGTATGTGGTAATTTACCACAGGATTTTCAAGCTTTACATGATGTATTTTCCTTGAGCTTCTTCTCTTGGTTGTTTCCTTCATACTTAATAAAATTCTATGTCATGGGGAAAAAATTTTGTTACTTTTCAGCCAAGATGCTTATGTTCTCAATTTCCTTTAGTAAAACCTCAAGGCCTTGGTTATTTTGTACTTCTCTACTTTTCCTCAACTTGCATAGTTTGTACTCTCTAATATTGTGGATAGTGTCAGTTGAAATTCTCACCAACCCTTTCTCTTTCCCCACTATGGGTATAATATCTACATGTTTGACTTTCATTTGAAGTATAGTTTTAGAAAAAATACAAAAAGCCTTGACACTACATCATTTTATAAAGCATCTTATGCAATATGATTTAATATTCCCCATGAAAACGTTTGAAATTTGTGGTCAAAAGGATACAAAAAATCCAAGTCCTAGAATACAGGAATTCCAATTTAAAAGTTTTTGAAAAGCACTGCAGTGTTAGAGGACCTAAGCAGCACACCACTATTGTAGATTTTCTCCTCAATTAAAAGTCCAAATGGAGTCTTCTAAAAATCAAACAATATGAAATTGAGAAACTTGACATCTTTGTACTGTTTGATTTCCCATTAATATGTTATACTTTAATATCCTTCATCAGTGGTGGCATACAATATGCTATACTTTAGCAAAATACCAACCCCTCTTAAGAAGGAATTGCTCGTATGGTAAGCAGGCCCTGCGAAGTTGTTAATATGTGAACCTTATCCCCTCATTACCTGCCTTGGAAGCTCAAAGTTAAAGTACCAGCTCACAAGACAAGTGAAAGAAATGAAATCGCTCCACAACAAAAAATATGGGTAGTTGTGTTAGCTGATTGCATTGCTCCATGCATACATACAGAAGACACGCACTTCTTCAATACTTACAACATTAAGTCTACGTTACACAAAACCTTATTCCTATTAGATCTAGTCCTCAAGTCATGCTAAGAAATGAATACATTATAATAATTTTTTAACCCTTTAAGTTATGGCGTTAAGACAAACCTCATATATGCTGGAAACTCCTTGCTATCTTCATTTTCTCTACAATGTACAAGAAGGATACTCTCTACACGACGAACACCATTTACAGCAGATTAAGAGGCCTTTTGCACTGGATAAAGGCAACAGCCGTCCCAAGAATGTGACTCTAAAAAAAGGAGTGTACACTTAAAGAGGGATTGACTAACACATAAAAGAAACAAACAAGAACTCTAATCACATGGATACAATAAGGTGCTGACGAACACACCTGTAATGAATGCAGTATGCCAGAAACATAGGAAGAATGCCGAACAGGCAAAGGCTTATTGGTCATCCGATATAATGAAGTTATACCTTTTATTTGTGTCAAAACCTAAGAAGACAAGAACCAACAATTGAATCAATTTATTGATGCCCCAACCTTTGACCCAGACGCAATCCACGACCAATTGATTGTAGAAGAAAGAAACAAGACATCATATGACATAATAGCCAACAGTAACAAAGATTTACAGATCCTCAAACATGTGATTAAGATATTAAGCCAAAGGCGAACTTGCCTTTCAATACATAAAAGATTGTTCTACATGCACGCTTTAAGCATATAACAAGGCTACAAGTAAAGAGGAAAAAGACCTGTTATTCCTCCCTGAAAAATAGTGGGTATATAATTGTTTTTTTGTGTGCTGAAAAGTGGTTTTGTATTGATAATTAGAAAATATACATTATGATCCAATAATTACATCTGAAGCAAAATAAGTTGTATCATATAAGTACTTTTTCACAGAAAAATGACTTAAAACCTGCATGTGAGCAAAACCTTCTGCAGCAACACAGAGTCTGGACCAGTAAGTTCTTCCTAAAAACATTCTGACAACTGAAAATTACGAATACTTGATAGGCCCAAAGGAGGGACCTTTCCTCAGGAAGGTTAAGAATATACCACCACCAAGGGACAACTATCTGGGCTGCTCAAGAAGGATGAGGATATACCACCAAAGAGCAGACAATTTTCATTTCTATTTTGTAAGCCACTGACAAGCTATGCCAAATCATAATCTCTCTTTATAGCTCTGGATGTAATTCTATGCATGTGAGGGTGGCAGTTTTCTGGCTTTATAAATAATCATATATGATTAATATCGGAATGATTATAGATATAACATTGGATCTAGTGCATATCCCCAATATGGGGGCTTCACTTATATGAGATCCAATTGTAGCTCCATCCTTCTTATCGAATTCTTCCCACAGATCTGATTTTCACAGATCAAGACAGATAGGTTCATACCCATGAAACGAATCTCCCATCCTCTCATTGAAATTCAGAAAGATAGGGCGTGAACAAAAACATCCTTTCATTGTACACACCAACATTCTATCTTGATCACAGAAAATCCATCCTGCACAAGAGTTTTTGGGCTCAATAACTCCCATAAAACACCAAGCCTGAGACGACAGTCACCCATCAGAAGGGCACAAAAATTCGCACCCATTCACTAGCAAAGGCTCCGCTCAAACAAAGTGAGTCACACAGATTCCGCAACAGAGGGTCTCTGATGTAACTGAAACATGCACCTAGATAAGGAGTACCTAACCCCAAACCTGGGTGAAAATCCTAGACCAACCTTTACAGCTCCAAATCTGCATGAGATAAATTACAACAACTACCTGAGAATCATCTTAGCACCTTATTGCATATTTGTGGGAGGGGGGGCTTGTCATGTGACAACATAGCTTCACTTTCTTGTGCTTTCCACCATCTTCACTTCTCACATTTGGTATTAGAACAGACTGCCCCTTGCTCTCTTATCCCTCCCCACTCCATTAAGCTCGGGAGCTCACTTTTGTCATGAAAAATCGACGTTTTGTCACCAGAAAGCAAGCTGGTCAACGTGTTTTTTGATTCATGCAACATCCCACAAGAATTCCTTGATTTGGTGCCACTTTTGGAGCATTGATACTGCTGTTTCCTACCTGGGCGACCACTTTTTGGAAGTTAAGTCTCTGATTTCGAGCTGCTACTGCTGTGTTTAACTCAGCCAACCAGTATTTGGAGGTTCCTGAGTCTTGTTGTACCTGTTCTGCCCTTGGTCAACAAGCTTGCCTCTTTTGCTGGTCATTGAAATCTACACAGACCCAGTCTATTCAATTGATTTTTGGGCCATCTTCAGCACCGTGTTTACCATGGCCTTACTCTGTTTATGGCTGTTTATGGGCTATTATATCAGTGGGAAGACCATTCAGTTCAGTTCCAACCAGTTTGGCACTTCGTTCAGTTTTGCTATAACCAGATCAAAGCAAAGAGAGACTCTTTTGATGAACAAAATTGACATTGTTAGCTGTCTGACTAGACACATTCAGTTCAATTTCGACTGTCCTTTCAAGGAAATCCTGGTATAGTCGGAAATCAGTAGGATAAAGTGATTGTTTGAGCCAAGCGTTGGCTTGTTTGGGGAAGATTTGATTCTACATTGGTATTGTTCAAACACTCCACTTTTCCAATTCAAAACTGATATATTCAGGCTGCATTTGCCCAGCCAAGTATTGGCTTGTCAAACAATGTTCTTTTGCTGGTGCAGCATAATTCACAGCATGTGAATTTTTGAGACTGTTTGTATATTAATCTTTGAAGATGGCTTAGAATCAAAATCAAAATCAGGGAGATGTTTTTGGAGTTTTGGCCCAAGAGGATAAACTCGATGCCACCAATTATTCTCTGTGGAGCTTAATGGTAAAGAATTTTTGCAAAGAGCAAAGAGTCTATAGGGCTTTGTTACAAGTGAAGATGCCCGTCCAACAGATGTAGTTACTGCAAAAAGTACACATTAGCAAGGAGGTAATCCCTATGATAGACATTAGGCACATGTGACGCCAATCTCACCTACTCAAGATCTGAGGAGATGGGATGCCAAGGATGCCCAGGCTTTGTATATCATTCCCTTGTCCCTTAATACCTCATATAATGTTTCTCCGAGACTTCCAAGCACGCCTTGGATACCTTGGAGAATATGTACCAGGTAAGGAATGAGACCATGGTCTCTTTCTTGGAAAGATAGCTTGACAATACCAAGATACTGAAGGGTGACTAAATGTCATATCATTTGACGTAGAGAAGGTACTGAAGTTATACATGATAGTCACTTTATATCTACAACTCTAAATTCTTTGCCAAAGGATAATTTGTCTTTTCATGCTTCTTGGAATTGGTTCACTTCAGGAACTTGTGGTGCTGTTGTTGAAGAAAGAACAAACAAGAAAATATATGTTTGTTGATATGCATGATGGTCATCAAGCCTTGTTGGTAAAGGAAGAAATAAACCTCAATTTGGTGGCTCTGAGTCTACAACTGATTCCTCTCAGCCATCAAAGAAACATTCAAAAAATCTAGGTCAGCCCAAGAAAAAGCGTCAATGCCATTATTACAAGAAGCCTGGACACCACATCAATGAATGCAAGAAAAGGTTACAGAAATAAAGAAAAAGAAGGAACCCAGAATGACAGTTTCAAATTCAAATGCATTGGATGCAAACAAGGGCAGTGCTTCAACAACCTTGTTATTGAAGATTGGTCTTTTTTGGTTTGCATTTATGATGCCAATTGTGATACCAACCATGAGGTTGCCGCACTAAGTGTGAGTGGTGCCTCGGGCGTTGTTTGGTACTTTGATAGTGGTGCTTCCAAGAAGAATTTATATGCAGATTTACAGCCTGCTCCTTTTGGCAAAAGATTGTCTTGTGCCAACAATTCTTCATATCTTGAGAAAGGACTTGGGAGGATTTTGTTGTCATCAGTTAGGGATAGAGAAGAGAACTATCAGATAATCATTACACGCACTTTGAATCAGGGTTTGTATCAGCTACAAAAACATGACAGCAGTATGTCGAATGCATGTGTGGCAATAGTGACTGCAGAAATGAAACATGTAAAATTATGGCATGCAAGATAGGGCCATGTGGCATTTTGCAGTTGTTATAGAGACATGGGATGGTACATGATATGTCTTCTTTGGAGACAACTCCTAGACATATCTTTGAAGGGTGCATATTAGGTGAAATGCACAAGAATGTCTTTCCTAGAGATCCGTTAGAGCTAAGATCATACACACTGATGTGTGTGGTCCTATGAGGAAACCATCTTTGGAACAACAACTGTATTTTGTTACCATCATAGATGATTTCCCCGTATTTTCATAGGTATATCCCCCTAAGCAAAAAATCAGATGTTAGCGGTTTGTTGCTATGGCTAGGGATGAGTCTGGGTGCAAAATGCAGAATTTTAGATCAAATAGAGGAGGGAAATATATGTTAAATTCCTTCGAAGAATTCTTGAAGGAAACAGGGTTATGCATCAGCATACAGCCCCATATACACCTTGGCAAAATGGTATTGTAGAGAGGAAGAATAGGTCTCTTGGAATCTAGTTCCTTGTTCCCTAACTATTCGTTCCATAGTTTGTGCAAATTCCAGTTCTCTTTCTCACTCTCTCTCTCTCTTACCCACAGCTTCCATTTCTCTTTCTCACTCTCTCTCTCTTACGCACAACACTAGAGCCCAGGACAATCGTCGGGCTGGCCCCCCCGAAGGTATTTATTAGCAGTGGACTAATCCTAGTCACAGTGGGCATCCCCGCCAAGCAAACATGTGCACATAACATAAAACAATTACTCCCGTCGACCGAGGTCAACCCTCTTAATCACAATTAAGGGGCTTGAGCAACAGTCAAAGCGCCTTAATTATGGCCAAGTCTCTCCAACCGAAGTTGGCACATCTTGGTTAACTGTGGTTAACCCTCTTGGTGTAAACCAAGTCATTGACCATAGTCAACACTTTCTAACCGTAGTCAGAGGTTCTTTGGTTAAGCCAAGTCTTCCCAGTCGTGGTTAATACTTTGACCAGAGTTAATACTTTGACCAATAAAAGATAACTTTATGAACATAATTAAATAAATGAAAGACTCTTTAATTATGATAAAATAAATGGTCAACTGAAACTTTGACTTTAGAGTATTTACAACTTGGTGACTTCCCTCGGCTTCTATTCAATTAACCTCAATTGAAAAGCTTCCTTGTAATTATCCAAAAGTTGTGGATGATTAGCAAACAACATGTCTTCATCCATCCATTTGGCATCCAATGCCGAATAGTTTTTAAATTTTACAAGGTACCTGTAAAATTCCTTGCCTTGGGGGCCTTTGCATACAGTATGATACACAATTTGTGTTGGTTGAAGGACCTCCTCCCACTTGTCCACTTCTGGTGGATCCTCTGTTACTGGCTTTGTAGGCTCATGTCCCTAATATTTGTTTAAAAAACTCACATGAAAGGCGCCTGCTGGTCTCTTATCTTGCCCCAAGAAAGCAGCGAATCTCTTTCCTCTGAATTTTTCACTCTACCCAAAACGTCCGGAATTCCTCCTGCCATTGGCTTTTGCTGTCTTGGTGGTTTTCTATGCTCCTTAGAACCCGAAGGTTTCTGGGGGCATTGGGCAGCCACATGCCCTTCTTTCCAGACCTGAAACATTTCCCCTCTTTGTGAAGAATGGCTATATGCTCAGGGGAAAACTGAGGTTTACCTTTGAAAGCTTTCGGTACTTGGTTTCCACTCGGCTTCTGAGGCTGAAATTCCCTCTTTTGAGCCTTGGGAAACTCCTTTTTCTCAGACTGAGATGTGGCTGGCTTTTTCTTATCTGTTGTCCCGGCAAAAAGAGAAGGCACTATGGTGGGATCTTGCATGTACATTAAGCTTGCCACAGTGGCTGCATGCATGATATCTTGTATGCCCTTATGTTGCTGCGTATTGACCACAACCTGTATCTTTGGAGAGACCAGACCTGTACTTTCTCACCTAGGTCTTCTTTGAGACCTTCTTGAAGGGAGTAATCTGCAAGTATGCATCCCAAAATCTTTGAACTACTTGGGGATAAATTGCTTGTAGAAGGCTTTCTTGAAGCCCTTCCACTTCTTTGGAGCAGTACCAGCTGTAGTCTATGCACTCCACCATGCACTAGCTATTGCTGTCAGATGCAAACTAAGCATTCGCAGCTTGGAGGACTCAGAAAATTTCTTCGTGCCAAAAGCTGCATCAAACTGTCGATGGCTTTTTCGGTTTGGCCATACTGGCCATTAAATGTAGCAAACTTGGTAGACTTTCCACCTTCTTTGAACTCCTTGGTCTTTACTTTCTTACCCGACTTCTTCTTCTTCTTATGCTTTGGCTTCGATGACCCAGAAGAAGAAGACCAAGATGAGGATGGAGAAGTAGATCTAGAAGATGAAGAACTTGAAGAGCTACGATGATGTACTCCATTCCTGACTACCTGCTTTCTCTTTTTGCTGTCCTCATTTCCTGGTTTCTTGCTCTTCCTGGAAATATCATCTACAGGAAGTACAACTCTCTGCTGCTCTTACTCTGCATGAGGATTTATGAGCCTGCGAAACAATGAACCCCTTCTAGCTTCCATGAGCTGTGCCAGTAAGTGTCTGTAAGTTGCCTCAATCTTTGACTGCACACTATGCTCTAGCATAGCTTGATCATTCCTGGCACTCTCCTCATGGAAGGGCATGGCATCCTGCTGTGAAACCATTCTCTGTCAACTTTCTCTGAGGTTTGCAACATCTTACACAGAGTATGTGCAACCTGTGCACTCAGCTTGCTTTTCAAAATGAAAAAATACATCAACAAGACGTGTAATGCACTCACAACTTGGCCCAGACTCGTGCCAAAAACTGGTTGTCAAAGTCAAAGCATAACCTCAAAACTGTGTGCCCCTTTTCTGATACTGCATAGATCACCCAAAATGCATCTGGTTACCATTTTCTATGTTCAAAACATGCATATCCCTTTATCAAGCCTCTGATTTTCTCTGTCTATCTGTTGTTTTTTCACAGGTAAAACCATCTCTGACAGACAAAAACTGACAGGTAACCCCCCCCCCCTTTTTTTTTCTAAAGGTGGGTAATTGTCTGGTTAAACTAACTAGACTAACTGGCTCTGGTCTGGTTAGGTGAACAAACTAGTTTGTTTGTGACTAGAGCTCTAACCAAAATTAGTCAACTGAACCAGGCTCATTAGCTAAACCAGGTCTCTGGTCAGTCATTGACTGCCACATCATCTCTGTACTCTGCCACGTGTCACTACTATCAGTGCCATGTCATCAGTATGGCACATGCCACATCATCTCAACCAACAGTCCACTGTCACGTCAACACCACGTGTCTACCACATCATCGCCTAGCTGGCAATTGCCACATTAGCGCCTAGGCGGATACTTCCTTGTACCTTCACGTTTGGAAACGCCGACTATGATCAACAATTTGCAATATGGAACTATCTTCATGCCGCATAAAGGCGGCTTCCTTTCAAACAATGCATTCCTAACCAACGCGGCGAGATGAAGAGTGTCTTGTAGACACTGAGCAACGCGGGATCAAAACGGAGCACGCACTATGCTCAGAAGCTTTGCCATCATCGTGCGTTTACTAGTCCCGTCTGCTTTTCGTCAATTCGCAAACATCTGGTGGAGCTCCCTGTGCGAAGGTACAAGCTTTTGCAATTTACTGGCACGATATAATCTTCAAGCACGGAACCTTTGCCTTTCCATTAATTGGTCGTACATGCCTTCTCATTCAAGATCGCTGGATCTTACCTGGCTTTCTTCCATTGCCTTACACCACCCGTCAATCACCTATGCACTGACTATGTTCGAAGGCAGATGTAATTCCCACGTGATTTCTTGGATCGTCGCTACCTGAGTAGGTAGCAAGCCTTAACGCTCTAATACCAATGGAATCTAGTAGATTCTTTACCCATAGCTTCATTTCTCTCTCAAGCTCTCTCTCTCACTCTCTCTGTCTCTTACACACAACAATAGGGCCCAGGACAATCGTCGGGCTGGACCCCCCCGAAGGTATTTATTAAGAGAGAATTTTCAAATACAAGAGTTCAGCGCTCAAGCTGTTTACAACCTTCAGCTCCAAGCTGAGATATCAAACATACGTGAATCATTTTACAAAGAGCTCTCAGGCTCATTCTTTCTTCGCAACATGCCACTTGTCCAAATCCTAGACTAGCTTTAATTACATGCCTCAAAGGGCCAATTCTGGGTTCTTCGTAGCACTAGGTCACGCGAACAACTCCTAATCACTCGCTCAGCTCCATATTGCTTGGGTCTTCAACCCTCTTGGTACCTGCAACCATTAACTAAAGCGCAAAAACCATGGCACCCACTAATGGTCAGCGTTTTGCATGCAAATAATAATCTGCGGACTAATCCTAGTCACTATGGGCGCCCCTACCAAGCAAACATGTGCACATAACATTAAAGGATAACTCCGGCCCGAGAGCGGAGCCCAGAGGCTCCAACTCTTGGAACCGATTGCCCAAGATATCGATCACACGCAGCGGTTATACGGGGAACTAGCCGGGATTGCCGGCAGCGAAATCGTTCCTGAGTCTGATGCGGAGGGCGCGGATAGGGGCGGGGGGGCCCCCGTTCTGGGCCCGATGGAGATGATCGACTTCCCTCCCGGCTACCCAATTGATAGTTGATTCTGAATAGATATTCACTAGCTAATGTACAGAAATAGTCACGCGAAAAGAGCGTGTATACTGAGTAGAGAGCAACATCTCCACCGATTGCCACCTATGACGCAGAACAATTTTCTATCCCCGGTCCAAATCAAGAAGGTCAACCCTCTTGATCATAATTAAGAGGCTTGACTGACAATCGAAGAGCCTTAATTATGGCCAAGCCTCTCCAATCGAAGTTGGCACATCTTCGTTAATTGTGCTTAACCCTCTTGGCATAAACCAAGTCTCGTTGACCGTAGTCAACACTTTCTGACCGTAGTCAGAGGTTCTTAGGTTAACTGGGATAAGCCAATTCTTCCTAACCGTGGTTAAGTATACTTAACAAGGTTAAGTATCTTTGACCAATAAAAGATTACTTTATGAACATAATTAAATAAATGAAAGACTCTTTAATTATGACCAAATAAATGGTCAACTAGAACTTTGACTTTGGAGTATTTACAACTTGGTGACATCTCTGATGGAGATGGACAAATGCATGATCAAGGGAAAAAGGTTGCCACACAAATTTTGATGGAGGCAATAATGTGTGCAGCACACATTTTGAATACATGCCCCACCAAGGCCTTGAAAACTGTGACTCCCATTGAGGCTTGGTATAACAAAAAAAACAAGGTAGACTACCTTAGGTGTTTGGCTGCATAGCCTAGGCACAAATGCCTAGTTAGTTGAGAAGAAGCTGGATGATAAGGCAATTAAATGTATTTTTGTTGGCTACACCAGTGAAAGCAAGGCTTTACGTCCCTACAATCCTTAGACTTGTAAGTAGAGATGTAATTTTTGCAAAAAAAACAAGACAGCTGCAGATAGGCACTCCAAATGTGTTTCCACTAGCATTAGAAGTCACTTCAAAGCAGCCAATAGAAAACAGAATATTCAGCCTGCACATGCCGATGACAGCAGCCTTTGGATGCTCCAGATCAGGTCCAGGACAGCCGAAAAGATGAGGAATAATGTCCCGATCCAATTGTCTTGACGCCTACATGTACCTCTAGTATCTCACAAGAAGATTCGCATATCATACATGAGGATGTGTAGGAGGTTGTCAAAGAGGAGAGGGCTGCTTCACATGAAGCTAGATTGCAAACTCTACAGGATAGCAATTGGATAAGTTCACAGTATGATACAGATGAACCAAGCGGTGTCGAGAATTCTCAAGACAATGAGAATTGGATGAGGACCATGCAGCTAGAACTGGATTCTATCATAATAATGGATTTCCCCATTGGGAAGAAAGCTATTGGGACAAAGTGGGTGCACAAGTTCATAAGAAAATCTGATGGTAACATTGACAAAGGTTGGTTGCCAAGGGCTCTTCTTAACAAAAGGGGATAGACTATGATGAAACCTTTGCCCCCAATTCTAGGATGACCACCATCAAGTGTGTTGTTTCATTGGCTACTCATTTTGGTTGGAAAGTATATAAGTTGGATACCAAAACAATCTTTCTCAATCGGAACTTGCAGGAAGAGGTATATGTGAGTCAGCGTTTGGTTTTTAGATGCCTAGCCAAGAGCATAAAGTATGCACACTTCATAAGGCACTTTAAGGGCTGAAACAAGCCCCACGAGCGTTGTATGAGAAATCCATACATTCTTTACCAATCAAGATCTACAGACAAGTCCAACTGATACTACCCTTTATGTCAAGAAGAAGGAAAAGGATTTGTTGATTGCCATCCTATATGTGAATCATATGCCAGCAGCTCACACAAACAAATGAAGAGAAAATTGCAAAATTCAAGAATGATCTTGAAGCTTTGTTTGAGAAAGTTAGTGAGCACTCCCACATCTCGTGCAAGACCCAAGGTTCTTTGAGTTTATGCAGACTCCTTTGAGGTCTCAGGAGAGAAAGAAGCATTCTCATGCAAGAGAGCCCAGTGGGGTTCAAAAACATTCAATTGGGGTGAATCCATTGGCAGGGAGTTTCAGGGCAGGCAGCCCTTTCAAGGTCCCGGTATGGTTATGCATGGCCAAGGGACTGATTTTCAGAATTTAAATAAGGGCAGAAAGATTTTCCCCAACCCTTTACACATCCACGGTATTTTGGTGGGGGGTTCAGTATTTCAAGAAATGGCTAGTCAAGTTAATGATGGTCAAGGAATGCTTGGAAATTACCCTCTTGGTTTTCAGCCAAGGATGCAAGGGATGCAAGGTAATGTATCTGGGGATAAGCAGCCCACAATGCCTAACATGATGTATGGCAATATTGGCATGCAGCCAGGAATGCAAAGTGGAAGGTCGGGGCTCTTTGGAGCTCCTACACGTATGTTTTGGTATGCCTGGGACTTTGCAAGGCATGGGGCAAAGTGAGAGATCAGATGACATTGATTTTCTTTGAACCAGGTGCTCATGCAAATTTTCTCTCTCCAGAATTGGCAGGCAAACTTGGAATCCGTGAAGAGGAGATGGGGCCTATGAGTGAGGCAGGATTGGCTTGTCCTAGGTTTAGCACTCCGGTTACCCCTGTGGATAGCAAAGAGTTTTATATAATGCCTCTTGAGGGCTGTGATGTTTTACTGGGTATGCCTTGGTGTCATAGAGTCCATGCTTTGGTGGACACATATAATCGGAAGATCTCCCTAGAGCATAGAGGAAAGAAACAAGTTTTGGAATGTCAAACTAAAGGGAAAGTCAGTCCTTGTTGTATCTGCTTCAGCTATATGCTCAGTAATGAAACCTCATATTTTTGTGTATTTAGTTTTTGCAAAGGATACTAAGTCTGACGATCCACAATTCGTTTTTTCTTACTCATTGCCAGGTGAACTTCCACTAGAGAGGCCTGAGGATCACGCAATTGATATAGTGCCAAGCAATACTCCACCAAACACAGCGCCTTATAAGGTGAGTGCAGCTCAACAAGAAGAAATCATGAGCCAGGTGAAGGACCTTTTAGAGAAGGGGCTGATTCAGCTCAATTCTTCCCTTACTGTTCACTGGTTTTGTTGGTGCGGAGAATGTGCATTGATTATTGTGCATTGAACAATATAACCCTAAAAAACAGATTTCCAATTCCAAGAATTGATGATATCTTGCATAGATTGAAAGAATCAGCCATTTTCAGCCGCATAGATCTCAAGAGTGGGTATCACAAGATACGCGTTCGTCCAGAGGACGTGTCCCCAAGATAGCTTTCAAGACCAGCTTTGGGTTGTATGAGTTCTTAGTTATTCCATTTGGGCTTACGAATGCTCCTGCCACTTTTTTCTTCTGTGAGCATAGGGCTTTTGTGGGGGCACTTTCTCCGATGATATGATTGTCTACTCAAAAGATGAGGCAGAGCACAGGAAACATCTGACAATCGTATTTGCAGAACTCAGCGAGTATAGGCTGATTGTAAATCAGTGTCACAAGAAACGTTTCTAGGTTTTGACAGGTGAAACGCCTAGAAACGTGGTCAAAATGCATTTTTTTCATAAAATGCATATATAGTATAAATATTTACCTCCAGATTCTTCTCTCTCTCTCTCTCTCTCAAAAAAGCTCTCAAATACACTGTTACAGCCTACAGGTGACAGGTGAACCGTGACAGCCTACAAGCTACAGTCTGCTCACTGCTGCAGCCTGCCTACAGCCTATAGGGTCATGGCCCATAGTACATAGGCCAAGAGGGCTTAAACTTTAAAGTTTAAACAACCTATGCATAATTTATACAATTTAAACTTTAAACTTAGATTCATCAATTGCGAAACTCGACTATGTCCTCTTCAATTCTGTTGCAATTTGCAAATTGCAATGCAAAAAAGATAATATAAACAATTAGGCATTAATAAACATTAAATATAAAGCAATTAGCACTGAGTGGGCAGCGGGCTGCATTAATTTACTCTCTGACCTCACCTATTCTGGACCGATGAGTCACAAACTTCATGGGCTCCACGACTAGCAGTACGGAATGGAGTACAAACCCGCACGCAAGGGACTTAGGCTGGCGTACATTCGTACAAACAGTCCGTACGCTGAGAGCGAGTGATTTTTTGTACAGACTGTAAGGAATAAACCAGCAACCATTGTACAGGGTGTATGGGGGAGTTTTCTGCTATAGTACGGGCTACTTGATGGCCATCGGCTGCAAGGTATTACGAGGTTGTACGGGCTGTACAACATCCATTCAGTTGCATTTGGTATGGACTGCCGCCAAAGTGGCTGAGTGGAAGGACTTTCAGCTTGGTAGGGCACGCATTGAGTCCATAAATGGTGTGCAATTAGCTCATGAATGAGCCTGGTTGAGCTCCTGGCTGGTAAAGGGTTCATTCATGCCTTCTATTGATTACCCGTGAGCATTGGGCTGTGTTTTTGAAGAGAATTGCCTGGCAGGATGGTTTACAATGAATGCTTGCAGAGGTTGTTCGTGCTTCTGAGCATCGTGGTCAGTTCAGCTATGCTTTCACCCATTGTTTAGGTGTTCCAGTGAGTCAGTGGACACTTGTGGTTGTCTGGGGAGCGTGTGGTCTTGTTTGGGCTGCTAGTAACCGCTCCCAGGTTAAATGCAGATGTTTGCAGTGAGAATGGATGCCTAGGGTCACATGGGTGTGAGAGCAGAGCCTCGCATTTACTGTGAAGGCTTTTGGCTGGTTACTTGTTTTACCACCCTCTTGTTGACCTTGAGGCTGGTTTCACCCGACATCTCTTATGTCAGTCAACGTTTAGCACATCCAAAAATAGTCAATGCAATGCAGCTAAAGGGATTATTAGGTACATCAAATGAGCTTTGTGATCTTTTATGGCATCTCAAAAATCATTCAGTTAAAGTGTTTTGTGATGATGATTGGGGAAGTACTAAAAATAGCAATCCACTCATGCTACAATTGCACAAAGGCTCAATATCTTGCGACCACTGCAGCAGCATGTGGATCCATACAGCTACTGGATCTCGGCGTAGCATAAAAAGGTTCCAGTGTGATAACCAGTACTGCATTGGTCTGCCTAAGAATACTTTATATATATACCTTCATAAAACTAGAATGTGTCCAATCTTACAAATTTAATTTTTTATAAAACAAAGCGAAAGAACAAAGGAAAGAAGGAAGTTTGTAAGTGACTTTAAACAAAATTACGAGTAAATGAGAAAAATAGAAATAGAGTCTACTTCACAACGGAATATTGACGATGCATAGGATGCTTCTAATAACAGATACATTCTTTGAGTATGAGTCATTACAAAATTTTGCACTGCGAAGGGGAATCTTGGATAACTCCCACTTGGTCAGAATAGTTTGTTAGACATCAACACTAGCTTATTTTGGTCTCTAAAAATAACAGATGTTGAACTAATGTTCAGGATCTTGTCTCCTCATCTTATCAGTTTAAAAAAATCTTATGGGGTTTCATTAATTTTTTGGGTATTCTTTATTGTACACAAAATATCTTGAGATTCTTTCATTATATATCTAGATGAATCTAGGAGCCCAAACTCATCCTCTAAAAATACAACACATAGTGCAATTTCAATCTCATGATAGGCACTCATAAGGTTGAAAACCATAAACTCCATCACGCATAGCAGGCACTAGCTACTATGGCATCCCCATTGACGTCATCAGCGCCCAAAACTGGGTGTAGACCATAGTATAAACATATGCTCTCACACATACATATTACAAATCCACACATCCACACATACTTGAGCATCCATTTATACAACGGTCTTCATACTGAGTTTCTGTCGGCACTCTGGAGGTGAAGGGCAGATTCTTTCATTGTTGTGTTCTCTCCTCTTTTACAAATTCTTCAGGTGTAAGAAAGTGTGCACACATATATGTGTGAGCCTTGCTGTGAGAATCAAGTATCAAGGAAAAGGCTTGAATCCTATGTACCAACCTCGACACACTTTTTAACAAAAATATCCGTCAAAACATCTGTTATAGTAGGTATGACTCGCATCAATGTATCTCCTGCCTGTGTTATGCTATGCTGAACCACAGAAATAACCTCTGGACGGCTTGACTGGAAATGCTTAACAATGCCTTCCATGTATGACCCCTTCAGCATTCTCACCAAAAGCTCAACGTCATGTTTCACCTGCATGACAAGGGTTTTACACAGGAAATTTTTGAGAAGAAAGGCCAATACAACTCGCTCTCATTTTGAACTATACAAACAAGATAGTGATTCCAAATCAGCATCCAATCTCTAAGCAAAACATGTCAGATACATGAGCACGAGCTAATCATTCTGTCTTTATCCTGAATTGTTAGCTTTGAATATTTTTCCTAAGATTCAGAACAAACCCTTGGTTTGGTTAGACCCAAGAACAATAATAGACTGCCAATCTAACATCTCATTTCTCGAAATCGTCACAAACTGGCACATCTCTGCAGCCAAATCGAGAAAGCATGGAGCAATGCACTAAGTGCGATCCAGCACATTTACTCACCTTTTTGGGCTTTCCATCAGTGTGAAAAAACAGGCTATAGGAGGGCTGAGTTTGGTGCCCAAAAGTATGAAAACCTCCTACCAAAACAGCCCAAAATTTTTGGAATCCCCAGAACAGACAATTTTCTGAGAAACCAGAAAGCTTAACATCTTTTTATCGACAAGTTACCTTAGATACTGAATACGACACTTTTGGCAGATGACAAGAGCATGCTTTGTTAGACCACCTACTACAAAAAATACAAAGCACATGCTGACTCTAAAGTTTCCTTTGGAATAATTGTATACAAATTGTCATCTTTGTGATGACTAGGCAAAACTTCATCCATAAACATGTCCAATGCATAATCTCCACATGACCAAATTGAAACCTCTGATACCATGCTATAGTTAAAAGGACTTACTTTGTTTGTGATTGCGATCGCACACACAACCAGCATGGTTGTGCTTAGCTAAATTACTTATGTTGAGTGCCATCCACAAAATCCCCATTAAACATATCAGTCTTCTATAGATGATGTGAATGTAAGCTATCGAATGGATGAGCATATGGGGCCAATTCCTTCTCATATTCAAATGAATACAAGCCACCGCAAGCATGCGAACACACATGTGCACACACTTCTCTAAATAGAGGGAGCAGAACACAGAAGCAAGGGCAGCTTATCCACGATCCCGTTGAGCTGAATCAAGGATCTCCATAAGAAATTGCAGTAGCAAAACACTGCTAAGGTGGATGTGACATAGAAGTAAAGCGAGAATATTATAATAAGTTAAAGGCAATCAGGAATTTGTGAACCTTGGGAACAAGAGCAGCATCATGCCAATCTTCTGGCTGAAGAACCACCTGAACCTGAAGAGCCCCCGGAGGAGATACATGCAGCTACAGCAGAGGTTCATGGCCTCTCTCTTGACGACGACGATCCATTTGACCAGGGTTGGGCTTTCTAGGCCCCTATGCTATGTGTGTTTGTGTTGAGTCAATAAAGGTTCTCAGCCTTGAGTTGTCCCTCTAAATTGAATGTATTTGGAGTCAATAAGAGGTACTCTACCCTGGGTTGTCCCCCAAAAATAAATGTATTATCTTTTACTTTGGTCAATGATATTGACCACCCAATTCAGAGTACGGAGGGATGACGGCTGATGGCTTGCCCTTGCCGGTCGCAAGCTGACTGAGAAGTCACTATCACACGGGAGGTGTTGGATAGTTGGACTTGCTCTTTGCAGTATTACGGTGGAGGGGGCATTGGTCTACTCTTGCATGTTGGGTCTCACACTCTTTGCTCTGAAGGGGGGGAGATATCATAGCCAAAGAGTGTGTTGATGTGTAGTACTAGGTGATCTAGTACTAGTACTAGTCTGTGTGTGCGAGTCATGTGTGAGTGCCATGTGTCATCATGGGACGTATCCCATATGCACTAGGTGCTAGTGTGTGAGTGAGTAGCCTATATAAGGCTTGTACTTCACTTGTCTTGATATACTTGATGAATGAATGAAAGCCTTTCTTCATGTCTTCATTTGAGCATTATTTCCTCACCCCCTAACTCTCTCTCTCAGATGCAGCCTTTCAGACCATCACATATCTACACTGGGTTAGATCATATGGGGACTGCACATCAAGGAGACAGAGGTTGCCATGGTTGGCTCTCGATTCCTCCATGAGGTTGGCAGCAGAGGGAGACGAGCGAGGCTGCTATGCATGGACTCACAGATGGTTTGTGAGACAAGGGTTTCACATCAATAGGATACCTCCTTTCCAGTACAGTTTGGATGCCCCCCGGTACTCCCACCCACCATCCCGATCGGGCCACACACCAACCAGGTCATTCGAGAGGATCTCCTGCCGCTACACACCTTTAGGACCTGGTTGGAGCCAAGGGAGCTTCCAGTGAAGTTGAGCTTCTACAGAGATCACTGTCTTCGTATTTCGGAGGAGGGATTCATCACACCACCGGGGTACACTGAGCTTCACATGCCTCACTCACTATGGATCTCCATCGGACAATTTCAGGTATCATCACACCACCTCCGCATAGAGAGCGGCTGAGCAGAGGGGATCCCTAGGGAGCATCGCATATGCACATTGTGCGACTGTCAGGAGGTTGAGTCGGAGGAGCATTTTATTTTCAGGTGCCCAATGTACTACGAGATCCGAGGTCGCTACCACTGTCTCTTTAGAGACGGCTTCGGGCTCCTTTCCAGATTCCTCGCCTACCCAAATCAGAGATGCCTCGCGGCCTTCATTCACGAGGGGGTCCGACACAAAGAGTACTTACTCAGGCGACGGGGCTTGGCCACACCACCAGACACCTCTCAGAGCAGGATCACAGAGTTCTTTCCATCGAGTGATATTGATCGTCCAGTCTCTAGCCGCTGACGTGACAGAGACCCCGCCCCGACGAGCGCAGCACGACACACGAGGCATCGAGGGGACACACAAATCACTCTGGGAAACCTCCTGTCATTGTTTAGACCCGGGACACGTCCCACAGGAGTCATGGTGGCTTTGGTCTTGCCTTGAGCCTCCTCCAGGAGACCGAGACGCACGGCACCCCTTGACAGACGCCAACGTCCCATCACCGACTATGCACCAGCCAGGGCGATATGACATACGGCGAATTCCGCTTTGCTCCAGTCTTTTTTCTTTTCATTGTCACACCCAGATGTATTTGATTATGTATGATCAGACTTGGGACTCAACACGGCTGATGATGCTCGTTTAGTAGCGCCACCCTTATTGTGATTTGTATCAGGTTTTCTTTCAATCTCTTAGACCCATCGGTCTTCCGAAGACTCTAATAAAATCTCTCTCTCTCTCTCTCTCTCTCTCTCTCTCTCTCTCCCTTCATCATGTTTCTAACAATATCATCATCTCATATCACCATCAGCTACTATTAATGTTGTGCATACAGGTCAGGTTGGAGTCGGCAATCCCAAACTCACCAAAATCATATGGTGTGAAGCTGACAGCTTATTGCATATCATTGGTAACAAAGATATTCGAGCCTATGTATCTAGATAAATCCAAGAACATACCCAAACTCATCCTCTAAACATATAACATAGTGCAGTTTCAATCTCATGATAGTCACTCATAAGGTTGAAAACCATAAACTTCATCACGCATAGCAACGACTAGCTACTATGACATGCCCACTAACATCACCAACTTCCAACAGTCGGTGTAGACCATACTATAAACATATGCTCTCACACATGCCAATCCACACACCCACACATACTTGAGCATCCATTTATATAAAGGTCTCGTACTAAGTTTCTGTCAGCACTTCGAAGGTGAAAGGCGCAAACTTAGCCATGACGAAGGCTAGCACTAAACGAGACGACTAATCAAAAATTAGTCCATAATCTCTTCATTTAAGCTACAACTGCTTGTGAAGACTAAACGATTTCATTCTCCCCTAAACAAGCATCAAAGCAAAAAAATGCTTAGACAATTAAGCTGATAGGTCAATGCACCACTTAAGATAGAAAGAATTATCACAATATCAACAGGGCGCAACATGGACGAAAACTTCACAAGGTCAAATTTGCATGTCTGCTACTACGGCTGAAGCATATATCTAGATGAATCCAGGAACATGCCCAAAATCATGACATAAAAACATAGTGCAGATCATAAGGTTGAAAACCATAAACTCCATCATGCATAGAGAGAACTTGGAGCCTCTCTACTCGAGCTCAGTCTAACTCTAATAGATCAGGCCCCCATCAAGGGCTACCATACATGCTTGCTGGGGCAGAGTCCGGACCAAAGAGCCAAGGTTCGGAGATCCTAGAAATGAGAGTGAAAGCACTACCACTCAAGTCTAGCAAGCACGGCGCATCCTCTGCTCAATTGGGGCTGCATCATTAGTGTACTCCGGAATATGTGTAGGATGCGATGACCACCAGTAATCCATCTAGGGTTAGGTGCTCTATATGCGTTACTACCCTAGATGTATTGAAGATTAGTTTTACCCAAGTTGACCTTCAAGTCATGTGTCTCGCAGAAAGAAGGGAAATGTAGCTGCCGAGGAGCGTAAGACCACATTGTGTGCATAGAGGAGAATCTGAATCAAGGAGCCATGAGAGAGGATCCTACCCCTCCTAGTGTTCCAATGAAGGTCTCAAGCTTGTCAATATAGAGGCCAAACAAAGTTCGTGATAGTGAACAACCCTATTTCACCCCGATATTGCTCTCGATCTCCTCTGTCCACCTTGTAGCTGTCCGGCCCCTGCCTGAGACCCTCCCATAGCCATGACTGCCCAAATAATCCCTTGACTGTACCCCAAATCCTACAAGCAATTGATGAGGGGAGCTCTCGGCACTGTGTCAAAAGCCTTGCGAAAATCCACAAAGCAGTAATAAACCCTCTGTCTCTTTGCTCTGACCTTCTCAGTGATCCAATCTAGAGTCGCATGATCAGCATGGAAGCCTACCTATCCATCAACATTGAGTCCCTAGATCTCTAATTGTGTATCAAGCACTTGGACACGACATGCCCAATCGTAATGGTCGTGTAAGCGGGAGAGAGAGAGAGAGAGAGAGAGAGAGAGAGAGAGAGAGAGAGGAGATGTATTGACATCTTCAAAAGGCCTCGCGGGACTATGAGACAAAGCACAATCACAAGAAGTAACCCATAAAGCCATTGTGGGCTGAAACAAAGGGCTCGCTAAGGCCCTCTGTAGAATCCTACACCGTAAGCTAAAACAAAAATAACAAGAATCTAGTACTCAGACTCAAGATCAAAGCCGTGCTAGGGTGGCTCTACGATAAGCCGCAAAGACATCTCATATATGTGTCTGCCGGGTCGTGTCTTTTGGTGGTGGGAGGCATGGTCTCCATGATCTCTATATCTGTCGGGCCATATCGATGGTGACCCCTCTAGTCAAACGATCTCCCTTGAGTATACCTGCGATGGCCTAGACCTCCATTGTGTGTGCACTGGTCCGTCTTTGCATCTCTGGCTGCTCCTCTACACGTCGACGGCTCGTCTCGCTAGCCCACTCAACCCTCATGTCATCTCTCTCCTCCTCAACCCTACTATGTCCAGGGGCAAACTCAAAAGTGTCAAAATTTGTAATATGTTGCTAGGCTCTACCTACCTCTATTGTAGGGGTCGCTGTCCCATCATGCTCTCTAATGCGGTGCATCAGGGTCTCTCTATGTTGTTGCATCTCCATGATATAGAGATCGATGCAAACATGGTCCTAGAAATGGATCAGCCATAGAAGAAAGGCACAAACCCCCGTGACCCTCCTAGAATAAGAAATGGTATCGTCTTCGAATCTCATAGTATACAAAGCAAGTGCACAAGAAGTGTTCATCTGTCTCCACCTCCCCCAGGGTGCATAGTCTACAGATCCATTGCTGTCTGAGTGTACCTGTGGTTCTCCCTGCGTCAATCCTCAACTGATGTGACAAGACCCGCATCTATCCGATGGCGATCCTCAACGCAAGCGAGACTCGTCTGTCCTCTAAGTACTTGGGTCTGATAATCACTCCATCCACCGATACTTCGAGGAAAAGGTCGCGGTAGAATCGGATCTTGGTGAGAAACTCCTAGTCCTCCCCCCAAGTCCGCGATGTGTGGAGCTAGAGCAAGCCAACCGTATGATACGGTTGATCTCATCCCATGGAATTAGGTGATCCAAAGCATCTAAGCTGTACTTAAAGGGAGGGAGTCGATCCATCCGGATGCCCTGGCTACGAACCATTTGGATATGTGTGTGTACCAAGCCATGCTAATTCCCTCTCAGGGTGGAGCCCGTAAGCGGGCATCAACACCCAAGAAAAATGAAAGAGAAAGGGAGAAAGGGAAAGCTTGAAAGCTTGCAACAAAATGAGAAAAAGAGGCAAGAAAGAAAGATTGAGAGAGGGGAGTCTTGAGTGAGAAGGATAGAAGGCTGAAGCTTGAGGGAGAAAAAAGAAAGAAATAAATGTTAGAAATGACCATCATGGAGTGGCTCAACTTTTCTTGAAGTTTTAGAGGGGCTTGTGTTGCTACCTTCCCATTGGTCCTCAGACGTGGACAAGGGTTGAAGACGTAGGAGCAAGCCATGTAACTTTTTCTCCAACAATTGGTATCAGAGGGGAGGTCTTGGAGGATCTGTAAGGTATCGGGTGAACTGTGTGCAGTCGGTCAGAGTCTGAACATGACGTCTAGAGCTTCGAGAGATTGAGAAGGTTGTCATGTGAGCATGTGAAGTTGGAGAATGGTCGACAGTCCGACAGGTTGTGAGGGCTTGTGGAATATAGAGGAGTTGTTCAACTCCTATAAATTTGTGACTGAGGGCCAGGTCATGAGCTTGCTTTTGCACTTGAAGTTGTCGATTGTACGTCATGGACTCTCTGAAGAAAGACAAATCTGAAGCACTATTGTTAAATTCAACGGTCAGAATTTCTCTACCTGGCATTTGTCCACTTGACTCTGGTTCATGCACAAGAACTTGTGGGGCGTGGTGTCAGGGACTAAAAAGAAGCCAAAGAGTAGTGACCACAATGCAAAGAGAATCCCACCATGGGAGCAAAAGAACGAACATGCTCTTAGCATGATGGGACGAGCACTTGGACCTGAGTTTTTCCATCATCTAGACAATTCAAAACTGCCGCGGAGAATTGGGTACTTTTGGAGACGCTTTTTGGGATCAGGATGAGACATCCAAAGGCACTACTGAAGCAATAATTATTTGATTAATCAGATGCAAGCTTTATTGACACAGCTCAATGACATTGGTTCCAAGATTGAAGTTGATTATCAAAAAGCTATCTTGTTAAAGAGTCTTCCTCCTAGGTATGCAAACAGTCCAAATTCTAAGGCTTAGTGATGATGCTAATTTCCTTGATTGCGTCTCTCTTTTACTGAGTGAAGAGAAGTAGCCACCTAGCGAAAATGCTATACTGTGAGGGACAAGAGGAAAGCTATGAAGGATGCAAACGCAGACACACGCGCGTGCTATTATTGTGGGAAGCCACGCCATGTCGAAGGTTATGCTTCAAGAAGCACAAGGATGAGGAGTTCAAGAAATCAAAGGATAAAGCTTGTGTTATAGATGAATCTCCATCGAAAAATGAAGTAGCAGGACTTGTAAATGCCGAGGTGATTGATGAAGAATGCTAGAACTTGAGCATGTTCAGAATGGCTGTTTGAAAGCAATTGTTTCAGATGATCGCGATCCATTTGTCGGTTCATCACATTTCAGGTGTTCGGATTAAGTGTGGTCAAACTTTCTTTCTCTTCTCCCCATTCAGTTCAGGGGGGGTTTTGTTACAAATGACCATCATGGGGGGGCTCAACTTTTCCTAAGGTTCTTATTGGGCTTGGGTTGCTTCCTTCCCATCGGTTCTGAGAGTGGACGTGGGCTGAAGACGTAGGAGCGAGCTATGTATTGGCTGAGAGCATGTTGTGCATGGCGTGACCAATCCAATGTGGCGGTTCGCATGTGGAGGATTAAGGTGACATGTCAACATCGTGACTTTTGGCCTCTTCAAATATGATGAGCTGCATTGAGTTCTATCTTTTTGTCCAAGCCATGAACCTGTGGAGTCTTGAGCTATGAGAGTGTTTTAGTTCTTGAGGAGTTGCTCTGAAGTTAGTAGAGTCAGTCGATTATTTCCAAGTCTTGTAAACCGAAAATCCACGGTAGTAGTGAGGCAGTCCGTGTCTTTGGAGTTTCGTCCCTCTCGGTCTCTATACAAGACGTCTTATTGAATACACTTCTCTAAATTTTTCTTGTATTTTCTTGAATTAGTTCATATTGCATATGCGAATCATTTCGCCTTGAAAAATGTCAGTTATTTTATGCAATCTCACAGGTTGATTTGATTGTGCATGAGATATAGCTCTTTTTCCAAATAGACCGAAAGAAAATTTATAAAAGACTAAAGGGTCTATGAGACTCGAACAACCAAATAACACATATCAGAGATGCGGGGGGCATTAGTGACCCACAAGAGTGATGGCCTCTCTTTGAGAGGGACATCTGGAAACCACACCCCACCTGAGTACCCAAACATGGGACCAATCAAATGCACAGATTGCATACTGACCTAGGAACCACTCAAGAGAATGTTCCCTGAGCTTTGGGTGTGGGCCTGGTAGCATGCCAAGAGTAATAGAGATACAAGATAAGACGACAAACAAATGAGCTCAGTATGGCTCAATTATGACCTTAGAGTACGTCAATAAATAGTCCAAGCTGTTAGGAACCTGTGGGTGCGATCAGAATTGAATTCTGACAACTTTGAAATTTTAGGGTTTTTGGGAGTGACACGTGGCAGACTGCCACATGGAATCTGAGCTGGCAGGTCAGTCCACCTGTCCCATACATGTGGCAGCATGCATGGCAAGTGGCAGGGCATGCAGGCCACGTGTCTGGCCCCAAATCTGGTAGATTTGGGACAGGTTGTGGGCTGTCCTCTTTGGGACTGCAGCCCACCAAAAATCTGGGACAAGTGTCCACCTTCCACTCTAAACCTGGGGGGGGGGGGAGGGGCTGAGCCTATAAAAGAAGGCCTCTCCCCTTCATTCCCTACGTGAAAATTCGTCACTTTTCTTCTCCCTCCTTTTGGATGATGCAGCAGAACCTCTCCAGCTCCTTGGGTGCAGCCAGCTTCTCCCCAAGCCATTCTCTCACCTCAGCAGCACTTTCTCTCTCTACAGCAACACATTCTCTCTCTACAGTTCCAGCCCCTCCTCTCCAAAAATCTGCCCCCTCTCAGCTCTTTTGGAACAGCAGCAGCATCCTCTCTCCTTCTCCTAGCCTGGAGCAGCCACAGCCCATTTCTCTCTCCTGCTGCAGTCTTTCTCTCTCTACTGCAGACTTTCTCTCTCTACTGTTCCAGTCCATTCCCCTTGCAGAAATCTGCCTTTCTGTGCACCTCTGGAACAGCAGCAGCTCGTCCTTTACATCCCCTCCCTTGAGATCAGCATTGGCACATTCTCTCTACAGCTATCACTCCATAAAGGCTTTCTCTCTCTAGCCTACAGGCTGTTTTTCTAAGCTGTTCTCATTCCAGCCCCATTTCCACACTCTCCTCACCCAAGGTAGCTTCAGAGGCATCAAGGACTTCATCTACAAAAGGATCAAGTCACAAAGGGAGCCTGTATTGTCAAGTTTATCTCATTTACAGCACTATTTCATGTTGTTTCCACTATCTTTCTAGAAACTAGTGCTTGTCTCTAATGTTGGATGTAAGTGGTGATTGTTGCAGGCTTCTTCCTTGTGGATTGGGCAAGCCAAGAGTTGAACCTGAGCTTGGAGGAGTCCTTTTTGTTGTCTACCTTGCACATATGCTCGAGTTTTGTATCTAGGTCCTAGGTTTTCACTGAGTTCATCAGTTTGGAAGGTGCATTGCACCTTGGTCTTATATCTCCATTTTCAAGAATAAAGTGAGCCTAGATAAAGGGGGGGGGCCGCCTTGGCCCCTCAATCATATTGCAATTTCCAATGATGTCACTTTGTGTTTAAGCTGTATAGGTCTTAATTCCAGCTTAATTGCAAACTCTTAAGTTCAAGTATATGTGTTTGGCAACTCGCAATCATTTCATTCAAACGCCTCTGCAAAATCCGTTGTCTGAATTGATAGAAAGCACCGAGTAGTTTACAAGATCTCAGTGTCCTCTACTTCAGGTGCATCGTCCAATGCGGGCTCTTGAGGTGGTTTCCCAATGAAGGGTTTCACCAAGCTTACGTGGAAGACATCGTGGATCTTCCAATGCTCTGGAAGTCTCAATCGAACTGAGACATCATTTATTACCTGCAACACCTAAAAAGGACCATAATATCGAAAGGATAGCTTGAAGTAGATGCGCTTTTTGCCCACTTTGGTTTTTAACCGGACTTTCTTAAATTTCAATAAGACCCATTGGCCTTCTTTCACTGCAAACGCCCTCCGTCTTTTATTTGCAGCTACTCTTTGTTTCTCCTGTGCCTTTTGAATGGCTGCTCGAACCGTGGCATAAGCAGAGTCATAATCCTCCATGAATTGGTCAGCGGCAAAGATTTTCTCTTTTGTTTGCATAAGTGGAGTTGGTAAAGATCTACCATATACAATTTCAAAAGGAGCTTTTCCAGTAGAGGAATGAATTGTGTTGTTATAAGCAAACTCCACAAGAGGAAGGAATTTCTTCCAAAAGGTTTGCTGGTCATGCACATAAAATTTCAGCAAATCCAAAAGTGTACTATTCGTAACTTCAGTTTGGCCATCCGTTTGAGGATGAAAAGCTGAGGAGAAACTTAGAAGAGTTCCAAGGTTCTCAAACAAAGCCTGCCAAAAGTTACTAGTGAACTTTGAGTCTCTATCTAATACTATAGACTTGGGCATGCCGTGGTGTCTAAAGATGTGTCTAATAAATAAATGGGCAGCTTCAGGTGCCTTGAGATTCTTTCTGCAAGGAATGAAGTGGGCTTGCTTGCTGAATCGATCTACTATCACCCAAATCATGTCATGATTTTGATTGGTCCTGGAATTCCTGTAATGAAGTCCATGGTGATGTGTTCCCATGGTCTCTCAGGAATGGGTAGGGGCTGAAGTAAACCCTTAGGTTTTACTCTCTCATACTTAGCTTTTTGACATGCGAGACAAGCTGAAATGTAGGCAGCAGTGTCCTTTTTCATGTTAGGCCAGTAGAAAAATCTATCCATGGCTGAAAAAGTGGCCACAATACCCCTATGACCAGCATAGGGTGGGTTATGGCTTTCCTCCATCACTTTAGATCTAAGCTGCTTTGTGATACATAGTTTGTTCTCCATGAATAAATAGCCATCCCTGATGTGGTAGGCATGATGGGTGCCTCCATCTTTCAGAAGTGCCCATGGCTGAGCAAAATCAGCATCTCCCTCATAGGGCCCCAATCCCAAGGAAGAGGCCGTGCGGACAACACCAACTCCAACAAGGAGGGAAGATCATCCTCTTCTTTCCCTCCTCGAGGTAGACGGCATCATCGGAGTCCATCTCCTTCGAGACGTCCACGGAGACGAAGGTATGCAAAGCATAAGGTACCTCTTGGAGATAAGCTCTTCAAGTTTACCAAGTACAAGGGAGAGGACAAGCCCGAGGTCTTGCTGGCCTGGATCCAAGACCTTGAGTATTTCTTTGAGGAGGACGAGTACGAAGACAACGTGAAGATCCGGTTTGCCGTCCTGTACATGCAAGACCGTGCTTCACTCTGGTGGGCAGCTATGGTCAACACTGGACAGCAAGCCCACACCTGGAAGCGCTTCAAGAAGAACTTGATGAGGCACTTCCTACCTAAGGAGTTTAAGAGAGATACAATGGTGCAGTGGGACATCCTCCGCCAACGCCAAGAAGAGAAAGTCACTGAGTATGTTGATCGTTTTTGGGATACTTTGTTAAAAGTTCAAGCATTCAGTAGGAAGGATAAAAAAGAGCAGCAAAGGAAGTTCTTTGCTGGCCTATGGTATGTCGTTCAGCATGAGGTGGACATTGCCACTCCTACTTCTCTCGAAGACACCATCAACATCCCCTTGAAGGTGGAGAAGAAACAGTCTTTCTCCAACAAGCGGAACGGCAGCAACAACAAGCAGAAGTCCCAGGGAACCTCTTCCAAGGAACAAAGGGGTAAGGAGACAGCAAAGGACGCACCAAAAGAGCAAAAGTCAGCCAGCCAGCCTCCTTCGAAGAAAGCAGCCCGCACTTTCAGCTCATTGTCTCCACAACAGAAGCAAAAGTATTACTCCGAAGGGCTGTGTTTCAAGTGTGGCGAGTGAGGCCACAACTTCTACGAATGCCCTCAAGCTGCCAAAAACAGCAGCAACAAAGAAGCAGCCCCCAAAATGCCAGTTTTTGTAGTTAACAAAGTCGAAGCACCTCCAGAAAAGGGAGTTGTAAACAACACCCATAGTTTGTTGAAAACATGGGGTCAGGTAGAGGATCAATCCGCTTTGTTTTTGTTCGATAGTGGAGCTACTCACAACTTTATTTCTCATGAGATGGCACAGAACTTGGGGATAGCCCCAGAGGATAAAGGAGAAGCCTTGGAGGCAACTGCAGCCTTCAAGAACCAAGAAGAGAAGGTGTACCCCATCATCAGCAAGCTTCCACATCCTGGAGTACTTGGATCATCTACCCTTCATGGTGGCACCACTTCAAGGATCAGATGTAATTCTCGGGATGCCCTGGCATAAGCAAGTCAACCCCCGAATCGATTATGTGAAGAATATTCTAACCCTCCAAGATAAGGGTAGAGATGTGAGCATTACAGCGGGAGTTTCAGGAAACACCATTCCTATGGTAAGTCATGCACGATCTCCCAATTTGCTTAAGAAAGGAGTATGTTCTTTTCTAGTGTTTGTACACGATAAGCAACCAAGTGAAGAAAAGTCAGATCCTCTCACAAAAGAAAGATTAGAAATTCCTTCCTCTTGTGGAGTTTGCTTATAACAACACAATTCATTCCTCCACTGGAAAAGCTCCTTTCGAAATTGTATATGGTAGATCTTTACCAACTCCACTCATGCAAACAAAAGAGAAAATCTTTGCCGCTGATCAATTCGTGGAGGATTATGACTCTGCTTATGCCACGGTTCGAGCAGCCATTCAAAAGGCACAGGAGAAACAAAGAGCAGCTGCAAATAAAAGACGGAGGGCATTTGCAGTGAAAGAAGGCCAATGGGTCTTATTGAAATCCGTTGTCTGAATTGATAGAAAGCACCGAGTAGTTTACAGCAGCATCCTATACCGTTGAGACTCGTGTCCGCGGCACGGCCAAGTCTACATCATCTCCAAGTAAAGACGGATGCTCACGGGCCAAGTGGCGCACATAGATTGGATCAAGAGCACGGTCAAAACTGATCTAGACACGAGTGGGTGTGGAAGGGCCTCTCTCTATGGCTGGCATAGTAGCCGAGATGCTAAAGGCTAGGTACAAGTGGTCAGCACCGAGTGAGGGAGGAGGCACAATAAAGTTATGTATCCGTGATACAAAGGCTAGCGTACCCAGCAATTAGTCCACTGGGCTTGTCCCTGCGCCATGTGGGAAACAAGTGAGCCCGCCAGATGATGGTCATCTCTGGAGGACGTTATATATAATCTAATCATAGATAGCCCCCAACTCAAGTAGTTGTCGCCCATATCCTGTCACATGTGGTGCACCTGCTGAGCACCTCACTATCCCAAGCTCTGTTGGATCTAGCTCTGATACTATGAAGGAATCGAATGCAAAATCTAGCAAGCCCACCTGTTAAACTCCTCTCAGTGCATTGAAGCCACCAAGGAGGATGTCTTCCTGCCTGGAGAACTCCATGATGTCATCATATATCATCGCATATGGGCCGTGTCCCTTTGTAGTGACCTCATGAGCATAGCATGATGGATCTGGGGGAGAATACTACACCGCAACGAAGGTCGGCTGTGCATCCAGTAGTGGACTCGTATCCACATGTCTCGTGCATGCTCGTCTCTCCATACCATAGACATGAGTGGGCTCAAGTGGGATCTGAAAAGGACAGATATGCCCCAAAGCCCCGTATTCCATTGTCTCTCCTCATCTCGTGTCATGTCACTATTGGCACCCCTCTCTCTGGGCTTTTTTGTATAAAAATCATGTCTCTGCCGGTGTATGTCTTTGAGAAACCACCAGCCATCTTCAATCTATTTTGTGCTCTCATCTCATGGGTCCAACACCATCATGAGCAGTCCATCGCCCCTTCTTTTTTCTCTTCCTTGTCTACTCTCTCTCGGATAATCACTTTACCATCCCTATAGGCAGCCCATTTCCTTGCTTCTTTTGCTGCCATCACGTGTACCATTCCCTCCCTCCAGTGCCCTTGCTGTAAGAGAGTGAGGTCGTCATCCAAGTGTATCCTAGTGCTAGTTGTGGAAATATGCAGTAGATTGTGACTTAATATTTCTTTGTCACTCTTTCTTGATTGGAATCTTGAATCTTGACCCGGTGCTTCTGTTTTGCAGGTTTCCAAAAATGTTCCAGGAATGCAAGGACCCCATTCGCAGGCATTCCTAAAATCTGTTGTACACACATGGCACTCTAGAACCGTCCCAAGAGTTCCCCTATACCCTGATGCTTTAGAAGGGCGTTCCCCCATTACAAGGAGGAGGAACACTGTTCCCTGGTAGCTATGCCTTGTACAAAGTTTCTAGGGGACAAGAAAACAATTTGTAGAGCAATTTCCATTGCAAGAATAGATTTGAAAGAAGGGACTTGCACAAACATTTCTCAAAAATGTTGCCAATAAGAAAAACATACCAAAAGAGGAATAAGGCGACTTAAATATGCCTAGGACGCGTGCTCCCAAGACAGCATCAAGAACCATTCACTATGCACAATGGAGTCTAAGCCAATGCTCTTTTCAAGCTTGCTCACTCAAAGATCCATGTTCCATAAGTGAGAACCTCAAGTGACACGCATAGGCAACTAAGTACTTATATAAATCTTTAAGGAATGGGGTTATTGAGAAACTTGATACTTTAAACCATCTGTTGGCAAATCAAATTGGAAATGGAACTAAGAGGCTCCATCAACCTTGTTTTTGTGAACACTTACAAGTAGAAAGTCTTCCGGGGCAGCCAATATTGCCCATTCTCCTCCATTTGTACTGCTCCCAGATTTGCGTGCAGCTAATCCTGTGGAGAGCCACACAGAATATCTGTCTCAAGCAAAAGAACTATTATATGTCATCATATCGGGTTGTCAAACTATTTTACTCTCAATTTCAATCCAAGACAACACCAAGTGACACTTATACTTGCAGCTTCTACTGACCTTGAGAGAAGTTGGAGTGTTAGACCAAGGAACTTATCAGACAAAGAAAGAACAAACACATCGTCTTGCCAGCATCTCTGCAAGCAGCCAAGAAGAGCTCCACTAGGTGGAAGCGCTAAATCTAATGAGCCATCTGCATCGGATATCTGTGAATCATGGGTGCGACTCACAGTTGTAGCACTCAAGGCACCCTCTAAGGCGCCTGCAATCTCCTGAAACCTGCAAAAGATGACTGCATTTTAGTTATACTGAGACCTCAGAATATCCCAGGCATAACCACACCTGTACACAAAATAGAAAATCGTTCAGGCAATAGAATGGGATTTACAGAGCAAGCAATCTTTCAAACCCTAAACCTGAAGGATTAATACAAATCAATGCCCCCCAACACAAAGGGCAGATAGGATCTTTGCACACATTGTGACACAGTGCAGTAGACAAAAGTATCATTAACAAAAGCAATCAAGCGTGCATATTATTTGTTTTTATTAGAAATTGGAGAGAAATATCCTTATGCCTAGACTCGACATCGTTCAAGTTGTTATGACAGCATCACTTTAAACAAATGTGTTGACCAATATGATTCTGAAGCATCTAGGAAACTTGATATGAGGTATCCATGCTTATTTGAAAACTTTTAAATCAGAAGCAAGGAAGGCGCAAGGATAATAGCCCTGCACCATGAGCAGCAGCAGGCCCACTAAGCAGAACTGTCACATCCAACTTCCTTCCTGAAGAACAAGACCCAACTTCACACATTGGAACTGATGTTTATGTTTATTGTTGAACTATACATTGTAGAAGTGAGTCTTAGCAAACTCTTGTTGTGCACCCTAATTAAGTACGGCAAACTATCTACCTATCAGACAAACAGAGATGGCAGGACTAGTATAGTCTACAAACCAAGAGTTGGCCAAACTGCATATAGCCGACCATTATCAAAGTATACGATAAACCAATATAATATGTTCCTGAACTTCCTTCATCCCTAGTCTGAGATATCTTATTTATGCATTGCCATTTTGTAGCATCCAGTAAACCTATGAGACCTCCTAATGCTTAATATTTTCCATTAAAATCCAACTGCAAAAGCACAAGGTGGCAAGGTGCAAGCATAGCAGTTTCTCACATAATCAGCAAGCTCACTATGATTTCACAATCAGCTGTATTCCTAGAGGACAAGACCAAAGTTCAAACATTGGAGCACATAGTTTTGTGCGTTGAACTTATTGCTTGACTGTACCTGCTGCAATTATGTAAGCCATAGCACTACCTTCAAGAGAAACCACTCCGATGCAGAAATGCACTAAACTTTCTGTATCTGCTGATGCATTGCTATGTTATATTCAACCATGAAAAGGTTCGGAGAACTTAAGATGAGGCACCTATTTGAATATATATCTAAGGCCAGTTTAAATCATGTCTTAAAGTTTCATTCATCCCGGCATTTCCCATTCATCAAAATAAAGAGGTTGTATACATTAAAGTTAGAACATTGAACATATAGACTATGTCACTTGGTATGTCCTGATGACAGTACATCTTGTATAGCTTAAAGGCAAGCTTTTACCTTAGAGTGAAATAAACTCCCAGGTTCCACTGCTTCATGAAGTCTGAGTAAGCAGTTTGAGATCTAAAAGTAAGGACCGCTGCTTTTGATGGACAAAGAGCTGAAAGAAAACAAACCCAGATATATTACTTTCTGTGTAACAAACGTGTGCAGCTGGCAAGGCTTACCATATAAGGATTAGTCAAAGATAGTGGGAAATTGATATGAAATACCATCATCTCATGGTAAGTCAATAGCACCTAGACTTATGGCCCTATTATATCCCATAATACATGTATGAGCTGCAGAAAAAGTTTTAAAAAAGAAGGCACATGACAAGCAGCCTGTAAAACTTTGTGACTATGGTTTTACCTTCAAGGTAATCCAAAAACTCTAAGCTGGCTTTGAAATTTGCAAGAAACTCAGTAGGCTTTCCAGGTGAAAAGGCTCCAGGCTTCCCCTTTTGGATGGCAATATGCAATTCCTTTAATATTGAATTGGCCAGAAAATCAAAAGCTTGTACTCCTGAATTTGCTGAGCAGCAACTCCCAACATGGCTGTGTTAGAACACTGTAACCAAACAGCAGGATAAACACGATATGAAGAGAGAAAAAGAAAAGGCCCTAAGTAAGCATACTGTACAAACTTAAATACCTGCAACAGCAATGTCAAGCAAAAATTTGCAATCATTCTCGATGTGCTTCTTTATAACATTCAGATCATCTTCCAAAAGATCACTATGGCCTGCATCGACCTCCTTTGGTGAAATAGCCTGTTGCATGATTGGGGCAACCACAAAAAGTCGAAACACCTCATGTGCCCCCGCAGTGTTATCTATGGCTGCATATGCACGAAGGCAACGGAAAATGACTGCCTCATCCCGTCGTTCCAGACCATTTTCGAAACATTGTCGTAAGCTAGCATCAAGGGTAAAGCTCGCATTTTGAATTCGTTTCTCCATATTCTGGATAAATGGTAAATCCTACAAATCCAAAACTCCCCTCTTACTTCAACCTTGCAAAATTGAATTAGAACATGTTTGAGAAGGGCAGGCTGGGAGAGAAGGGAAAAACTATTCCACACTACCAAATCATAAAACTGAATGCAAGCCACAAATCCATATACATGCACAACAGTTCTATAAAATATGAGAAGTTGGAATACTAGCTTCCACACTACCAAATCATAGGAATGCAAGCCACAACTATACACGCACAACAATTCTATAAAATATCCAGATCATTTTAAGGCTTCAACAGACCTTAGACCAAAGTTTCCTGAAATAATCCAACGTTTGCATGTTATTGACTTTTTAAAACCTTGCAAAACAAACAGAAATATCTGCAAAACCTTTGGGATGGTGTTCCTGATTAGAGGACAGAAAATGATAATCAAAGCATGTTTTCCTCGGCCTGCTGCCTACTTCAACTTCAAATTTGTGCATCTAACCAAAGATCTCCCCTAAATTTGGAATCCTTATCATAATAGCTCGATTTTTTTTTTTTGCAAGAAAAGTATGAAAAAAACCCACAAAAGCAAGCTCTAAGGGGAAATACATCAAGCATGGCATGAAGAAAAAGCCACTCGAAACGAGTCCACAGAAAACCTCAATACAAAATGGAAAGAAACCTCTTCGTGGAGAAGTTCAAGGGGGAAGGCTTTCCCACGTGGCAAACCAAGATGCAATTGCTGCTTATGCGTGAAGGAGTTTGGGATCTTGTTGAGGATGACCAGGTTGAGTTACTTGATCAACATCAAAAGATTTGAAAGCAGCATAATGCTAAGGCTATTGCCCTCATTGGTCTTTGCTTAGCTGACTCTCTCATCCATCATGTGGATTTCAAGTCAGCAGCTAAGCAGATTTGGAGTCGCCTCGAGACCTTCTTTGGTAATAAAATCACCAACTCTAAAGCCTTTTTGAAGCTCAAATTTTATGATCTGAAAATGGAAGAGAGTGATGAGTTGAGTGATCATCTAGCCCGGTTTCAATCTCTTGTTCAACAACTCTCAAGTTTGAAGAGTGTCCCTACTGATGAAGATAAGATGGCCGTCCTTTCATCTTGCCACTACCACATTTGATGATATGGTGGCCCTTCTCATTGAAAAGGATCGTCGCAATAAGGAAGCCGCTCTTGCCTCTCCTATTGATCATGCATTTAATTCCACAAGCAAATGGAAGACCAACAAGAACATTATTTGCAGGTTTTGCAAGAGGAAAGGACACTTTGAAGCCCATTGCTTCAAGAAGAAAGCACAGGAACAAGAGAAACATCATGCCAATCTTCTGGCTGAAGAACCACTTGAACCTGAACAGTCCCCGGAGGAGATACATGCAGCTACAGCAGAGGTTCATGGCCTCTCTCTTGATGACGAGGATCCTTTTGACCAGGGTTGGGCTTTCTAGGCCCTTATGCTATGTGTGTTTGTGTTGAGTCACATAAAGGTTCTTAGCCTTCAATTGTCCCTCTCAATTGAATGTATTTGGAGTCAATAAGAGGTACTCTGCCCTGGATTGTCCCCCAAAAATGAATGTATTGTCTTTTACTTTGGTTGATGGTATTGACCACCCAGTTCAGAGTAAGGAGGGATGACGAGTGATGGTTTGCCCTTGTCGGTCGCAAGTTGACTGAGAAGTCACTATCACACGGGAGGTGTTGGATAGTTGGACTTGCTCTTTGCAGTATTGCGGTGGAGGGGGGATCGGTCTTCTCTTTGCATGTTGGGTCTCGCACTCTTTGCTCTGAATAGGGGTGTTGGAGATATCATAGCCAAAGAGTGTGGTGATGTGATGTGTTAGTGTGAAGTACTAGGTGATCTAGTACTAGTCTATGTGAGTGAGTCTTGTGTGAGTGCCACGTGTCACCATGGGACTTGTCCCATATGCACTAGGTGCTAGTGTGTGAGTGAGTAGCCTATATAAGGCTTGTATTTCACTTGTCTTGATACACTTGATGAATGAATGAAAGCCTTTCTTCATGTCTTCATTTGAGCATTATTTCCTCACACCCTAACTCTCTCTCTCTATCTCCCTTCACCATGTTTCTAACACAGTTGCCCCCAAGGCACAATTGCCTAGGGGAAACTTACACACCCACATCCTGCGACCTCGCCATTTGATTACCGGGGTCGAGGCCACATGTGAGCATCAAAACTCACGCCCTCGTGGCATCCCCCCTCATGGATTGAGGGAAGGGGGTTGTGCATACCGTCTCCCCAGCTTCGACTACAGGGACTTTGTGTATCCTGACACCAAGCCTAGTCTTCAGGAACTCTTTTTCAGCCTTGACATTTCTTCCACCTTTGGTGAGGCAGTGCTTGGTATTCCTTTTGATAGGGTGTCTTCCTCCTCGAGTGGACAAGATCTTTCCCTCATGGATTTTTATCAACTTGGTTCGCTTCCTCGCTCTTTGAGCAGGAGGCCTTTCCACTTGGAGGGGTTTCTTTGCGCGTAGGTCGGGTAAGGTGTTCCATGCCACTTACTCCCGTAAATGAGAATTGTTAGTTGGAACATACAGAGCCTTGGTGGTGTGCCACATCGCCACCATAGGCAAATTATTCATACTTAGCTTCATCTAGGTGTTGCAGGGGGTGCCATTGATATTCTTTTTATTCAAGAACACAAGTTGGATGCTAGAGACTGTGCAAGTCAGCTAAATTGCTCTAATGCCATACGTTTTGGTCCCCTTCTTTCGGCATTAGGGATGGGACTTGCATTGCAGTTTCAAATTCTACGCTCCCTCGTTGGACATGGTATCATTTTTTCCTCGAGAGCTCACTGGGCCATTCTTTTAATAGGGGGCGTAAGATCGACCTTCTCAACCTCTACACCCCTAATGATTGAGGGGACCATGTCCTATATGGAAAGAACTCTCTTGGGCCTCCATTGTAGATTATTTGATTATTGGAGGTGACTTGAACATGGTGGAGTTGCCTTCTGACAAGAAGGGGGATAGAGAAGGAGGCATTCACTCTTTGAAGAGAACAACCTGGGATGCCTTCCTATTTAAGTTTAGTGATCCCTTTCACAATCCATCACAGACTCTCCAATTCTCATGGTCGATCAGATGCCCATTAATGCACGCATTGACAGATTTTATGTTGATGATTGGGCTTTGGATAGAGCTAGCTCAGTACGTATTGCTCCTAGGGTTTCTACTTCAAATCACTTTCCAATCATTTTGATGATTTCCAAGCCCTTTGTCAATATCATGCTTCTATGCAGAGGAGAACCTCACTGAGGCAGTTTTGCAGATTTGGGTATCTCATATGCAAGGTGGGGTATTGTCGCCTTCACATATGGCAGCAGCCCTTTTTTATATTAGTGACTCTTATCACTCAGTCACGAGTACCAAAAGGTGTGAGACTCTCAGACAGTCCATTGGTCTTCACCAGCAATTGACAAACCACAGAGGGAAGTGCAGAAACGGCCTACAGATTCTTGGATCCAAGGGCAAGTTGCTACAGCAAGGGCTCATCAGGAGACATGGTTAGATCAAAGAGAGCAGAGTATGCCTTTCATGCACCATCAAAGAGCAGAGTATGCCTTTCATGCACCAGAGTCCTTTTGGATTCAGATGGTTGGTAGAGTCAATAAGCATTTCTTCTCTACTCATGGCCCGAGACACAAAGTGGAGCGAGTGTCTCACAGCTTATTGACTCTAATGGGATATTACAGACAGATCCTGATGCGTGAGTTTTGAGTTCTATTTTTTGAGTCTCTTCGTATAGCACTCAGCAAGGGCCTTGGTGAGCCATTGCATAAACCCATATGTAGACCATCTCATGGGCTATCCATAAATGCCACTTCTACTATAGTATGTGCCTTGTAGGCCTACTTATAGTCAGTTAGGACTATTGGTACAGTTAGTTTATGTACCATCTAGGTCACTTAGGACACTTAGTCTAGTTAGGGCATTTAGCCCTAGGGCTTTGTTATGTTGGCTCTCCCTTGAGCCTCCACACTTCAGTTTAGCAGCAATCTATTACAACATCTCGTTTTTCTCCTTCTTGCTTCCATTTTTGAGCTTCCATTGCTTCCTACACCCAACAGTGGTATCAGAGCAAGTCAAGGATCCACCCTCTCTGCCATTTTCAACCACCCGGAGCCCTTCTAAAGCCATTGGGAGCTGTTTGGGCAGCCTGTTTCTAGCTGGTTTTTTGGTTTTCTACACACTCCTAAGCATCTGTGGCCTCTCCAAGCATTTCTATCATGGGAAGTTTGCATTTTGGAGTGCCCACTGCAAAGGAAGACCTATTTTGGAGCATTTTGAAGCATTTTTCTGCTGCAGCCGCCTCATTCTAGCCTGTTCCTGCTCCGTACAGTGCATTTATTGCAAGGCGGCTCCACACGTGTGATTCCGTACATTTTGTACGGACTGTACGGACCATTTTCGCCTGCATGTATTGCATTTCCAGCACAGTACGGACCTGCTTGGAGGCTTATCAGATCTTGGGCCCTGCTGCAGCAATTTGGAGCATTTAAAGCCACCGACTTTGTCTTTCAGAACTTGCTGCTGCTGTTTGTAGACATTTTCTAAAGCCCTGGTGCCCTCATTAACCTTGGGCCACGAGCTTCTCACACCTTGCTGCTGCTGCACTCATTTTGAGGTCTATACATGTTATTCCAGCTTCTTTCAGCCCTCTTATTTGCCATTTCCTGTCCTTTTTGTAACTCCTACAAGGGTGACAGCCTGTGCTCACATTTGGAGCCTTTTCTTTGCTGCATTTTGTGAGCTACATCATTTGGTAAGCACCTACTGCAAGGTTTCTTTCCAATTTCTGCTTCATTTGCATTTTGGAAAGGCCTCGTGTTGCCTTTCGGGATTTTTCTTGCAACAGGTACACCTTGGGATAGCAGAGTCTCTTGCAGGCATATTGAAGCTTGGGCAGATTTTTGTTACTTGATTTTGAGAGGTTGCCTTTCTCTCATTTGCTTTGCCAGTTGGTGCATTTGTCTTGTATTTCAGCACCATGTCAGGTGGCAAAGATGATTTATTTGGGATGATTGGGACTGATGACAAGCTTGATAGCACCAATTGTTAGAATTGTAGATATAATTCAGCAGTGACCAATGTAATTTAACAAGCTAGTTAGGGGCACTTTTCCCTCTTTAAGAGGTTTTTCCCCCCTAACCGCAGTTAGTTCACTAACTATGGTTGGTGACTACTAAGGTTTTGTCACTAGGACAAAACCTTATCTCTCACTCTTTCAGTTGTATACTCTTACACTCTTCTATTGCAACTAAGCTTTCAAGCTTTCAGCTCTCAGCTCACTCTCTCTTGCTCTCTCTCTCCCCAATACTCACATTTGGTATCAGAGCCTCGTTGAGCTCCTACTCCCTGCCCAAGCTCCTCCTACCCGGATAGTTCGTGCTCCTCCTCCTACTGCATATTAGCCTCCATCACCAGCCCACAAGCTTTTGCTTCATCTCCATTGTCGTCCGTACAATCTGTACGGACTGTTTACGTACAGTCCCGCACTGCACTTGCGTCACTCGTCCGGACCTGCTACTCCAGCACGCACATACCTATGCTGACGACCGTACGATTTCCCTGCTATACCTGCTGCATCATCGTTGTTCGTACCTGCCGTACCCTGCATCATTCCGTGATCTGTAGCGCCGTACAGCTCGTACCTGCAATCACACCGTCGCAAGTAATCGTCGCCGTACCAACGTGTACCTGTTGTACCTACTGCAGCTGTACCTGCACGTACAAGCCGTATAGCAAGTCGTCCTACCTGCTTCCATACAGGTCCTGATTCCGTACAGCCTGTCATCGCCGTACATCCTGCAATCCCGTCCGTACCTGCGATCATACGACCTGCTTATCCGTACAATCTGTACTTGGTCGTCTGTATTCATTGTACCAGCAGTAAGGGAATTCAGTCTTGTATCTGCTAAAATCTCTTTCTCAAATATGGCCCACCAAAATCAGAATGATTTCCAGTTCGGTGGTCTTTCACAGGAAGACAAGTTGGATGGTACCAACTACTCCCTCTGGAGTTTTATGGTACACAATATTCTGATTTCTCGCAATTTATGGGATTATGTGAATAGGGGTAAGATCCGACCAGCAAGTATGGCACCTAATACCCCTCCTCAGCAAGGAGGTGGAAGAGGTCGTGCACAGGGTGCAGCTGCAGAACAAGTTGTTGGTGCAGCTATAGCCACTACTCCAGAGCAGAAGAGATGGGATTCACGGGATGCCTTAGCTTTGTCATGCATCTCTCTTTCAGTGAAAAGATTTATCATTCCGCATATCCGGTCGTGTAAGACCTCGAAGGCAGCATGGGATATCTTAGAAAGCATGTATGCAGCCCGGAATGATGCAAGGGTATCTTTCTTGAAAAGAGAGTTAAGTAATACACATATGGAAGAGGGTGACTCCATGTCAGTCCACCTCACAAAGCTACAGGATCTCTGAGAGCAATTATTGAACATAAATGAGATTATTCCTGATTCAGAGATGATTACCACCACTCTGAATTCTCTTCCTGAATCTTATCTCAGCTTTCATACCTCGCTGAACTTATCATTGAGGGGGGGTGCAAATCCTCTCACCTTTCATGAGTTGATAGGACTTTTGCTTCAGGAAGAGCAAACCAGGAAAAACTTGGCTTCACGTGCAGGTGAACAAGCTATGCTCTCAAAGTTCAAGTCAAAAACAAAGGGACAGGCAAAGACATCAGTAAATCAGCCTTCCAGTGGGTCAGGACAGCCTTCACAAAAGGCTAAAAATGATGCAAGTAAGCCCAAGAAGAAGGGTTTTTGTCATTACTGCAAAAAGCCAGGTCATCACATTGTAGAATGCAGGAAAAGGCTTGCAAAAGAGAAGAAAAACAGCTCCGGTATGGCTGTTTCAGATTCAGCTCCTCATGCATCTCACAGTGGGGATGCTGCAGCCAACTTTGTTGGACAGGATTATGCCTTTTTATCCTGCATTTCAGATTCTAGGCTGGCTGCTCCAGATGCTTGGGATAGTACAGCCACTTGTAATGATGATACATATGCATTTTTGACTTGCAGTTATGACTCTTCTACGGATGCATCTGATTTCAGTGTCAATGAAACACTGAATACTTGGTATTTTGACAGCGGTGCATCCAAGCGTATCACTTCTAGGAAGTGTCTCTTTACTTCCTTGCATCCACCTCCCGTTGGTAAGAAAGTCACTTGTGCCAATAACTCGTCATATTCAGTACGTGGCACAGGAAAAGTTGAGCTTACTGCCATTGATGGCTCAATTTTCAGACTTTCAGATGTCTTATATGTGCCTGGTATCACCAAGAATCTTCTTTCAGCGTCCACTCTTAACAAGGCTGGATTTCAGGTCATCTTTGAGGATGACAAATGTGCTGTCCGAGACAGGGAAAATGATTATGCCTTGAGATTATCTGGTACTCTGCTGCGTGGGCTTTTTCAGCTTGATCTTTTTGAGAAAAGAGCAGCCCATGCTCTTGCAGTTTCTACTCCTACTGCTGCCATGCAGAATGCAGAACTATGGCATGCCCGATATGGCCACATGCATTACAACAGCTTGATGACACTTCAGAAGCACTCTATGGTTGATGCATTGCCACCTCTTGAGATACCTCCTCCACATGCCTCTGAAGGGTGCATTTTAGGCCAAATGCATAGATTCCCCTTCAAAAAGGATGGTTCAGTTAAAGCTGTACGCAAATAACAGCTTATACACAGTGATGTCTGTGGTCCCATGAGGACTCCATCATTGGGTGGTCATCTCTACTTTGTTACTTTTATTGATGATTACTCCAATTTCACTTGGGTCTTTGGGCTAAAGCGCAAATCAGAAGTGTTCATGGTGTTTAAACACTTTTCAGCCATGGTTGAAAATGAAACCGGACTCAAGATACAGACATTGCGCACAGATAGAGGTGGGGAATACTTGTCTGCAGATTTTGAAGCTTTTCTGAAAGGCAAGGGTATTGTGCATCAGCTCACAGTGAGGCTGACCCCTCAGCAAAATGGCAAAGCTGAGAGGAAAAATAGAACTCTTATGGAGATGGACAGATGTATGCTGAAAAGCAAACACATGCCTCACAAATTCTGGCTTGAAGGTCTGACGTGCACCAACTACATTTTAAATCGGGCTCCCACTAAGGCTTTGAAAACAAAAACTCCCTATGAGGTCTGGAATGGGAGAAAGCCTTCAGTGGATCATTTCCAAGTCTTTGGATGCCTTGCATATGCTCATGTACCAGTTGAATTTAGGCACAAGTTATCAGATAAGGCAATTAAGTGCATATTTGTTGGGCACAATGCAGAAAGCAAGGGGTACCGTCTCTCCAATCCTGCTACACGCAAGATCATTGTCAGTAGAGATGTGATATTTGCAGAAAATTCAGCTCACACTCAGGCTGAATTTCATAAGCCTTCTTCTTCAGAGGATGTTTTTGAGGGTTTACTACCCATTGCTTTGGGTTTCCATGCTGATATTTCTGATGCAAATCAGAATTTACAGCCACCTCCCGATACTCTAGTTCAGCCACAAGATGTCTTACCACCTCCACAAGAAGTGAAACAGGTGGTTCAGCAAGAAATTGCAGACATACATGCAGTAAAAACAGTCCCAAACTGGCTGTTACAGACTCTCAGAGAGAGTAAGATTGATGCTCCATTACCTGGCAGGACTCGCAGTGCAGCAAGGCACATGGAAGGTGCTAATTCAGTGGAATCAGCATATGCAGGTACTCTTCTCGATGAGGAGAAGCCTGCAACATTCGAAGAAGCAAAGGACAATGTGCATTGGATGAATGCCATGCACGATGAGTTGCAGTCCATTAAGAAAAATCAGACTTGGGATGTTGTAGACTTGCCACCAGGTAAACATGCCATTGGCACACAATGGGTTTTCAAGGTGAAACGGAAGCCAGATGGCTCCATTGACAGATACAAGGCAAGGCTGGTTGCTAAAGGCTATGCTCACAAAAAGGGCATAGATTATGAGGAGACTTTTGCTCCTACATCCCGGATGACCACCAACCGATCTGTTATTGCAATGGCTGCACATTTTGAGTGGAATGTTCATCAGTTGGACATAAAAACAGCCTTCGTAAATGGAGACTTGTTGGAAGAGGTTTATGTCAAACAACCTTCAGGCTTTGAAATTACAGCAAAATGCACATCACGTATGCAAGCTAAACAAAGCTTTGTATGGGCTGAAACAAGCCCCTCGTGCATGGTATGCCAAGATTCATGGCTTTTTGACCAGCAAGGGGCTACACAATAGTCCTACTGAGAGCACCCTCAAGAGAGACGTGACACTGTTATGTCTCAGTCCAAGTATGTGCAGAAACTCTTGGAAAGATTTAACATGCATGATTGTAAGCCCATAGCCACTCCCATGGAGCCGGGGCTGAAACTCACAATGCGTGATGCAGAAGAATCAGTTGATGCCACATCTTACAGTCAGGCTGTTGGATGCCTCATATATCTCTGCAACACTAGACCTGATATTCAGTTTGCAGTATCTCAGGTGAGCAGGTATATGCACAGCCCAAAAACTATGCATTGGCAGGCAGTTAAGCGCATCTTCCATTATTTGCAGGGCACGAAGTCTTTTGGCTTGTTTTTTCCCAGGGGGGGGTGACTTGCAGATGCATGCCTACAGTGATTCAGATTGGGCTGGTGATTATGACACTAGGCAGTCCACTACTGGCAATTGTTTCTTTTTAGGTAAATCTTGCATTTCCTGGCTGAGCAAGAAACAATCTACAGTGGCTACCTCATCATGTGAAGCTGAGTACAGGGCAGCTTTCACAGCAACAGTTGAATGTGTCTGGCTGCGACGTCTATTTGCTGATCTTCATCTGTCTTTGGAGGGTCCTTCTCCAATTCTCACTGATAGTCAGAGTGCCATTGCAGTGGCAAAGAATCCAGTGTTTCATGCTCGCACGAAGCACATTGAGGTTCACTATCACTACGTCAGAGAGAAGTTGCATGCAGGTATGATCTTTGTGTCCACACATGACAACGTTGCAGATATTTTCACCAAAGCACGACCAGGTGAAAAGTTTGAGGCATTTCGCAGTGCCCTGAACTTATATCCGTTTGGTGATTGATCAGCCTTGTACATGACATTGGCACTGCAGGGGGGTGCTAGAATTATAGATATAATTCAGCAGTGACCAATGTAATTTAATAAGCTAGTTAGGGGCACTTTTCCCTCTTTAAGAGGTTTTTCCCCCTAACCGCAGTTAGTTCACTAACTATGGTTAGTGACTACTAAGGTTTTGTCACTAGGACAAAACCTTATCTCTCACTCTTTCAGTTGTACACTCTTACACTCTTCTATTGCAACTAAGCTTTCAAGCTTTCAGCTCTCAGCTCACTCTCTCTTGCTCTCTCTCTCCCCAATACTCACACCAATTATCCCATGTGGTCATACACTTCTAATGCTACTCCTAGAACACCTACACCTCCTGCTCCAGGTGCTTTGCCTCCTTCACAGGAGCAAATTCAATGGGATGGTCGTGACACCAAAGCCCATGCCTTGATTGCTCTTTCAGTGAAACAGATTGTTGTCCCTCATATCCGGTCTTGCAGTTAAAATATTTGAAGCTTGATGAGGGTGGTAACATGGATGCCTATCTCACAAGAGCAGTCGGCCAACATTGATGAGATTATGCCTAATTCTTAGCTTGTTTCTAATACCCTTGATGGGTTGCCTGATTCATATCAAGGCTTTGCTACTACATTCAGGTTGGTTGCAGGGGGTAATGCCAATCATTTATCATTTGACCAGCTGGTTGCTCTTCTTCTTCAGGAGGAGCAAAGTCGTGTGAATCGCAATGCTTCTATGGGTAGTGATCAAGCATATGCTGTCCATCACAAACACAAAGGTAAAGGCAAGGTTTCAGCTGGAAAACCCTCTCATTCCCATGCTGATCATTCACATGGTGCCTCTTCTTCAGGGGATAACAAAAAGAAGAAGAGATGTAATTTTTGTAGGAAACTTGGGAATGATATTTCTCAATGCAAGAAGCGCATAGCATCTGAAAAGAAAAAGATAGAGTCTGGTCTTGCAGTATCTGGTTCTTCTAGTGCAAAAGATCGACATGAGTCCGCTAATTTCGCACAAGACCAGCATTGGGCTTTCTTGGTTACATGTTAGTATAATCTTGATGTTCATGATGCTTGTATGGCAATTTCAGAGGTTCGTGATGTCTGGTTCTTTCATAGTGGTGCTAGCAAGCACATCACTTCCTACAGGAACTTATTCAGCTCATTGGAGCTTACATCTCAGGGGGGCAGGGTCACATGTGCCAATAATGCATCATATACCGTGAAAGATAGTGGACAAGTTGCTCTTACTTCTGTCTCTAGTGGTATTGTTACTCTAGAGCATGTGCTTTATGTTCCAGGCATTCCTAAGAACCTCATTTCTATTTCAGTCATTGCTACATGTGGCTTTCAGGTTCTTTTTTATGGTGTGAGGTGTGCAGTGTATGATGCTACACATGCCTTTACCATGGTTTTGACGGGCACATTGTGTAGAGGTCTTTATAGACTTGATGCTTATGACAAATGTTTGGATGATGATGCTGCACTTGCCAATGCACATGCCTTCGCTCTTGATTCTACCATGGCAGATACTCATTTGTGGCATGAGAGGTTTAGACACCTCAATTTTGGAGCCCTGGTGAAGTTATATAAGAAAGATATGGTTGTGGATCTTCCCAAAATGCATATGCCTACCAAAGATGTTTGTGAACTATGCTTGCTTGGTAAGATGCACCGTGCTGTGTTTCCCAAGGATGGGAGAGTTGGTGCTTCACGCCAGCTTTATCTGGTTCATTGCAGCTCTTAGGGGGTTCTACTATTTTGTCACTTTTATTGATGATTTCACCACCTACACTTGGATTTTCGCATTGAAATTCAAATCTGAAGTTTCTTCATGCTTCAAGCACTTTATTGCCTTGCCTGAGAGCTGCACATTGCTCACCTCAATACAGACAGGGGGGGTGAATACATGTCGAAGTAATTTGCTGTTTTTTGGCTTCACGTGGCATCAATCATCGATGCACTGGGCTTTATACTCCTCAACAGAATCCCGTGGCTCAGCGGAAGAATAGATCAGTGATGGAAATGGCCAGATGCATGTTGAAAGGCAAACATTTGCCTAATAAGTTGTGGTTGGATGCAGTCATGTGTGTAAATTACATCTTGAATAGATGTCCTACAAAGGCATTGCAGACTATCACACCTTATGAGGCTTGGACAAGTTGTAAGCCTCGCATTTCTTAAAATCAGACGAAATCCCACACGCTCTTTGACAAACAGCAATTTCTCTATGATTCACTACGAACCTCCTCCGTAAAAGACAGCAAACACACTTCCCTTTTTGCTCTCCCTCTCTCTCTCTCTCTACAGAGACAATAGGGCCCAGGACAACATGTCGGGCTGGACCTCCCCGAAGGTATTTTATTACTTGAAGAGAATCTGTTACAAAAGTTCAGCGTAGAGCTGTCTGGTCCTCTCTCCTTTCAAAACGTGAAAAATCCCCTTTATTACAAGAGCTTCAAGCTCATTTCAAATTGGCAACATGCCACTTGTCTAAAATCTAGACTAAGTCCTATTACATGCCACTAAGGGCCACTCTGGAGTCTTCAAAGTACTTGGTCACACGAACCGCCTCCTAGATGCTTGTCAGGCTCCCGTAGTGCTTAGGAAAAATAACTCTTCCTAGTACCTGCAACAATTAATTAAAGCGCACCACCATGGCACCCATTAATTGTTAGCGCTTTGCATGCAAATAACACACTGTGGACTAATTCTAGTCACGGTGGGCGTCCCCACTGAACACATGTGCACACCTTACAAATATAAAAATATATATTTATTCTCTGGTTGACCGGAGTCAACACTCTTGATTATAATTAAAAAGCTTTGACCAAGGGTCGAGGCGCCTTAATTATAGCCAAGTCTCTCCAACCGAAGTTGGCACATCTTAGTTAACCGGGGTTAACCCTCTTGGCGCATGCCAAGTCTTGTTAACCAAAGTCAACACTCTCTGACCGTAGTCAGCTCTGTAGTTCTCTGGTTAACCGCAGTTAACCCTCTTGGTAATAAACCAAGTCTCCTTGACCGAAGTCAAGTTTACTTGACTCTATAGTTCTCTGGTTAACCGCAGTTAACCCTCTTGGTAATAAACCAAGTCTCCTTGACCGAAGTCAGGTTTACTTGACTAGAGTCAAGTATCTTTTGACCATAGTCAATCCCTTGACCATTAAAAGAACTCTTTGACCATAATTAACATATATAAAACACTTTAATTATGATCAAATAAATGGTCAATTGTACTTTGACTTAGGATATTTACATTGTGGTGACATCCCCTCGGCTTCTATTCAGTTGACCTCAACTGAAAAGCTTCCTTGTAAACATCCAAAAGCTGTGGATGGTCGGATAACATGTCTTCGTCCATCCACTTGGCATCTAATGCCGTATAATTTTTGAATTTTACAAGATACCTGTAAAACTCCTTACCCTGAGGGCCTTTGCGCACAGTATGGTACACAATCTGCTCTGGTTGAAGGACTTCCTCCAGCTCATCCACTTCTGGTGGATCCTTTGATACTGGTTCTGTAGGCTCTGGTCCCTGGAATTTCTTCTGAAGACTCACATGGAATGCATTGTGAATCCTCCAATGCTCTGGCAATGCTAATCTGTATGCAACCTCATTTATTCTTTCTGTAACCCTGAAAGGGCCATAGTATCTGGGAGATAGCTTTGCATACACTTTCTGTTTGCCTTTAAACTTGCGGAGCCTAGCTTTTTCAAACTTCAAAAGTACCCAATCCCCTTCCTTGAGATTTAACTGTCTTCTATGCTTATCTGCAGCTCTTTTATGTTTCTCTTGAGACCTTTCAATGGCTGTCCGGACTTGGCTGTAAGCTGTCTGGAGGTCTCTCACAAACTGATCAGCTGCAAATATTTCATCTTTGGTCCTCAATATAGGTGGCAAAATCACTTTCCCGTATATGACCTCAAAAGGGGCTTTCCCTGTAGAGCTATGTACTGTATTATTGTAAGCAAACTCTATCAACGGTAGGTACTTTTCCTAGTCTGAACTTTGGTCACCCACGTAGCATTTCAGCATATCCAAAACTGTAGAATTTGCTACTTCACTTTGACCACCTGTCTGGGGATGGAAAGAAGAAGAAAAATTCAAATTCGTCCCCATGTTATCAAATAAAGCTCTCCAGCATAGACTGGTCATTCTGGGATCTCGATCACTAACAATGGACTTAGGCATACCATGATGTTTAAAAATCTGTACCATGAAAAGCTTAGCCATATGATCTGCCTTTATGGTTTTGCGAACCGGAATGAAATGAGCTTGCTTGCTGAATCTATCAATGATAGTCCAAATCCCATCATTCCCTGACTTTGATCTTGGCAAATCAAAAATAAAGTCCATTGTAATACTTTCCCATGGTGCCTGAGGCACGGGAAGAGGCATAAGTAGGCCAGGTGCCTTCCGTCTATCATACTTCACTTTCTGACACGTAAGGCATTCAGTAACAAACTGATGTATATCTTTCCGCATCCCTGGCCAAAAGAAATACCTCTCTAGTGCTAGAGTTGTTGCTGTAATTCCTCTATGTCCAGCATAGGGAGGTGCATGGCATTCCTCCAAAATCTTTTTCCTCATCTCCTGGGTGATGCATAGGCAATCATCTTTCATTAAATACCCATCTTTCACGGAATAGTGACTGGTGGATTGCCCCTCTTGCATTTGCTGTAAAATTTCACCAAAATCTGCATCACGAGCATATTGCTCCCTCATGCCTTCCAGGTCCTGATGATAAGCAATAGTCACATTATTGACCTGGGGTCTTCGGGACAAGGCATCTGCCACTCTGTTCCGAATTCCTAGGGTATGGACAATCTGAAAATGATACATTGACAGCATGTTTGCCCATTTCATATGCTTTTCGGAAAGCTTGGTCTGAGTCAAAAAGTATCTCAGACTTTGGTGATCTGTCTTAACAGTAAAATCTGCACCCAAAAGATAGTGCTTCCATGTATGGATGGCATGAATTACAGCCAATAACTCTTTCTCATAGATTCCTAGATATCTTTCTGCATCCCGAAGTCTCCTGCTTTCATAGGCTACTACATGACCATTCTGATGCAATGCAGCCCCAACACATTCTCCACAAGCATCGCAATCAACATCAAAAGATTGATAAAGATCCGGGACTACAAGAATAGGCTCTGTAGTCAACTTCTCCTTGAGTGTATTGAATGCTTTCTTCTGTGATATTCCCCATGAGAAGGCTGCATTTTTCTTAGTAAGGTCATGTAATGGAGCTGCGATATCAACAAAATGTCTGATAAACCTTCTGTAGTTAGAACACAGGCCTAGGAAACTTCGAACTTCATGCACAGTTTTCAGCTCTGGCCATTCTTGAATGGCACGGATCTTCGCTAGATCCATTTGTATCCCATTCTTGGATATTATATGCCCCAGATAATGGATTTCTTCCAAGAAGAATTCACTTTTCTTGCTGTTTGCATAGAGCTGATGATTTCTCAGCTCTTGAAACACTATAGCAAGATGTTTCCTGTGCTCTTCTTCTGTCTTAGAAAAGACTAAGATATCATCAAAGAAAGTACCCGTGAAATGCCTGTACTTTCGGAAGATGCGATCCATCATTCTATTGAATGTGGCCGGAGCATTTGTCAACCCAAAAGGCATCACTAAGTATTCATACAACCCGAATGTAGTGCGGAATGCTGTCTTGTGCACATCCTGAGGCTGTATCCTCACTTGGTGATAGCCACTCTTTAAGTCTATCCTGCTGAAAACTGAAGCTCCATTTAATTGATCCAGCACATCATCAATGCGCGGAATAGGGAATCTATTCTTGATGGTCATTTTGTTCAATGTGCGATAATCGACGCACATACGGAATGAACCATCTTTCTTCTGTACTAGCAGTACAGGGGAACAAAAAGGAGACGAGCTGGGCTGAATCAACCCTTTGGACAGCAAGTCCTGTACCTGAGCCATAATCTCCTCTCTCTGAGTCGCACTGACTCTATAAGGTGGTCTGTTTGGTGGCTCACTACCAGGCATTAACTCTATCTGATGATCTTCTGGTCTCTCTGGGGGTAACTCCCCTGGCAAAGCATCAGAAAAGCAATCTTTAAAGTTTACAAGAAACTGAAACTTATCTTTGTCTGCATCATTCATTTCAGCATGCATATCATTCTCTTTTTCTTTTACAAAAACCATGTACGCAGAAATTGCAAACTTTATTGCTTTACCACATGTAACATCAGATACAATGGTAATAGTGTCCCCTTTATTCCTGGCAACTAAACGCTGATTTTTCCCCCTATGCAAAAACTCCAGCACTCTTTCAGGAAGAGTCAACTTCACTGCCTTGCGATGAAACCAAGGCATTCCCAAGACTACATCATGATGTTTCAATGGAGAAATGAAGAAGTCTTCCTGATCCACATAACTCTGAACATGAAGACGGAGCTTCCCTATCAAGGGAGTGACTGGCACAGGATTCCCACAGAACATCTGATCGGCATCCAAAGCCCTGCCCAACTCCTCCGTCTTTATTCCCAGCCTCAGGGCTAGATCCTCTAATATGAAATTATCAGTAGCCCCTGGATCAAATAAAATTAGCGCTTGCTGGTCTCTGACTTTGCCCCATGATAGCAGCAATTCTCATTCTTCTGGGTTTGAAACATGACCCAGTATGTCTGGAATCCCCCCTGCCATTGGCTTTTGCAGTCCTCGTGGCTTCTCTGCCTCTTTTCCCTTCGAAGTTGAAGGCTTTTCTGGGCAATGGGCAGCCACATGCCCCTCTTTGCCGCACCTGAAGCATTTCCCATCTCTACGGAATTCAGCTATTTGTTCAAGGGTGAATAGGGATTTGCCTTTATAAGCCTTTGAAAACTGAGTACCCCTCGGCTTCTGAGGCTGAAACCCTTTCTTTTCAACCTTGGGGTACTCTTTCTTTTCTGATTTTGAAAAATCAGTTTTCTTTTTATCAGCACGTCCTGCATGCAAGGATAGCACTGTAGATGGATCTTGTAACGGCACAAGACTAGCTACTGAAGTTGAATGCATAAGGTCTTGAATGTTCTTTGCTCCCAAAGCATTCACTACTGCCTGAATTCTTGGAGTGAGACCTGCTCTGTATTTTCTCATTTGGGTCCCTTTGGAGATCTTTTTGAAAGGTGCAACCTGCAAATAAGCATCCCAAAACTTTTGGTTGTACACATCCACTGTATCTCCTGCATCCATATGCAAACTGTCCCAATCTTGAAGAACATGGTCTCTAAATTGTTTAGGCATAAACTGCTGGTAGAAGGCTTTCTTGAAGTCCTTCCACTTCCTTGGGGCTGACCCATCTGTGGTCTGAGCACTCCACCATGCACTAGCTGTCGCTGTCAAGTGCAAACTGACCATTCTTAACTTGGAGGATTCTGAAAACTTTTCTGTGCCGAATGCAACATCAAACTGCCTGATGAACTGCAATGCTTTGTCTGTATGACCATACCGTCCATTGTAGGTCATAAACTTGACAGATTTACCTCCCTCTTTAAATTCCTTGGTCTCTCTGGAAGACTTTCTCTTCCTAAACTTCTTATGTTTCCTTCTTTTTCTGAATGGTTTATCTGATAAAGAAGAAGAAGATACAGAAGTCGAACTCGAGGTAGACGGTGATGGACTAGGAGATCGGTGATGATGCCTCGATCTCTTCCTATTATGAGACCGTCCCCTATGAGATCTCTCTTTCTCAGGCTGTACACGGGAGTGTGTCTCTGGCATTGGCACCTCATTACTGCATTAGACATAGCTTCTGCTTGAAACAAATGCTGAGCCTTTGAGATTTTCCATCTCTTGTATACGAGTGCGTACCATCTGTTCAAATTCTTGTTGAGTTTGCGGCACACTTCTCTGTCTTGGATGTACATCCCTATCTTGTGAATCCCACTGGATAGGTGATTGATCCATATTCTGAGATCTGCAAATTTCACACACACCGTGTAGGTAACTGATGCACAACTACCTTTGCTTTTCCAACAGAAAAAAAAAAAATACCTCAACAAGAGGTGTCTTGCATTCACAACTTGTGCCAGTAATTGGGCTATCAGTTCAAAGCATAAACCCACAAAATTGCTAGAGCATCAACAATTGTATTGCCCTTTTTCTGGCTACTGCAAAAAGCACTCAGAAGCATCTGATTCATCTTCCCAGTGTACAAAGGCATGCATTTTCTTTTTCTGCAAATCTCTGCTTTTCTGACAGTAAAAGTCTGACAGGCAGGTGAAATCTGCTAGCAGAAACAGTCTCTGCAATTTTTTATTTTTTTTTTTGAAAGAACAGTAACCAGATGGAGTAACTGGCTAGTTACTCTAACCAGACTAACTGGTTCTGGTCTGGTTAGTCTGCAACTAGACTAACTGGACTAGTCACAGTCTGGTTACAGTGACCAAACTAGTCTGGTTGGGTCAAGTTAGCTAGACCTCTGACCAGGGTTAACTAACCAGAGTTAAACTTAACCACTGGTTAGCCACATCAGCCTGCCACGTGTCTTGCCACGTCATCTGCTGAGCTGTCTGCCACATCAGCTACCTGATCCGGATGCCACATGTACTGCCACGTCAGCTGGTGCCTTGCCTGCCACGTCACCTTGGTTGCCACATTGGCTTCCACATCAGTCTAAGGTTGAACCTTGGCTGAGAAAATACGCGCAGAAGACGGAATTGTCCAGAGTTTCGCACATCGCGCCTTCACGTCCGGCGAGAAAAGAAAGATGAAAGCTTCCGTCAGCACTCAACGTAACCAGCGCAATTTTTCTCCATTATGAAACTTATGTCGAGCCATGGGCCTGCTCCATATATGCCTTCATGGAAGCCTCGCCAATCGCTGCGCAATATATATATATCGGGATCACCCACGCAATGAAACCATCTGCTCAACAATTCGCCATAGCATAGCCTCCTCGAGCGCTATCGCCTTCACCAGGGTATGCAAAATGACACAGGAAGCCAAAAATCACTTCAAGCGTTCACGCGATACCCAGCAGCTACTTCGCTCGTTGGCAATTTGATCGTTTCATTCGCTTTGACTCTCCGTTAGAGGCGTCCTTACGCCGTCATAGGCATGAGGCCCCAAGCCTAGTAGCCAGCACCCCTTGTGCCCACGCCATCACCAGCGTATCTTGCCTCGGGTCAGTGTACGCTTTGCCTTCCTTCACACTTGCGTATAGTCTAGCTTCAGCATACAATCCAAAACTGAACAATTTGCGCTATCTCTGCCCGTTAGCCACTATTGCCTCCTCACTAGATCGTCACAGCCTAGGAAGGCCATGAGCCTCTGCTCTGATACCAATAAAATCAGACGAAATCCCACACGCTCTTTGATAAACAGCAATTTCTCTTTGATTCACTACGAACCTCCTCCGTAAAAGACAGCAAACACACTTCCCTTTTTGCTCTCCCTCTCTCTCTCTCTCTATAGAGACAATAGGGCCCAGGACAACATGTCGGGCTGGACCCCCCCAAAGGTATCTTACTACTTGAAGAGAATCTGTTACAAAAGTTCAGCGTAGAGCTGTCTGGTCCTCTCTCCTTTCAAAACGTGAAAAATCCCCTTTATTACAAGAGCTTCAAGCTTATTTCAAATTGGCAACATGCCACTTGTCTAAAATCTAGACTAAGTCCTATTACATGCCACTAAGGGCCACTCTAGAGTCTTCAAAGTACTTGGTCACACGAACCGCCTCCTAGATGCTTGTCAGGCTCCCGTAGCACTTAGGAAAAATAACTCTTCCTAGTACCTGCAACAATTAATTAAAGCGCACCACCATGGCACCCATTAATTGTTAGCGCTTTGCATGCAAATAACACACTGTGGACTAATTCTAGTCACGGTGGGCGTCCCCACTGAACACATGTGCACACCTAACAAATATAAAAATATATATTTATTCTCTGGTTGACCGGAGTCGACACTCTTGATTATAATTAAGGAGCTTTGACCAAGGGTCGAAGCGCCTTAATTATAGCCAAGTCTCTCCAACCGAAGTTGGCACATCTTGGTTAACCGGGGTTAACCCTCTTGGCGCATGCCAAGTCTTGTTAACCGAAGTCAACACTCTCTGACCGTAGTCAGCTCTGTAGTTCTCTGGTTAACCGCAGTTAACCCTCTTGGTAATAAACCAAGTCTCCTCGACCGAAGTCAGGTTTACTTGACTAGAGTCGAGTATCTTTTGACCATAGTCAATCCCTTGACCATTAAAAGAACTCTTTGACCATAATTAACATATATAAAACACTTTAATTATGATCAAATAAATGGTCAACTGTACTTTGACTTAGGATATTTACATTGTGGTGACATTTCTCATATGAGGACTTTTGAATGCTTAGCTTATGCTCATGTGCCTTCACAGAAACGCACTAAGTTGGATGATAAAGCTGTCAAGTGCATTTTTCTTGGGTATGGTTTGGAGAGCGAGGGCTATAAGCTATACCAGCCCCGCACGGGCAAGTGTTTTGTCAGTTGGGATGTTGTGTTTGATGAATCTTCCACTATGCCTTTGCTAGACTGTCAAAAACAGCCCGTTGTTGACGCCCCTGACATATTTAACAGCTTGATGCCTTTGTTTCCATCCGATGCTCGGGATGATGCTCCATCTGAGGTAGTACCTTCTTCAACTGTTGGTCATTTGCAGCCACATGTGCAGCCAGAAATTCTGCCTGATATGCCTCTCATTGATCAGGAATATTTGCACAGGGTTCTTGACCAGGAAAGAGCAGAAATTCAGGATCCCAAAAAGGTACCCTGTTGGCTCCTTGAGCAGCTGTCCGGAAAGAGCATGCTAGTTTTGTTGCTTATGCTTTGGTTGCTACAGCATGCAACGAAGAGCCCTTATGTCATCAAGATGCCTTTCAATAAACACAACAGAGCCAAAATAAGTAATATGCAAATTTGAAATCTTTATCAAAGTCGTTCTCTTTACTATACTAATTAAAGATAACAGAATCTAGCAGTTGCTTTTTGGCATGCCAAGCAAGGGGGACAGAGAGATGCACAGGGATTGCAAGAAAACCTGCATTCGAGCCACATAGAATTTCAGTCGATTCATTTCACTAGCAATACGCTCTAGCAGCCGACTTCGTGATTCTTCCAGACTGACAACAGTTTCAGTGGTTTCTCCAAGGGCACCATTACTAAGAGGCACTGTGCTGATTGTATCACCCTGAGAGATGGCAGACGCCTCTTCAGGCATACTTTCCAGTTCTACCAAAAGCTTTTCAATCTGTGGACATGCAGGAACAAAAAGAGATCGAGAATAAGTACACGCAAACACAACATATATGACTGTTTAGTGACTACTTCTTCCTATAAGCAATGAATAGTCAGAATTCTGGTCAAATATTTTTAACCATCATCTGTGCAGCAAATGTCCCTTTAAAAAAGACCATAGTTGTACTTGAATGCACTTTCAAGTTAGAGAGACAGTCCATTAATTGAATTGTTGAATCTTTCCACGATGTTAGATATGGTCCAAGGGCATCTATATGGTCAGAGCAGTAATGCTATGCTCTCTTCAAGATGCAATTGCTATACAGCACTAACACTTTCATTGACAAGGATACACCGAACACCCATTTATCATGATTCATCATATATGCAACACACATACAAATAGATGTTTTTTCCATCAAACATGCATGTACACACGCACATACACACACACACATTACTGCCATGTCTATTCTTTCATTCTATCCCTAGACCAAACCGGATTTTCCAGCTGTGGCTACCAGTTATATGAAATGGCCGCTTCCCATTGCAGCAATTGGGTTGCATGAGCTGCTCTCAAAGTTGCTTATGCTTGGTCCCATAGGTGCCCCTACACATTGTGCATGCGCTCTATGTGTGTTTGTGTGTGTGTGTGCATCTCTGTGTGTGTGTGTGTGTCACTTTCTAGGTATGTGAGTGTGATGGAGATCTCCTCCTCCACACAGCCAGCCTCGTCCGTACAGTCTTCCGCCCTGATTCCGTCCGTACAGTCCCCGTCTGTACAGTCCCCTCCCACGCCTCTGCTGTCTGCTCCGTCTTCCGTACAGCTGCCGTAAGCTGTACGGATTTCCGTAACACCTTCGCTCACCCTGCCTTTGCCGCCCGTACAACCTCCCGTACAGCCTTCGTTCACTGTGGACCCTTCCGTACTGTCCTTCGTCCCTGAAGTACAGCCTTTTGTACAGGCTGTACGGTCGACCGTACAGCCCGTACAGTCCCCTGCGCAGCCTCCTCCCTCTTTTATTTTCTCCGCCTCGGCACCTCCCTCTGCCTCTGCTCCTACTCGTGTGTTTCTTCGCCGAAAACATGGTGGTCTGCCTGCCTCTCCTCTCGTCAAATCAGCAAGGCTGGATGGTTCTGATGGCCCTTCTTCTTCACTCCAGCTGGATCTTCTTCGCCAATTGTGCTCTGCCTCTGTCACAGAAGTTCCTTCATCGAGTTTCCCGCTTGTTTGCTTCTTGGATTCTGCCCTTTTGGTCTCTGGTCTTCAACAGGCTCAACAATTTGGAGTCTGCCTCTACTTTATGGGCAGGGTTTTATCCTCAGCTCAGCTCCGTCATTGGGCTGATGTTGCAGTGGGTCTGGACTGTATTTCTTCCTTTGTCTTTCTAGGCAAAGGATTTTACTATGCCCAGTGCTCTTCGACTGAGGTGGTAGAGCGCCTTGTCAATCATGCTGGTGTTCCTGGAGCGGGTTTCTTTGCTTATGTTATGCCTGGGATCCACTTTTCGATCCTTTTGCGACACTTCTGACTCACTATCCGGTTTGGATTACTCTCAAAGCGCTGCCTGTGCCTCTTCTTCAGCATCTCACAACTCTTGCAGCTTTTTTGGAAAGGCCTCTCCATATTCCGAGACAGGAGTTCTTGCAAGCCTCCCGTGATGTTCATCTTTGCATTCTGTGGGATATGACGCAGCCCGTGCCATCTACTCTGGATCTTGATTTGGGATTTGCTCATCCAATGCGCTTTTGCATCTTTCCCCACTGCATGTTATCGGTGCCGACAGGTTGGCCATTTTGCACGTGCTTGCCCTTCCATATCCAGGCCCATACCACCTGCTCCTTCTTCAGCTGCCAAGGTTACTCTCCCTTCTCCTCCGGTTTCTGATATAGCTTCTTTGATGAAGTCCTCTACTGCTCCGAAGCACTACTGGAGGAAGGTTGATAAATCACAGGCAAATCTTCCCCTTGCTGAAAAAGCTCAGGATTGCACTCTTGTTGAGCACCATCAGTTTCCTTCTATTCAGGATATGGAGGTAACCCTTGCAGAGGGCAAATTACGAGATTATATGCATGCTCTCTCTCAGAATACTACCCCTGCTCTTATTCAGATTGATCCTCCGAATGAAGCTCAAATGCAGAACCCTATTTCATCAGATGTAGCTTCTTTATCGGAAGACACGGACGTTGAGCTAGCTCCTATGCCTTTGATGCCTGTGCCAGAGCTTTCTTCTGTCAGGGATGCAGAAGTACCTTTTTTATTGGAATCTTTCCATCCCATGTTACAACAGGTTTTTGACCCTTTGATTCAAAAATTTCGGGTACCAGCCTATATTAAGAGGAATCATAAGGGCAAAAAACAGCTTGTGTTTATTGATGGTGTGGTTTTATCACTGCATCAGTTTTTACAGAGCAACAATTTGAAGCTGGAGGATGCTGTGTTTGATTCTCCTCCAGCTTGATATGTAATATTTTACTTGGCTACCTCATGACTTTTGCTCTAAGGTTTTACTTGTTAAAACTTTTCCCTTGTACTTATTGTTGGGTTTTTACCTCTTTTGAGGTTTCCCACAGAGAAATATAAAGATTTCACTTTTTTTTTTTTTAAGTGTGTGTGCATCTCTCTCTCTCTCTCTCTCTCTCTCTCTCTCTCTCTCTCCAATGGCAGATGCTCATGCTTTATTCACCAAGATGGGTGTCAAGCTTACGTGTAAGGACACCCCCGCTGCCTATGCTGCAACAAGCAGCAATAAAAATTACCCTTTCAGGGCCACACCAATCAAAAGGAGGTTTCTAGTGACTCTCTAGTGACAAACAAGGCCGTGTGAGTAAGCACTCACCCAAAGTCCCTGAGGATACCTTTTACCTACATCATGATCGTTGTCACTTTGTTTTCACCACCCTGGGCATGATTGAAGACTATACTATTGCAAAACTCCCACACAGCCAACAAAGCCCCCGCCCGAAGTAGGGCTAGCAACAAGCAGTTAGGATCGACGGGATCCAAGCAATACCATCCCAATTAGACCCCAAGTAGCATCGACATTTACTTGAGTTGGGAGTAGTCCGCGACCTCATCATCTACAATGGCCTTCAGAGATGGCCATCATCTGGGGGACTCAATTGTTTTCCACATGGCGGTGAGACAAGCATAGTGGACTACCTACTGGGCCCATTAGCTTTTGCCTCACGAATACACGACCTCATAGTACCCCCTCCCCCGCTTAGAGCTGACCACTCATATCTAGCCTTCCGTATCTCTACTACTACGCCAATGTCACAAGGAGAGCTCCTACCATGCCTGCTCGTAACCAAATCCACTTTGACCGTGCTACATGTGAGTCACTTAGCCAGAGAACTTTCGGCCCTACTGGGAGATGATATAGACCTCGCCCACGCCTCAAACACCCTTGCCTCAGTAGTACAGGACACTGCCACCAAATCCTTCCCTACGATGTGATCCACACAGGCCCGAGATGGGAAGATGCCTCAAAACCCTTTGTTTGACGACGAGTGCGGAGAGGCGTGAGCCCACCTCACACGAGAGCGAGCCCTAGGTCAATTGACGTCATCTCAGGCACATCGGATCTTCCAATGGTTGACATGCCGTAAGAGACGCGCCTTCCTCACATAGAAGATGGATGAGATTATCAAATCATTTCGAGAAGGAGACTCGACCACTAGAAGGGGGCTTCTTTCGGACCGGAAGCCACCCATTCCCATCACCAATCCGGGGGTGTGGCACACTTATGCATGATGCAGAGGCACCTAGAGCCGTTCCCCCTTCCCGAAATGTTTCGGTTCCGACACCCAAATTTTCGGCATGTTCCCGTTCCTTGGTAACTATGGAGTAAAGATAGCTATATGGAACTATAATGGCACCCTTTGGTCAGATCCGGGAGGCTTTCAAATACATACATTGATAAAGACATCATTTTCTATACAAAGACACACAAGAGCCCAAAGAGAGGGCTGCCTATAGTAACAAGTTACACATGGGAATCAGCCTACAAGAAGACATTGAGGAGACACTGGAATCCGAGGCTCTAGAGGTGTAGCTGTCCTCTTCAAATTACATCTACAGCCGCTCATATCTGTGAGCGTAGAGAGGAATATGCACGACACATGTGGCTCCGGTTGCAACCACAAGATGCAAGGGCCATTTTCACATATACATCATCGTATGTCCATGAGGTCACCACAGAGGGGCACAACCCATATGAGACGATATATGATGACATTACGAAGTTCTCTAGGCAAGGGGAGATCCTTCTGTTAGGTGACTTCAATGCACGAATGGGGAGCAGACAAGTTAACTTGCTTGACTTCGAAGACGCCCCTATTAGAGTGCTAGAGATTGACCCAACAAAGCTTTGTATAGTGAGACACCCAGAGGATGCACAGGTCACAAGGTATGCCCGACACGTACTGGAGATGGGAGCAGTGAATAACCTAATCATATATAACGGCCTTCTCAGATGGGCGTCGTCTGGAGGGCTTACTTGCTTTCCACAAGGAGGGGGGACAAGCACAAGGGACTATCTGATGGGCTCCCTAGCCTTTGTGACACAAGTACATGACCTCACAGTCCCTCCCCCCACTTGGCACGGACCACTCCTACTTGGCATTTAGAATTACCACTACCACGCCAGTAGGAGGACGGGACCAAACAGCTCCCACCAATATCCAGATACACTTTGACCATGCTCTTAATGCAGTGTATATGGGCCACTTGTCATGCGAGCTACCAACCCACTTGGGAGATGACGTGGACCTTTCACACAACTCAGACACTTTGGTTTCAATGGTCCAAAATGCCGCCACTAGGTCCTTTCTCACAACTCACTCTGCAGCCCGCGCCCCATCTGGGAAGATGTCCCAGAATCCATGGTTTGATGACAAGTGCCAAGAGATGAGATTTCACCTCACACGAGAGTAGGCTTTGGGACATCTCACGAGACTAGAGGCACAGCAGATCTACCAGCGCTTGACACGGCATAGAAGGGGGACTCTATCACATAGGATGGTTGAGATGATTCAATCTTTCCAAGGAGGTGACTCCACCTTTGCATGGGGACTTTTGTATGAGGGGAAGCCACCTATCCCACACATCCTGATGTTTGGCACACTTATGTGATATCCCTCTATGTTGTCTCATCTCAGACACAACTGGACATCTGGAGGCCCTAGAGGTGTTTTGCACACAGAGAGAGAGAGAGAGAGAGAGAGAGAGAGCTGACAGTCAACCTTGGAAAGACCAAGGTTATGGTCTTCAACACCTCATGCGCAATGCTCCGCCGACTCAGCTTCACTTACCGTGGCGAGTGCTACACATACTTCGGAGCAGGAGTAGTCTTCACAGGACCCATGCAGCCCAGGCATGATTCACATCGGGGCAGAGTGCTTTGGCTCGGCTAGAGTTCCAGGCACACTTCCAGGATCCACCAACGAAGGGCTAGCTTTTCGATATGCTAGTGTGGCAGACTGCCATGTGTGCAGCACCCTTCTGGGGGTGCGATCTACCAATGACAGAGTGGAGGAGATTTGAGCAGCTACAAGTGACTATGGGATCCAGGATGATTCAAAGTAAGCCCTTAGTTCCACATGAGATAGTACAAGCAGAGTTGGCCATGACACCTCTACACGTTGATGCCATCTTTCAGACAATGACATCCATCCAAAGAGTCTGGGACTTCACTCGATGGAGACTACCGAGGCTGGCCCTGGAGTCATCCTAACGACTAGCAGAGAGCGGAGCAGACACATGGTATGCACATATATCCACATGGTTTGCCATGCACAGTATTCATCCACTACAGCATGGATGCACCTCCTGAGTAGATCCCACAAGATGAGATTAACCATATCATACAGTTAAATCTCCTCCAACTCCATACATATCGAACTTGGGGCGGGGATCACGAGCTCCCCACCAAGACCCTGTTCTATCGCGACCACTTATAGAGAGTATCGGAGGAGGGATTCCTCATCAGAGACATAGGAGTCTTGCATGCATTGAGAATTGCCATTGGACAGATGCAGGTTTCATCCCATCAGCTGAGGATTGAGACGAGAGCAGCAGGTACACCTAGAGAGCAGCGGATCTGAATGCTATGCACATTAGGAGTTGTTGAGACAGAGGAGCATTTTCTCTATGCCTACCCAGCTGTTAGAAATTACCCAACAGAGGGTACGCACAGCGGAAGACTTATAGTAATGCCCAGGAGCTCACACAGTGTAGTGTGGATGTGGAATCACAAACTTCTTTACTTATGTGCATTCAATAGATGTGCAGACTCATCAATAGACAATGAACCGGCCAGATAGAGAAACCACCAAAATATATATTTCCATCCAAAACTATGGATACAATACAAGAGAGATAGATCCAGAGTCCCACCAATGGTGTGGTCCTCTGATCTTACCACAAGGTCGATCTCCTATCTGCTGGCTATCTCTAGACTCGAGCCCGCGTGCTCCACCTCGAGCGTCTGTAGACTTTCCGTCCAGTGTGTTCTTCTCCACCTTACTGCCTGTGAATCAGCCTAGGTGGGCAGCCCTTGCCAAGCTTTGTCTGCAGCACACAGGTCCCTGTTCCACTGCTCCAACCTGCTTGTGAATGGCTTCTCCAGAAGGTATGATGATCGCAGCACCATGCTGCCCTAGAAGACAGCCAAGGTCCAGCCTCTCCCTAGAGCTAAGTCTGCAGCACCTGTTGCACTCTCTCACCTCCTGTAGATAGGCCCAGAGAGTAGGCTTCCTGCTGCTCCTTTCTGCCCTGGAACTGCTGGCTATGCTGGATAGTTGGATGATTTGTGAGGCATCAAACCTCTCCTTTTATAGGCCCCAAGGGCCTGTCATAAAAACCGACCAGTCAGCTTCATACTGGCCGAACAGTCTGCTGCTGGTCCAGCCCTTTAAGGGCTCTAAAACCAGGGCCCTTTGGCCCAAACTTCTAGGGCCTTTGGCCCTCCAATTCAGGCAAGGGCCCAGCCCTATATAAGGGCCCTAGCCAGGCCCTTTTGGGCTGCTGCTAGGCTGCCCTTTGCTGCTGCTGGAGACCCTATTGCAGGCTGTACTCCTGCCCATAGCCTCTGCCATCTGCCCCGTATCTTTCTTCATGCAGGCGCCTTCCTGCTGCAGCATCCTTGCCTCCTGCCAGGCCTTCACCAGCCACGTATGCATACCGTACCCTTCCGTACTGCTGCGCCGTCTGTCCTTGCTGGAAATCCCTGCGCAATCAGGCTGCTGCAGGTCCCTGATGTCCACGTGTCTGCCCTGTACATCAGGAGCTCCACGACTTGCCAGGTACCCTTCTTGCTTTGTGTGAGGTGCTGCCCATGTGGCAGTCCCCCTCCCTTTCTCTTCTTTGGGCATCTTCTGTCCTAGGTCTCCCTCCCCCACCCTCTCCTCATTTGGGGGCTTACAGATGGGGAGGTGACCATTCCAACACCAGCTTACTATGATATCAGGGGACAATACCACTACCTCCACCAGGAGGAGAGCGGTTTCGGCCCACTCTCACGACTGATCCACTTCCCCGACCAAGTCTCCATTGGCCTCTATCTAATTGAGATGCACCGATACAGGAGACTCTCCTACGATAGATTTGAGAACAACAGGAGTCAGCTCCACAACATAGCGGGGTGTGTTAGAAAATACCCAACAGAGGGTACACACAGCGGAAGACTTATAGTAATGCCCAGGAGCTCACACAGTGTGCGGTGTGGGTGTGGAATCACAAACTTCTTTACTTATGTGCGTCACATAGATGTGCAGACTCATCAATAGACAATGAACCAGCTAGATAGAGAAACCACCAAAATATATATTTATGTCCAAAACTATGGACACAATACAAAATAGAGAGATCCAGAGTCCCACCAATGGTGTGGTCCTCTTATCTAACCACAAGGTCCTTCTCCAATCTGCTGGCTATCTCTAGACTCGAGTCCGCGTGCTCCACCTCGAGCGTCTGTAGACTTTCCGTCTAGTGTGTTCTTCTCCACCTTACTGCCTGTGAATCAGCCTAGGTGGGCAGCCCCTGCCAAGCTTTGTCTGCAGCACACAGATCCCTGTTCCACTGCTCCAACCTACTTGTGAATGGCTGCTCCAGAAGATGATGATCTCAGCAACCTTCTGCCCTAGAAGACAGTCTAGGTTCAGCCTCTCGCTAGAGCTAAGTCTGCAGCACTCTTTAGGTCTCCTTCACCTCCTGGGAAAAGGCCCAAGGAAGCCCTATCTGCTGCTCATGTCTGCTCCTCCAAAGCTGCTCTGCCGGATGCTGAAATGAGGCAAGAGCCTCTCCTTTTATAGGCCTAGGGCCTTGCTGAAAAAACCGACCAGTCTGCCCTGACTGGGCCGACTGGACAGACTAGGTTGGCTGGCCCAACCGACCTGGTTGGCTGGCCCAACCGACCTCAACCCAACCAGCCCTATATAAGGGCCCTAGCCAGGCCCTTTTGGGCTGCTGCTAGGCTCCCCTTTTCTGCTGCTGGAGACCCTGCTGCAGGCTGTATACCTGCCCATAGACCCCCACTATACTGCGCCTTGCTGCAGCCCTTTGCCGGCGCCTTGTCCTGGCCGTACCTCTTCCGTACACTGCCCTGCAGCAGCCCGTACAGATCCGTACAGCTTTGTACCTTGATCCGTACACATGCTGATGTCAGCGAGCCTTTCATAGGGTCCTGCTGCAGTCCACTGAGTGCCTCATGCCAGGCCTGATCCAAGACACTGTGTCCCCGCCATCTTCCTGCACATGAGCTGCTCCTGATGCAACCTTTCATCCTTGGGATACCCCACCAACCATGAATGCTCCAGATCTGTCCCAGATCCACACATCCAGGTAATCTCTCTTTGGGCACATCTTGCCCTAGGTCTCCCTCCCCCACGCTCTCCTCATTTGGGGGCTTACAAATGGGGAGGTGACCTTTCCAACAGGGTGGATGAGGAGCTGATATGCGGGTAGTCTAGATCACCGAGAGAGGGACACAGAGAACACCCGCGACACAGAGAGCGACTAGAGCACACTCTATTGAGGTCCGGCCTATCACAGCTTTCCCTAAGAAAGAAGAAAGTTTATTAAAGTCTTCGGAAGACCGATGGGTCTATGAGACTGTGAAAAACCTGGTACAAATAAGCTATGGGGGTGGAGCTACTAAACGAGCATCCACGCCAATGTAGAATGCAGAATGCAAAAATGCAAAATGATAGTACTAAGTACAACATAGTCATGCCAGTGGTCGACTACAAATCAACATCATCATCATCATCATCATCATCATCATCATCGCCATCAGGAAATCAAGGTGGATGAGGCGGCAATGGAGGCATGAAATCGGCGATAGAGTGTTGTCGGCTGCTCATGGGTGTGGCTCTATGGCGTCAACTAGTCATAGCTCTGCGTCTAACAAGGGCCACAGTAACCCCTGTCAGTCAGGCTCCAACTCTGAATAAAAAGGGGATGTCTCCAAGTGTGATATGCGCGTCAAACGCCCTCGGATCTCATAATAAACAGGGCACCTGAAGATGAAGTGCTCCTCCGTCTCAACCTCTTGCATGTCACATAATGTGCATATGCGCCTCTCCCTGGTATGCCCTCTGCTCTGTCGCTCTCAATACGAAGTCTATGTGAAGAGACCCAAAACTGCCCAATAGAGATCCTTAATGAGTGGGGTGGGTGAATCTGCGTATATTCTAGTGGGTCGATGAAACCCTCCTCTATGATGTGCAAGCAATGATCTCTGTAGAAGCTGAGCTTCACTGGGAGCTCGCTCGGTCCCAATCAGGTCCGGAATGTATGTAGCTGCAAGAGATCCTAACGGATTACCTAGTTGACCTCGTGTGAAAGGAGAGGAGAAAACGGAGTATCCATACTGTACTGAAAGGGAGGGAGTACATCCATGTGGAGTCCTAGTCACTCAAACCATCTCTCAGTGCATGCATACCAGCATCTCTGGTCCCCCTGCTAAAAGTGTCATAGAGGAGGACAAAGCTAGCCAAGGTAGTCTGCTACGCCCAGAAGTGTAATCCCCGTACTCCCTGGCTCGGTGCAGATACGTGATGACCTGAAATGTAGCATCTAGTTGTAATGGGGATGACCCAAACTCAACCTGAATGATCTAGTGAGGAACTGACGGCTTACCGTGAATCATCCGCAATAGCATGAGAGCCTGTAGCCGCTCCACACGAGCCCACTCTGTATCCAACAAGTCTGGCCCTCAACAAGGGCTCCCATACATCCCCGCTGGGCGGACCAAGGAGTCAAAGAGAAACCCCTTGGTCCGTGGATCTTGAAAGTGTGAGCGAAAGCACTATCTCTCTCGTCTGGCCAATGAAGCATATCCCCTACCCAGGCAGGCCTGCATCGCAGGTCTCATAGTGAAGATGGGTCCGGAGAAGACAACCCCCAGATACGTGTATGATGAAACTATCTCAACAGGTGACCCATCAAACGTGAATTGCTCCTGGTGCATGATGGCTCGAGATGTGTTGAAGACCATAACCTTGGTTTTACCAAGGTTGACCTTCAAATCATGAGACTCACAAAAGGAGTGTAGTGCGTCAAGGTGTCTCTAGAGCCCCTCTGCTCAGGGAGACAAAAGTGCCAAAACATCTGCATACAGCAATATCTAGATCAAAGTGCCCAGCAAGAGAGCATCCATCCCCCAAGTTTATGCATGAAGGTAAGCACATCACTTTGATGGGTCACCAATCTCCAAAATTGTCCTTAAATCCTGCAAGAAGAATGGCCAAAGACCTCAAAAGTGTTTGTGGAGGTTACGCTATTCAGTTGACCAAGTCTCAAGAGGGTAATGGATTGTTGGTGGAGGATAAAGACATGCAGTCCCTATTACAGCAATACTCTGATGTATTTGCTGATCTTCCCAACCATCTCCCTCCCATGAGAGATGTGGATCATGCAATTGTGTTGGAGCCAGGATCTAAGCCAATCAACAAAGCTCCATACAAACTTTCTAGAGCTGAAAGGGAAGAGGTGGCAAGGCAAATAAAGGAGCTCCTTGACAAGGAATTTATAACACACAATCAATCACCCTTTGCCTCTCCTATGTTGTTGGTTAAGAAGAAGGATGGCTCATTTAGAATGTGTATTGATTACAAGGATTTGAACAAAATGACAATTAAGAATAGGTTTCCTATCCCTAGAATTGATGATCTACTAGATGAGCTTAGAGGGGCAAAGTACTTCACAAAGATTGACTTAAGGTCAGGCTATCATCAAATAAGGATGAAGGAGGGAGATGAACATAAAACTGCCTTCAGGACAGAACGTGGGCTTTATCAATTCAAAGTGATGGCATTTAGTCTAATCAATGCACGGCAACTTTCCAAGCCCTAATGAACAAGGTATTGCAGCCTTTCCTCTATAAATTCGTGTTGGTATTCTTTGATGATATATTGATCTACAGCAAAACAAAAGAAGAGCATTTATTGCATATCCAGCAAGTATTGGAAGTATTGAGGACACACCAGTTGTATGCCAAATCAAGTAAATGCACTTTCATGGCTGAAGAAGTGGAATATCTAGGCCATATTGTCAGCAGTAGTGGCATTAAGGTGGATCCCAGCAAGGTAAAGTGTGTAAAGGATTGGCCTATACCTCAGAATATCACCCAGCTAAGAGGTTTCTTTGGTCTAGCATCATTCTATAGAAGATTTATAAGGCATTTTGCCAAATTGGCAGCTCCTCTCACTGATCTTCTCAAAAAGAATGCTTTCCAATGGTCTGACAGTGCCAATAAGAACTTTCAAGCATTAAAGGAGGCATTAACTTCAACACCTATCTTGGTATGTCCTTATTTCTCTCAACCTTTTATAATTGAGGCTGATGCTAGTGGAAGGGGTATTGGAGCTGTTCTAAAGCAGAGTCATGGAGTTATTGCCTTTGAAAGTCGGAAGTTGAATGACAAGGAGTCAACTTTCCACACTTATGACCAAGAGATGTTGGCAATACTTCATGCAATCAAAAAGTGGCACCACTACATCTATGGCAGCCATTTCAAGGTCAAGACTGATCATAAGACTCTCAAATATTTTCTATCTCAGTCTTCTCTATCACCCAAGCGAAGGAGATGACTATCCATTGTGCAAAACTATGACTTTGACATAGATTACAAGATGGGCAAAGAAAATATTGTGGCAGATTCTCTTTCCAGAATATGGGCTTGTACTTTGTCATCTATTACTGAGGTTTATAAAGATTTAATCCATGGCATTCAAGAAGAGTATCTCAATGATCCTCAAGCAACTGCTATGTTCCAAGACTTGCAAGATCCTGACTGTTAGCAATATCCCAATTTCAAGTTGCACAATGGGCTCTTGTGGTATAATGATAGAATATTTCTCACTGAAAATTCCTCCTATAAGCTGCTAATCTTGCAGGAATTCCATTTATCTCCTATGGCTGGGCATATAGGCCTCAACAAGACGTATGATAAGGTAAAATAGAGTTTTTATTGGAAGGGGCTTTGGAAGGATGTTCTTGCTTATGTGCAAAGCTGTAAGCCCTGTCAACAAAACAGGGAGTTGAATTTGAGGCCAGCTGGTCTACTACAACCTCTGCCTATACCTCAAGGTAAATGGACACATATCAGCATGGACTTTATTACAAGTCTACCAGTGACCTCTAACGGTTGGAACAGCATCTTTGTGGCTGTTGATAGACTTACTAAAGCTGCCCACTTCATTTCTACTAAGACACAATTTACAGCTTCCAAGGTGGCTAAGCAATTCTTTGAGAATGTGTTTAAATTACATGGACTCCCTCAGGAAATTGTGAGTGATCGTGGTGCGAAGTTCATGGGGCATTTTTGGCAAGAGCTTTTCGGTTCTATGGGAACACTTCTTACCCCAAGTACAGCAAATCACCCTCAAACTGATGGACAAACAGAGAGGGTTAACCGCTGGTTGGAAGAGTATCTAAGGCATTTTTGCTTTGAGACCCAAGCATCGTGGGATCAATGGTTGCATCTAGCTGAATTTTGTTATAATACCACCAAGCACACTTCAATTGGTATGAGCCCTTTTGAAGCCATGTTTGGCTATAAAGCTCATGTTCCATCAACCATTATTGATCAAGCATTGACCAGCCAGCAAGCCAAGGATGATTTGGTTCACATGACTACTCTATTACAGCAATGTAAAGATAATATGGTAAGGGCCCAAGCAAGGATGAAGGATTATGCTGATGAGCATAGGAGAGATCTTCATTTTGAAGAAGGGGATTATGTGTTTCTCATATTACATAAGTCCAAGCATGCTTCTTTGAAAGGTAATACCAATGTTAAACTTGCTCATAGGTATTATGGACCTTACAAGGTTTTGAGGAAAGTTGGGGAAGCGGCTTATGAGTTGGAGCTTCCATCATCCTCTAGAATACACAAAGTATTCCATGTGTCACTTCTCAAGAAGTATTTGGGACCTAAGGAGCAAGTTATGGAAGAGCTACCTCCTATGGATGAAGAGGGCCAGATTGAGTATATACCTGAGAAGATCCTTGGATTTAGAGATCATGTGTTGAGGAACAAGTCCTACATGGAATATTTTATCAAATGGAGAGGTCTACCTGATGAGGAGTCTTCTTGGCAGCCATCTACAACCGTGGAGCAGTACCCTCAATTGCTTAGCTGAATTCTACGTCCAAAATTGCATCTTTATGGGCAGATCTGATTTTCTTTTGCTCTATGGCATCTATGGATATGTTGCAGCTAGCATTCACTATTTTTTTCCAGATCAGCATGTCTCTCACTGGATCATATGATCAGATCTGTTATATTGGACAGCATAGCTCTTCCACCCTGTTGCTTGAATTCTTGGGAATATTATATGATCCATTTACAGATCAGCATGCCTACAGGGAGGCATTTGACTGAGAAACTTCATTGTTCAGCTGATATGACCAGAATTGAGCTATTCAAGTTTACAAGGAGAATTGTATATCCAGGTTACAGCCTTTTCAAATTTGAGGACAAATTTCTATTTGAGGAGGGAGGATTGTAACAGAGGGTTACTTTTACTTAGGCTAAAGTTAGTGGAAAGGCCTTTATTGGCTTGTAAGTGTTTTTTTCCCTTTCTTTAGGGGATACCATAAGTTGCCACGTGGCATCCTAGGAGGTAATCCCATAAGCAATACTGCTTTGTACTCCCCTGGGCCATACCTATATAAGGGCTTTAGTTGTACTTGGCATATTCATTCATGACTTGTACTTTATTACTGAAATAGAATATACAGCAAGAGTTCAATACTCAGCTGAATTCTAAAAAGGATTGACTTCCTCCTGTCCTTGTGCAGCCCCTCACAAGTCCCTGTTGAAGATCCAGCCCATGATCTTCATCCCCTACCCTTTTCCTAAACATAAGGTAACTACACTACTTTAACTTTCCTGCAAATTCTACTAAACTTAGTAGTGTTTACTGTTAGTTAGGAGCAGTCCTGTTGCATCTCAGCTCTCGTCAAAGGGGACCGCCCGAGCCAAGGTGTCACTCTTGACATGGCTCAATGGCTCACCAGATCCAAAAATCACGGAGACCATGTCCCTTGCAACCGTGAAAGACGACTTGACAGATGTTGATACAAGATATCTTTGCATCCCACCAAACAGCCACCATTTTGTATTTTGACAAACAGTTTTTAGTTTCGAATGAGTTTTTGAACTTATTAGTATAGCACTCAGCAAGGGCTCCTAGCGAGCCTTTGCCTCAACCCACTGTGACTTTGTATGAGTTACTCTTTGATTGTACTTTGTCTCATAGGCCTGCGAGGCTTCCTACAGAAGTTAATACCTCTCTCTCTCTCTCTCTCTCTCTCTCTCTCTCTCTCTCTCTTGTTGGAAAGGTCACCTCCCCATCTGTAAGCCCCCATATGAGGAGAGCATGGGGGAGGGAGACCTAGGGCATGTGCCCAAAAGAAAAGGTGAAGGAGGGGGCTGCCACATGGGCAGCACAACAGCCTGGAAGAGGCGCAGCAAAGCGTGTGTACGGGCTGGAGCAGGCCCCTAAAAGAGCCGCACAGGTGGCACGGACAGAGGCCGCATGTAGCGCAGCAAAAGGCGCCTGCAAAGAGCAGCGCATGGGGCTGGCAGAGGCGTACAGGTGACAGCATGAGCAGGGCCAATAGGCGCCTGCATGGGAGACCTGAAGCAGCAGCACATGGGCCTGCAATAGGCGCAGACAGGCACAAAGCCAGCAGCCCAAAAAGGGCCTGGCAAAGGCCCTTATATACGGCTGGTTGGACCAGCCAACCAAGTCGGCCAGCAAGCCAACCAGGTCGGGAAGCATGCCAGTCAGCCATTAGGCTGACTGGGTCCGTTTTTGAAGCAGGCCCTGGGGCTATAAAAGAGGGCCGTTCGGCCCTCATTCAATATCATCTGGAGCAGCCCTCTGAGAGTAGACAGGAGCAGCAAGAAGGCTATCCTTGGGCCTATCTACAGGAGGTGAAGGTGACCCTGAAGGAGCTGCAGACTGAGCTTGAGTGGCAGCCCGCCTAGGCTGGTTTCCAAACAGCAAGGTGGAGAAGATCTTTGGACGGAAAGTCTACATACGCTCGAGGTGGAGCACGGGGGCTCGAGTTTAGAGATAGCTAGCAGATAGGAGGAGTACCTTGTGGTAAGATCAGAGGACCACACCATTGGTGGGACTCTAGATCTATCTCTCTTTTGTATTGTGTCCATAGCTTTGGACGGAAATATATTATTTTGGTGGTTTCTCTATCTGGCTGGTTCATTGTCTATTGATGAGTCTGCACACCTATGCTATGCACGTAAGTTTAAGAAGTTTGTGATTCCACACCCCACACCACACTGTGTGAGCTCCTGGGCAATTCTATTAGTCTTCCGCTGTGCATACCCTCTGTTGGGTCATTTTGTCATTTCTAACATGGTATCAGAGCCCAAGTAGGAGGCTCACAGGTGTGGGAGCCTGAAGGCAGGAACCTAGCTGAAGGACGACCCCCATTCAAAAGCTCTTGGGAATCGACTTCCACGACTGGAGGACGGTGCCCTTGCGAGAAGGAGGGTGACTCAGGTTCAGTCAGGTGCGTTCAAAGTTCCGGTGTACTAAAGGTTGAGTTTGTTCGACTTTGCTCTGTGGTTTAGCAACAGAGATGCCAACCTCTTCAGCCTCTTCAACCCCTGCTCTCCCTTCCTCCCCCAAATTTCTTGACTGGGTCGGTTTTTGCAAGCAGGCCCTGGGCCTATAAAAGAGGGCCATTCAGCCCTCATTTAATATCATTTGGAGCAGCCTTCACACAAGCAGCAAGAGCAGTCTTCTACCCATCTTGGAGCCTATACTATGGAGGACCAAGAGACCTAGAGAAGCTGCAGACGGAGCTTGAAGGGTTGCCCACCTAGGCTGATCTATAGGCAGCAAGGTGGAGAGGATCATTATGGACAGAAAGTCTATAGACGCTCGAGGTGGAGCACGCAAGCTCGAGTCTAGAGATAGCCAGCAGATAGGAGGAGTACCTTGTGGTAAGATCAGAGAACCACACCATTGGTGGGACTCTGAATCTATCTCTTTTGTATTGTGTCCATAGCTTTGGATGGAAATATATTATTTTGGTGGTTTCTCTATCTGGCTGGTTCATTGTCTATTGATGAGTCTGCACATCGATTCTATGCACATAAGTTTAAGAAGTTTGTGATTCCACACCCCACACCACACTGTGTGAGCTACTGGGCAATTCTATCAGTCTTCCGCTATGCGTACCCTCTGTTGGGACATCTCTCTCTCTTGTCAATATATCTTCTTCACTCCTTGCGCTATAAGAGTCCTTTTAAGACCCAATTCATCCGCTTCCTTGTCCCCAGTATCGCGTTTTTGCCTTTTTTCTTAGCTGCAACTAAGAGTTCAACTCAGAATTTCAATCTAGGTACCCAAAAGGACTTCCATTAGCAACATCAACATTTTAAAGGACTTTCTCAAATGTCGCCCACTACATCCATACATCAATTTCAAGACACCAAACCCAAAGTTTTGCTACACTCTACACCAGGCTGATTGCTTTAAATTTTTATCTTTGTGGCTGGGTGAGGCCCACACTTTTGCCCAAGCTACACGCACAAGTTGTAAAAGGCATAATCAAGCAACTTAGAAAAGAAGATTGAATTAACATTGTCCATCCCGATAACACTCCCCTTTAAAATATACTTTCGAGTTGGCCCATCAAAAGAACAGCTTACATTATGCTGCATTATCAAAATTATGGAATGCAAACATAAGGAGTTAATGACAGGAACACACGAGGAGTTGTATGCACATTTCTGCAGTTATAATTTCATAATACATTTCTCCATCTTTCTTAGATCACAAAAGCCAGGAAGACTGGAACGATCGTGAGTAAAATATTGTGGCAGTTACCACAGGGAAGCTTAGTGTACCTTCAATACTACATGGGACGTGTCCAATAGAAGCTCTAAAATCTCACGTGACTCGGATGCTTCTGCTCGTCGTTTGAGCCCATCCTGAAGCGCCAGCAGAGAAGAGCGCACACTATCTTTGACAAGAACCAGCTTGCCTCTAAGATCATTCAAAGGCATCCGCATCCGCAGCACGGCACCATCTACATCCACGAGCTTCGTACTCAAATTCACAAAATCCGTGTAGTCTCTATTTATCAATTCGACGAGTTCGCTTTTTAGAAGTCTCAAATGGCTGCGCAATTCCGCTCTAAGCGTGTCGAGTGGCACAAACTTTCTGAGATCTGCAATGTAAACTTCGCTACTGAAATTCGAGGCAGTGAAAGCGTCTTTTCTGAACCAAAGAGGCATGCTGTCGGCATCGTCCCCGAAAAGCGCCATTACGGATCTTGGACCTTGTGAGACAGGCAACGAGGCATGATGGAGATCCATCATTTTAGAGCTCCTCGCACTTCTGGTTGCACGAAAGCGTTAGCCACGTTTTAAAAAAACAAGGTGAATGATAAGGCCTGCCCAAAATCTAAAATACCAAAAAAGAAGACAATTGGATTTGCAGTTCGGAAAGAGATGATGAATTGAAAAAGAGAGAGAGAGAGAGAGAGGGAGGGGAGAGAGAAGGATTTGTAGAAAAGAAAATAGTAACTGATCATAAAATAACTCATGATTTTCTGAAAATCGAAAAATGTCGATTTTTCTCTTCTTGGGAATCATCTTCACTCACGGGAGGCCAAAAAGCATCTTCCTCCGTTACTAGAAAGATACTATTTTGGAAGCCCTTTGAAAGGGGAACAACAGCAATCTAGTACTCAGCCACTTAGACTTGGCGGAAGTGTTGTAGGCACGTGTGCCCCTTGTTATTATTCACCAATCGCTCCTCGCCTCCCTATCAATTAATTAATCGCGCTCATGCCCCCTCTTGCTCCACCTAAATCGCCAATTAACGTACCTAAATCGTTCAATTAACCTTCTCGCTCCGTCACTCAGCTACCTCCCTCGCCCTCCAACCTCTCCATCCCTCGTCTCTAAGCCCCTTTCTAGCCTATGCCTCCCTCCACTCCTCTGCTCCCTCCTTCTCTACGATGGAAACGCTCACGGAACTTGCAAATCCTTGAAAAACACAGCAATACTCTTCGAAAATACGCACAAACTCACAAATGGAAGAGACGGAACAAGCGTGTTGGGTACAATCTCTCCCCATAGGTGTGGTGCTCTCCTTCCACCTCCTATGCATTTATATATATTTCCCAAAAAGCTTCCGAGCAAAAATCATACAAAGGCCCCTGGGCTTTCCTCCATGCACCCTTTTATAAAAAGCCCATCCACCTTCTAGAATAGCTGGCTTTTTCTAAAAATAAAGCTTTTTCTAACTTTAGTTTATACACTTTGCCAAGCCACTAATATTCCAAAATTCAAATATGTACATAAGCTTTTGTAATATAAAAAATTAGGCATAGGCCTTATTCATCCCCGCATCACTGGAGTTGTGCCTACGCGCCTAAAATATGGTAGATCATGCTTGCCAGATGCCATCGCCCGATCAATTACTCTTCCCCTGGATTCACAAGATCAATAGTAATGAAATATTTTAAGCATAAGATAACCTTGGAATTAATCACCACGATCAATCAATCTTTCAGTATTATAGCAACGCAAAATCAATAAATCACAGATGAATGATGCACACATGCGACACATACCATCTCATGGTGCACCTGATGCTACGCATGAATAAAATCGTACGAATGGTGCACACATGCTACACATACTGTCATCGCATAAGTGGTGCACACAATGCTACACACTCATACAACCGCAGCCGTATATGTAAAGAATGAGGGAGAGAGATAGGAGAATCAAGTGCAGCTTTTTTCACAACACACAAAAGAGAGAGGACACAAAGTTGGAGGGTGAAGCCTTTCTTCACTTTTGCACACAACAACAATACAATAGAAGAGGGAAATACCCAATATGTCAAAACCTAGAATACGTGGTTCATATGTGAACCCAAACCAAAAACATACGTGGTAGTCTAACTACACCACGAGTACAACTATCATAGGCGGTGACATAAATGATAGTCATCCAGGAGATATATCGAGGGTAGAGCTTGATATCTCAACACTCCCCCTCAAGCTCAAATCCATCTCACGTACACCAAGCAAGCTCCTAAATCTGTGAAGCTTCTCGGTACCCAATGCCTTCGTAAAAATATCAGCCACCTGCTCCTCAGTGCTGACATAGACAAGATCAATCTCACCAGCTAGAACCTTCTCTCTCACAAAGTGATAATGCACCTCAATGTGCTTCGTTCTAGCATGATAAACTGGGTTATTAGCAAGCATGATGCTGCTAATGTTGTCACAATGAATGACAACTGCTGCATGAACTGACTGTCCCATATCTGCAAGTAGCTTCTGTAACCAAGCTACCTCACATGCAGCCATTGCTGCACCCCTGTACTCAGCCTCTGTGCTCGACAAGGCAACTGTTGGCTGCTTCTTGCTGCTCCAACTGATGGCACCACTCCCAAGGGAAAACATAAAACCACTAGTAGATCTCCTATCTGAGACACTACCAGCCCAGTCAGCATCTGTGTATCCATGTACCTGTAATGCACACCCAGCTTCATAAAACAGTCCATAATGCAATGTGGACTTCACATACCGCAGTATGCGTCTAGCCGCATCCAAATGTGGCTTCCTCGGTGCCTGCATAAACTGACTCACCAGCCCCACAGCATAGCTCAAATCTGGTCTGGTTATAGTCATGTAAATCAAGCTACCTACTATGCGCCTGTACATAGTAATATCTTCAAGAAGCTCACCTGTCTCTGCATTGAGCTTCACATTCTGCTCCAATGGAACAGAGATAGGCTTACAGCCTGTCATCCCATATTTGGACAGCATGTCCAAACCGTATTGCCTTTGCAACAGCCATATCCCACTCGGGGATCTAATAACCTCAATGCCCAAGAAGTAACGCAGCTCTCCCAAATCCTTCATCTCAAATTTCTGCTTCAACAACAGCTTCACTTCATTAATGTCTGCATCACTATCACCTGTAATAATCAAGTCATCAACATAGATGACTACAAGCACAATCCCTCTGTTTGTCCTTTTCACATAAAGTGAAAAATCTGAATTGGAAATCTGAAATCCAATAGTGACAAGATATTGCCCTATCTTGTCTGACCATGCCCTCGGCGCCTGTTTTAAGCCATACAAGGCTTTGCGCAACCTGCATACAAAATCGGGGTGTGAATTATCCTCATAACCTTCTGGCTGCATCATATAAACCTCTTCCTGCAAATCACCATGCAAGAAGGCATTTTTCACATCCATCTGATGCAAAGACCATCCCTTTGCAGCAGGCATAGCAATTACTGCTCTCACGGTTGCCATCCTTGCAACTGGGCTGAAAGTTTCCTCATAGTCAATTCCATATGTCTGCGCAAAACCTTTGGCAACCAATCTTGCCTTGTACCTGCTAACAGACCCATCAGCATTGTGCTTTACTTTGTAAACCCACTTGCAGCCAATAGCCTTCTTATCATGAGGCAAAGGCATCAAATCCCAAGTGTGGTTTGCATCCAAGGCAGCCATCTCTTCATCCATAGCTGCTTCCCAATTTTTATGCCCTGCTGCATCCTCAAAACATGTGGGCTCTGGCTCCTCTAGAACCTTGACCATATAAGCATAGTGATGTGCTGTATACCCATCATATCTCAGCCTATCAACTGGATACTTAATACGAGTGGACCTCCGTACAACTGGATCAGTTGCAGGAGTCTTTAAATCATGCCTGCTTTTCCTTGCACCAGGTGTAACAACAGAAGGAATCCCAAGTTCCTCATCAAGGCTCATTTCAGAGCCACTTGACTCGCCATCAACATGAGAGCTACCAGCAGACACATCAAACACTGGAGCATGGTCCACTTTTTCTTTTCCCTTATGTGATACCTGCACAACACTATCAGGACTGCCATGTGACGATTCACTAGATCTCAATCTCCCTGTCCATGCATTAGATCCACTAGTAGAGGACTCTCTGGGTCCACTCAAGGCTTGAGATTGCTGCTCTGCATTTATTGCAGCATTCCCATTTCCTGCATCTGCATCTCCTACCATAACAGTTGGTGCATACCAGCTGCTCATTTCATCAAAAACAACATCTCTGCTCACTTGCATTTTGCGGGTGGAAGGGTTATAACAGCGATACCCTTTCTGGTGCAGAGCATATCCAATAAAGATGCATTTTTCTGCCTTTGGATCCAGCTTTGTTCTCTTCTCATCAGGAACATGAACATAAGCTATGCAACCAAATACCTTCAAGTGAGAAATATCTGGTTTTTGGCCTGTATACATTTCTTCAGGCGTCATGCCATGGACAGCTGCAGTGGGGGTTCTGTTCATAATATAAACAGCAGTTGCTACTGCTTCAGCCCAAAAATAATCAGGCATGTTTTTCTCATTTAGGATCACCCGTCCTACTTCTGCAATATGCCTGTTCTTCCTTTCTACAACCCCATTCTGCTGAGGGGTAGACCTGCATGAGTACTTCCTTTGAATTCCCTGTTCTTTCAGATATTCACAAAATTCTTTTGAAAAGTACTCTCCCCCTCCATCAGATCTTAGCACTTTAATATGCACACCTTTCTCTTTTTCAACCATGGCCTTAAAAGCCTTGAAATGGCTGAACACTTCACTTTTGTGCTTCATAAAATAAATCCACACCTTCCTCGTGTAGTCATCAATAAACGTCACATAATACTGGCATCCACCTATAGAAGCAGCTTTGGTTGTCCAAACATCTGAATGAATCACTTCCAAAGGTCTTCTGCTCACCTTAGCATTTTTGGGAAATGCATGTCTGGCCTGCTTACCCATTTGGCATGCTTCACATACCTTTTGCATTCCCTCAACTCTGAATTTAGGCAAACATGCAACAATGTTTTTCGTTTGCATAGATTTTAGCCTTTGTATATTCACGTGCCCAATGCGCTTGTGCCATATCTCAATATCTGCAATGACACCTCTCCCATGCGCAAACATAGCAGCTTTCACCTCAGGCATATCAACATCCAAGGTGAACATTCTGCCATTTTTATTGCCTTTTGCAACCAAGCGGCACTTATTTTTCAAGTCCTCAACAAAGCATCCATCAGGATTAAATCTAACCTGCAGACCTTGCTCAACCATCTGGCCAACTGAAACCAGGTTCTTAGTGATTTTTGGAACATGAAGTACATCTGCCAAGTACTTCGTTTTGCCATCCTGCATAGCCAATGGCACTTTACCAACCTGCGTAATTGGGTGCGCAGTATCATCACCTGTTTCAACATAACCTGGCTTATCCAGATTTCTAACATCATGAAACCACTCACCATGACTGGTCATGTGGTTAGAGGCACCTGAATCAACATACCAAACATCATTGCAAGCTACAGCATCTCCTGACATGGAGTTAACCATATGCTGCATCACAAAAAGGTGCTCATTTCTGTCGTCACCATGCCCACTTGATGATGCATAGTTGCTTTGCTGCAACTTCCCACTTTTGATGTCATTCTGCTTTTTATAGCATGTATTCTCCTTGTGTCCAGGCTTTCCACAATAATAGCATTCTGTGCTGCTATTTACTTGCTGGTTCCTTTGCCATGAACCACGGCCTCTTTGGCTCCCCCTGCCTCTAGAACTACCACGTCCTCCTCCATAGGAATGGTTTTCCTGTTGTTGTTGCTGATTCTGATTTCCTGCACGGCCACCAAAACGGCCTCTTCCTCTACCCCTGCCTCTACCTGTATTCGAGTAGAAAGCAGTCTCTTGAGAAGTTGAGGTGGCTGAACCACCATTCCTTTGCTCTTCACTCAACAAGAGAGCAATAAGTTCCTGAAAATCAGGAAATGTTTCACGGACTCCAATGGATGTCCGAAACTGTGCATAATCCTTCCCAAGACCATTCAAGGTCACGGACACTAAGTCCTCATCATCAACAGGTGCTCCAATGGAGGCAAGAGAATCTGCAAGACCTTTCACCTTCAAGGAATACTCATTTATATTCAGATTTTTCCTTTGCACATTGTGCAACTCCTGCTTTAGCTGCATCTTTCGTGCTTTGGTATTTGTGCTATACAGCTTCACCAATGTATCCCATGCCTCCTTAGGCGTCTCTACATCCTGTATATGCACAATCATAGAATCTGAAATGCTAACAGACAGCCAATACAAGCATTTTCTGGCTTTTTCATGCCATTCTTTAAAGGCCTTCAATTCAGCAGGAGTGGGAGCAGCACCCAAAACTGGTTCTGTAGTTTCACCACTGATGTACTCCCAAACTCCCTTTCCCATAAGGAAGTTTGTCATCCTGAACTTCCATGCTTGGAAGTTGTTCTTGTCAAGCTTCTCACTGACAATGGTAGACAGATTCTCAGACATTTTACAAATCACGAATTGCAACAGCAACCTGTAAACATAGCAAATGCCTCACAAGGGCAAATAGCAAAGCTTCTGCACAAAGCCTCACAAGGGCAGATCTGCAATACTGACGAAAGTGGTATTTCACCACACAGTCACTTCCTAGTGACGATTTTGCATCAACAGGCAACAGGCATGAATCTGCAACTCCCAATATCTCTGCACACAGGCATACGATGCAATTTCGGTGGCACCTTTCCACCGACTAGCCGCGCAGTGGTCGCACAGCGAAAAATTGGGCCTTTTTCTAAGTGCCTGCGAAGAACTTCCGCCCTCAAAACGGGCCCCAAAACTGTCTCGCCACACCGCGAAGGGCCTCTCAATCTGAAACAGTGCACTCCTGCACTTCTGGCTGTGCTACCTGCAGAGATTTGCTCCCAAACTCAAAATAGGAAAGCAACACTGGTCCTCTTACCAAGACACCACAAACTTGGCTTGCTTTCTTGAGCTCCTTACCACGAACAAGGCTCTGATACCATGTAAAGAATGAGGGAGAGAGATAGGAGACCCAAGTGCAGCTTTTTTCACAACACACAAAAGAGAGAGGACACAAAGTTGGAGGGTGAAGCCTTTCTTCACTTTTGCACACAACAACAATACAATAGAAGAGGGAAATACCCTATATGTCAAAACCTAGAATACGTGGTTCATATGTGAACCCAAACCAAAAACATACGTGGTAGTCTAACTACACCACGAGTACAACTATCATAGGCGGTGACATAAATGATAGTCATCCAGGAGATATATCGGGGGTAGAGCTTGATATCTCAACAATATATCCAACCATGTAGGAGCACACATGCATCACTACGGAATAGCGAGCACACATGCATCAGTTGCGCGACAAAAATGCTAGATCTCACTAAACTAAATACTGAAGGATTAAATTATTGGGATAATTCCAATTCTCGTAACATCCCTCTTGCTTGAAATCGCAATTGGCCTCAATTGTGTGACAAAAAAGTAGTCAATAAATCAGGGTACTGGTGAAAATATCGCTCGGGCATCCACTTAGCATCCTCAACGGGGTGGTTCTTAAATGTATGAAGATAAGTAGGATACGAGTTTCCACGTCTCGTTTAAGTGATTTGTTGATCAATGACATGGTCTAGCTCTAAGAGCTGGATCTCTCCTTGAAGCAACGGTGCATCATCTAAAATAGGTTGAACTGGTGGGTCTCCATGGAAAGGTTTCAGGAGGTGCACATGAAAAGAATTATGAATTTTCCAATCGGGTGGTAATTCGAGCTGATAGGCATTGTCATTAATGCGCTCCAAAACTTTAAAGGGACCATAGGATTTAGGGGCAAACTTAACAACAGGATGTGTCTCAATACTCTTAAGTCTGCGCTTCTCAATACGTAACATGACTAGGTCACCTTCAGCAAATACAACTTTCTTTTTACTCTTGTTTGCACGTGTAGTATACACAGCTTGAGCATGCTCGATATTCTATTTGACAGTAGCCAAAATGTTAGAGAAATCTTCAGTAAATCAATCACTAGCCTCTACTTGGTGCTTAAGGCAGGTCAATGGAGTAGGAATGGTCTTTCCATAGACAATTTGGAATGGAAATTTGCCTATAGCAAAGTGCTTAGTGTTGTTGTATGCAAATTGTAATGTGTATAAATTTGTCCCATTTGCCTAGCTGACTAGACACATAAACACGTAACATGTCACAAATAGTATTTTGTGTGACCTCGGTTTAGCCATTAGACTCGGGATGAAAAGCAGTGGAAAAATCTAACTTCGTACCAAGATTGTCAAAGAGTGCAGTCCAAAAGTTACTAGAAATTTTACTATCCCAGTCTGACACGATTACTTTTGGAAGGCCATGGTGTATAAAGATGTGCTTAATGAACAAATGAGCAGCTTGAACTGCGGTTAAGGTCTTCTTACAAGAAATAAAGTAAGCCTGCTTGCTAAATCTATCAATGATAGTCCAAATCATATCAAAACCTGAGCTAGTTGTAGGAAATCCAGTAATAAAGTCCATAGAAATCTGCTCCCATGGGCCATCAGGAATTGGTAAAGACATAAGTAAACCTTGATATTTACCCTTGTAGCTCTTGACTTTTTGACAAATAAGACATTGTGCAACAAAAGTTGCAACATCAACTTTAAGCTTTAGGCTAGAAAAATTCTTGAATTATAGTCTGATACGTAGCAACAATGCCTCTATGTCCCATGTAGGGTGGCTGATGTACCTCCTCTAGTACCAAGCATCAAAATGGTGCAGTGACACACAAGTGCTTTTCGTAGAATAGATAGTCATTATGAATGGAATATGAGGCCATAGGGGTGCTATTAGGTTGCTTAATCTCATGCCAATTTTTTGAAAAGTCTCGATTAGTAGGATAGTCCACCTTCATAGGCTCAAAAGGGTCTCCCTCGATGATTGAGATATTATTTATGCTAGGTCGATGGCTCAGTGCATCAGCAACTACATTGTCTTTGCCTGGTTGATATTGGATCATCGGTTTAAACCTGTCAATAAAGGCAGCCCATTTAATGTGCCGATCCAAGATCACCGGCTGAGTAAGGAGATGTCTAAGACTCTAGTGATCAGCCTTAATGAGTAATTCATAACCCATAAGATAGTGTTTCCAGAGTTTAAGGGCATGCACCACAGCGGCTAGTTCTTTATCATACGTGGAATAGTTTAGCTCTATTGGTTTTAATTTATGTGACTCGAATGCAATTGGATGGTTATCTTGCATGAGCACAGCCTCAAAACCCTGTCCACTAGCATCAGTAACCATGACAAAGAAGGATCTCGTAAAGTCTGGCATGGTCAAAATTGATGTGTGCGTCATTGCACCCTTAAGTCATTGAAAAGCTAAAGTGTGCTGCTCACCCCAAGAGTAAGCATGAGTCTTACACAGTAGTTCAGTTAATGGATGTGCCTTGTGTGCAACATTTCTAACAAATCTGCGATAGAAACTACACAGACCTAGAAAAGATCGCAACTCATGGATATCTTTAGGCTGTGGCCAGTTTACTATCACTTCTACCTTCTTGGGATCTACTCGAATGCCTTCAGCTGAAACAATGTGTCCAAGATATTCAATTTCATGCTGGAAAAAAGAACTTTTCTCCGAATTGGCATACAGTTGGTTCTCACGTAAGAGATAGAAAACAAGATCCAAGTGTTTCTCATGTACCTCTCGACTCTTGCTATAAATCATGATATCATCAAAGAAAACTACCACAAAGTCTTGATAGGGTAGGAAGATACGATTCATCATCCGACTAAATGTGGCAGGTGCATTGGTCAATCCAAAAGGCATAATAAGAAATTCATAGTGACCAGTTTGGGTTCTAAAAGCAGTCTTGAAAATATCGGGCTCGACACTCTCACTTGATGATATCCTGACTTAAGATCAATCTTGCTAAAGATCGTGGATCCTTTCAACTTGTCGAGTAGATCATCAACTCTCGGAATGGGGTATCGATTTTTCATTGTGATTTTATTTAAAGCACGATAATCGATGCACATTCGGAAAGTTTCATTTTTCTTCTTGACAAGGAGAATGGGTGCCCCAAATGGTGAGCTACTAGGTCAAATTAGGCCTCTAACCAAAAGATCTTCTATTTGGGATTGAATCTCTTGCTGCTCAGTAGGATTGTGTCTATATGGTGATTTACATGGTGGTGCGCTACTTGGAATAAGGTCAATCTTATGATCCTCAGGTCTAGATTGAGGTAGGCCAGGGGGTAAGTCTTCCATAATGCAGTCATCATAGGTAGCTAGAAAAGGATCCAAAGGCTCTTGCTTAGTTTTCTTAGTCTTAGGACTAGCCTCAATCTTATTGACCATAACCAGATATGTCTTCTCACGTTTGCGCAAAGCTCTTTTAGCTTGGGTATGTGACGATATAGGCCAAGAGGGAAGATTCTTGTCGCATTCTAGAGTCATAGTCTCAGTGCCTTGAGTCACAGTAATGGTGCGTTCAAGATAATCAAGTTTGGCATTATGATCGACGCGCTAAGGCATCCCTAGAATGAGATCTTGCTCACACAAATGAGCGACTAAGAAATCACAGCTCTCAACTAATGGCCCTAAAGTCACCTCAAGATCCTTAACCATTTGCAAAGAATTATAATTCGATCCTTGAAAAGCTGATTTGACTTTATATTTTGTTTTGATGGTTGCAAGCCCTAACTTTTCAACTAAATGTTCCAAAATGAAATCATGGGTGCTTCCATCATCAAATAAGACACTATGTTCTTTTTCGTGCAATAGTGCAGTCATATGTAACAAAGAAGTATGAAAATAAGATGCACTTTTACATGAATAACACTTACGTGAAGGGGTGTAGTTGGCATCTTCAGTGTCGTTGTCCTCATCCTTGCCCTCTTGCTTGAAAGATTTATCATGGGATCCATCATCATTATAGTTGATCCGTGCGAAGTTGTTGTGCTGACTATTATCATTGGTACGTCCATTGGTTCTCCTTCCATTGCCTCCATTGTTGTTGGTAGCATTCTTTGCTTGAGTACCTATCTTGTGTGTAGCAAGTGGATTCTTTGGACATTCATAAGAGTAGTGTCCCTTCTCTTTGCATTCGTAACATGTGACAAGTTCTTTGGTTCTTCGATTAATACATGACTTAACAGGTTTCCAATTAGACTTACCATCATATCTACCAACTTTACCTCTTACACCCTCCTGCTTGAAGTATGAAGTATGCTTCTTTGCTCGAGGGGTGCGAGTAGCAAAGCTTCTTCCCTGCTTTCTTTCTGACTCTAATGCCAAATCCATAGCATCAGAAGATGTAGATCGCCGAAGCATACATACATCAGCACGAATAATAGGACGTAAACCCTCAACAAAGGTACGACATTGCTCCTTTCGGGACACTTTCTCAATGGTTTGCAATTGAAGTAGAGAGGAAAGATATTTCTCGGTGTATGCATCCACACTCTCATTATCCAACTACCTCAATCTTTGCCATTGCCTGTGAGCATCCTCTTCAGACTATGTAGGTATGAAGCACTTCTTGATTTTATCTTTGAATGCTTCCCATGTCTTTGGAACATGAGTGCTTTCGGCAACCACACTCCACCATAATTGTGCACTACTTGTCACGTGACTCGTAGCAAGTTTTACCTTCTTGATCTCTTCGTACCATTCTCCCAAAAAGTATTGATTGAAAGAATTAATCCACGCAAGTAAAGCTTGTCCATCTCTTTTACCATGATATTTTGGAAAAGAAAAAGTTTTGCAATTAATCTTACCAGACTTCTTCTTATCACGAAGCTTGAGTGCTTTCAAGATGGCCTTTCCCACATTGTCTTCATCGTTGGACTCATGTGAAGGAGCAGTGCCATGATGTTGTCGTAGTGAAGTCTTCACATGTCGCTTCTTCTTCCTTTGATATCTCATCTTGCTTCTTCCACGCTCACTATCACTAGTGTCTGATGATTTGCTGCTTTCGCTTTTTTCATCATCTCTGTCCTTCATACGCTTCTTTGTGACTTCACTCATCTCTTTCAACACTCGATTTGTGCATTCTTCGTTGGCTTTATGCGTATCGCACATGTTGCGCATGTACTCAAGTTCCTGCTCAAGGTCCCGTGCATGATGTTTCCATGCATCCAGTGAATCTGATGCATGCATAGGTTCCTCGTCCTCAATCGATATAAGTGGCTTCCAAGTTGTTGTCACTTGGTGTAAAGCATCTTCAATTTCTTGATGTTGTTGCTTCTCATGCTGATAGCATTCTCGCCATTCTTCCTCAGTAAGTGTCATCGGTGTTGAACTTCTTCTTGATTAATGGTGATCGTTTTCCACATCCTCATCATGATGTAGATCTTCAGTATAACCTATCTTTGATAGAATACGCCTTCCAAACATAGTTAAGTATGTGCATGGTGCAAAGAAGAAATCACTATGAAAGGAAATACACACAAACACAAGACTTATCTCAATTCGGTTTCCAAGCCTTAAAAGCGATTATTTGTCGAATAGTATCCCTGTGGGCTCTCGAACTCACACGATTCCAACAACTGAATCCACGTTGCAAGGTACAAAGCAAAGCTCATGTCCGATAGCACTTATAGACTGCCTCCTACTCTTGTGAACACTTGCTTTTTTTTTTTTCCCAAAAAAAGAACACTTGCTTTTGAGATTCTCCTCTTCCAAAATCCATTGGGTTGCTCCCTTATTTGCACTTTTGCCTTGAAGGGTATCTTTATGACTAGGAACTTCAAAGAATAGAGCAACAAAGTGACTTGATCTAGTGGATAGTCACCAATTGTTAAGGGACTCGAGCTAGAACAGTACCAAGACGGGGGACCTCTTGGGAAGTTTTAAAAGCAATCTCCCAAGGCTTCCTCGCGCGCAACCAACGGTGCCTTCAGTGCTAGGTATACTACGGACTATGCCTTGGTCGTCACCTTTGTCGTATGCTTGGAGGAACTAAGGCGCGGGTGTGCATTTGCAAGCTTTGACATGTCTACGTACGACTAACTTCTTTTGCTACAATCTTTTTTTTTAAAAATCCTCGTCGCATGTTTTTCTTCCTGCGAGCCATTCTGCGCTATTCGCTTCTACTGCTTCGAACTTCGTTGCACTCTTGTACGCGGTGTTTGCAATCTGATGTGTGCTACGGTTTCTTGTTCGAGGATGCGAGGTGTGTGTACTTCCCATGCTATGGACGACTCTCCCTAGCTCTGATACCATTGCGATGGGAAACGCTCGTGGAACCTGCAAATCCTTGAAAAACACAGCAACACTCTTTGAAAATACGCACAAACTCTCAAAACTCACAAACGGAAGAGACAGGACAAGCGTGCTGGGTACAATCTCCCCCCATAGGTGTGGTGCTCTCCTTCCACCTCGTATGTATTTATGTATATTTCCCAAAAAGCTTCCGAGCAAAAATCATACAAAGTCCCCTGTGCTTTCCTCCATGCACCCTTTTACAAAAAGCCCATCCACCTTCTAGAATAGTTGGATTTTTCTAAAAATAAAGCTTTTTCTAACTTTAGTTTATACACTTCGCCAAGCCACTAATATTCCAAAAGTCAAATATGTACATAAGCTTTTGTAATATGAAAAATTAGGCATAGGCCTTATTCATCTTTGCATCACTGGAGTTGCGGCTACGTGCCCAAAATATGACGGATCATGCGAGATGCCATTGCCCAATCAATTACTCTTCCCCTGGAATCACACAATTAATAGTAATGAAATATTTCAAGCATAAGATAACCTTGGAATTAATCACCACAATCAATCAACCTTTCAGTATTATAGCAATGTGAAATCAATAAATCACAGATGAATGGTGCACATGTAACACATACCATCTCATGGTGCACCTGATGCTACACATGAATAAAATAGTATGAATGGTGCACACATGCTACACATACCGTCATCGTGTAAGTGGTGCACACGATGCTACACACTCATACGACCGCAGCCGTATATCCAACCATGTAGGAGCACACATGCATCACTACAGAACAGCGAGCACACATGCATCAGCTGTGCGACAAAAATGCTGGATCTCACTAAACTAAATTTTAAAGGATTAAATTATTGGGATAATTCAAATTTTCGTAACATTCTCCCCACTCCTCCACTCCCTGCTTCCTCCTTCTTGCTCCTGTCTCCCCCCTTCTTCCATTCTTCCTCCTTGTATTGGAGGGCTTCATAGCCCCCTACCTATATTCTACCGCTCCCCTTCCCTTGCCCCCTGCTCCTCTTATAGTGCACGTCGCAGAAGTTTCTGGATTTGGTGGCTTCTCGAAGAAGCCACCGACAACTACTATTGTGCATCCCCTACCCGTGCTAATTAATCACCCATCTCCCTTAGGTTAATCATGCTCCATGCGTTAATTAATTAATAGGCCTCTTCTACTGATGGGGGGGGCCTATTAACATGATAAATCTTATAAATTCTCTTAACCTTTTTATCAAACATAGATAGTGATAGCATTATGAGTGTTCATAGTTAGTGCAATTTTCAAGATTTTAAATGGCATTGTGAGCATTCAATATGCAGCATCATGGAGGGCATAATTCATCTATGTGATAACAAATTATTGTCACATGACTCGTCATAGAAATTTGAAACTCAATCTAGAAAAATGGAGGTGCTAGTCGACTTAATTGAAGTCATTCAAGTTAATGACCCAATCACCATGTCATGCCTCAAAGGTCCGATTAAGGCATGTGCATTTTCTTTCTCCTCTTGCTTTATGGTTAGAGGGCCTCCACATTCTCCTCTTAATTGAAGTCATTTAAGTTAAGGACCACCACGTCATGCCTCAAAGGTCCAGTTAAGGCATGTGCATTTTCTTTCTCCTCTTGCTTTATGGGTTAGAGGGCCTCCACATTCTCTTTCATGGCCTCGAAAGAGTCTTTGACTTGTTATAGTGCCAATTATCTCTTTATTGTGTTTTTCTTACTTTCTTAGCTCCTTTCCTCTCACAAACTCCCTTTCTTCTAGTGGCAATAGTCTTTTTGTCCATGTGTATGTTAACTATGTTTTTATTACTTTCTTAGCTAATGTGATGTCACAAATTGATGCCTACTTTCCTAGGCTTGGGGTAGTACTCTCTCTCTCTCTCTCTCTCTCTCTCTCTGTGGCAACCCCACCCTCCCCCTATCATGTAAATCTAAGTTCATACAAGCTAAAGTATAAGTATGGGTCTGCATGGGTGCATGCATATGCGCGTGTGTGTGTGTGTGTGTGTGTGTGTGGAAGACAAGACAACAAAACATTATAGAATTAAGGAAGAGTTTGAGTATGTGGGTAAAGCACATACGAAATTGCATAAAAAGTATATAAGAGCTTTGATAAGAAATGACATAAAGTTTTTGCAAAAAACATATTTGCAAAAAAAAATGGAGCTTGCTGAAGTCCTGATGAGCATCTCTTTTATTGAAGAGGAGAGTCTGCATACCTGCTACCATGCAACAAGAAAACATGGTAAGAACCAACTTGACTTCGATGTAGACTTTAAAGGTGTAAATAAAGGGACCTAGAGAGAATTTGAAAAAAAGGAAAAAGGAATTTAAAAGTTAGTTTTAAAAAATTAATAATAATAATTGGGGGGAAATCAAGTGAAATTAGGGAAAATTATGGGGAAGGAAGAGGAAAAAATAGGGAAGAAAATACGAGAAAATCGGTTAAAGATGCGCAGGGGGGGGAGAGAGAGCTTTAAGAATAAGGCTTTTATTTAAAAAATCAAGAATAAAGGATAAAAAATTAAAATTAGAAAAAATAATGGAAAAAGGGAAAGGAGGGAAAATAAATTAAAGAGAGTTTTATAAATTAAGTCGCTAGAAAAATCAATGAAAGAAAAAGTAACCAAGAAGCAATTTTAGATTAAATTTAAAAATATAAATAGAGCTTAAAGTTATAGAATTTTAAAGAAACCAAGGTAGTTATAGAGACATAAAGTATGAAGGGATCCAACAACGTGATCAAATGACCCAAAAGTCGAGCAAGAAGTGGTTGTAAAACTTAGAAATGTATCAAAGTTGTAAAGGGTTTTGACCTTGGTTGATTTTGTAAGAAAAAAACAATTGTTTTTTTGGAAGAATCCTTTAAAACCTAATTTGGTAGCAAGATTACAAAAATACGATATGGAATATATTGGACTAGAGGTGCCATGGTGAGGAATGGCTTCATAACAATTTGCAATGTCAGTAGAGTAGAGAGAGTGGATTTCTTGGGGTACATTTAATAAGGAATTGTAAGTTTGAATCTATGCCCCATAATAAATTTGTGTTTACATTGAGGAATCTTTTATAGGTAGCATGGAGTCCATCTCCATGGATGGAGATGACATTTGTAAGCTCCTTAAGTCCCGAGGAAATAAGCTCGGTGAGAGGAGAGAAGATGTAGTCTCAATCATTAGTAAGGCAACAAAAGTTGTGTTTGTGAGCTTTATAAGTGCACATGAAATAAGGAAGCTTGCTGGAATTGTAAGGAATCATAAGGGAGTCAAGCATGTTTGAGATGGATACTAGTGTATCAAAAGGTGAAGTAGTTTGTGCTACAAACTCGGGAGAGTTTATTCTAACAAGGGTGAGTTTTTGTACTAAATATTTGCAAAGGAAAATGGGAGTTTGAGATGGTTTGTCCAACCCAGTAATAAACACATAGTTAGAAAGCCAATTTATTTCATCAAGAAGAGTTTTGTTTTCTAAAATGGATTGTTGGGTTTTAAGGTTGGGGAAATGAAAAAAGAATCTTTTCCAAAAAAGGTGGGAAATACTTCGTAAGTGGTGTGAACCAAATTAAGATAGAGACAAACTTCTTGGAAGACGATAGTGAGTGCTTGAGATGATGCATGTGAATCTAAGGGGGTAATGGGAATGTGATTGAGGCCAAAAAGGATATGAGAATGGAGAAAGGGGTGATGAAACAACATGGGGACCCCAGTGCAAATATGCAACTAATCATCAAAAGGTTTAAATCTCTTAAGTGAATTACATTGACAAGAGGAGCTAAAGGATTTGCAAGTTTTGGTTTGTAAAGTAAAGATCTAAGGGGTGGAGTATACTGCCAACTGAAGGAGAAAGAGTCAAAAGTGTGGAGAATGTCAGAATCACTGTTAAAGTGCAGAGAATGTCAGAATCACTGTTAAATTGTAGAATAAATGTATCTCTGAAAAGAGATTTAGGGGGAATTTTAGTTAAAATCTTGTTTTAATAAATAAGTAATTTGAACTTTTCTTCTTTGGAATAGACTGAAAAAGAAGTAATCCATTATCGAGTACTTTTATCAAACGTACCTCGGGGACATCAAATAGAGCGATCTACAAAAGCCAACAAGTTGGAGACGATTAGTACTTATCCCAGTCAATGGAGTAGTGCGAGGCATCGTCATTATCTACTGTTTTTCTTTTGGGAGCAGAGGTGGTGGAAGATTCAGGTTGGGATTCTTGAACATGAGAGGCGAGAGAAGAGTTGCTAAGTGGCATAGAAGGGGTATATTTTTGGAATTTAGGGGTGTATTTTGGGGGAGAACTATGTCTTCTTTTGGGTGGAGGAGAAAAGAGTTAAGTGATAAAGGAAAGGGAAAGAATGTCAAGGGCAAGAGAGCAACTGGGGAGGTTGAGAAAAGAAGAAGGGAGGGAAGTTGATAGAGAGGGAAAGGGACTTTGTAGTTTCAAGAAGTGGGATTGGTAAAAAGTGACAAGGGAGAAGATTGCCTCTTTAGGTAATTGTGACATCCAGTTTAAGAAGGCAAAGAATTTGGCTTGTAAGGAGCCAATAGGAAAAAAAATTATCCATATGGTTGAGTATATACCAAACTACGTGATCAAACGAGAGGATAGAGGATTTGCGGGACATGTTTGTCTTCTTAATGAGACAAGTGCACTTTGTGTAAGGCTTGAAGACGTTCCAAAAATTCTTGACATAATAGTTATCATCTTTGTTTAAAGAGCTGGTATCATTACAAGCGGCACTTTTTGAGCAAAAGAACACCTCCTTGGTGAGGCCACATTTACAGTGGTCAATAGTGCTTAGGAGGAAGTGGGAGTTGAAGAAATAATTTGTGTTAAGACGTTGACACCCTTGGTAGGCATCTTGTTTGCATTACTCCACTTCTTTTGATGAGAGGTTACAAATGAAGGCAAGCGATGGAATGGAAAAGGGTGCAAGAGAGCTTAGGTTATCAAGACACTAAATCTTATGATCAACAACTGAAACCTTCATTTCTATGTGTCTAAGAGGAAGAAGGGGCACACAGGAAGCAAAATTTTGAGCTCTCTAGGGGCTTTGGTGGTTGCAAGAGGGACTGAGAGAGGGTTTCAAAAGAAGCCTTGTCTTTAGGGGATAAAAGGTCAAGGTTAATAAAGCTATGAAAACTAGTATTTAAAGGGGCTAGCCTAGCTAGGATGGTGAGGGGAAAGGCACCGTTGAGAACAAGAATGTCATTAGCGAGGCTGGGGATGATGGTATGGTATTCATTCAAAGCCTTTGTGTTGTTGAGATTGATAGCGGTTAAGTTTAAAGCAAAATTTCAAGTCTGGCGAGGGTGCCATCACTTTCACTTTGCGAGAATTTAAGAAGCTTGATCCAATCATTCAAGGAAAGCATTTTAATAAGTAATGGTGCATTTTTATAAAGGGATTCAAGATCATGCGTTCTAATTCATGAAAACAATTCAGGTTTTTGAAAGCATGAGAGTATTGCTTGAGATGTAGGAGAGGGTGTCGAGAGAGGACTGTTTAGTGACTTTGACTGAAAAGTAGTATCCCAAGAGTACTTCTGCAAAGACAAGAAGAGGGTTAGTAACAAGGCTTGTGTAAAATGTTAGTAATACTAGTTTTAATAAAAGGAGTCAAGAGGCTAAAAGCCCTCGATAACTAAAGTGGACTATGTGCAATTGTCCATAGTTGCAGGGGAAAGGACATGTGTGTGGAAGACAAGACAACAACCCCTTTTGCATAGTTAAAAGACAAAAGAGTCGGGGAAAAGGATAGAAAGAGAACATTATGGAATTAAAGAAAGAGTTTGAGTATGTAGGCAAAGAACCCACGGAATAAAAGGAAATAAGAAAAAAAGAAAATGATTTTAGGACATGGAGAGGGGGAGACTTAGTAGAATGAATGTTAGAATAAACAAATAAATTGCTTGAAGAAACTGGAAAAAAAGAACAGTTGAATAAGTAGAAAATAGTGTCAGTAAATACATTTACATTAGATATTAAAAAACGAAGGCTACATCAATAACAAGAAATACCTTGAAGTTGAAAAAAGCCCAAGAAAAAAGATGTATAAATATATGTGTGCGTGTGTGTATCTATAGAATCGTCTTCAAAACTGGACACTTTCTTCTGTGGGCTTGTCATACCATCCTCTATAGTTTGCACATATTACTATCTCTTCTCTTTATAAAGTTCTACTTCCTCCGCCATTTATCTCACAAAAGGCAAATCAGCTTTGGCATCTTAATCGTCCTATGAAATGGTGGTGGAAATTTTTGAGATAGATTTTGCATTCTAAGATTCCTCTCTGTTAGCAAGTTTTCTTGTGTAGAGCTTTGTTGGGTTTCTTCCTCATGGGACAACAAAAAAATCATCTAGTGCACCTGCTTAGGGAGGGCTCATGGCAACTCCCAAGGAGTGCATAAAGCAACTCCAATTATTAAGGGTACCTACAAAATGTTTTGAAAACCATGATTAGCCATACATCAGTTTAAGACTGTGATTCTTTTAGTTTGGATTTAAACTCTTTGATGATTGCTATGCTGGCACAAAACCACATTGGGCAAGGTGCAACCCAATTAACAAGATGATATGTATAATACCAACATTTTAGAAATTAGCTTGTATACCATTTGACTAATCGTTGCATGATGATCTTTTGGAATCAAACTTAGTAATCCCTTTGTCCACTACAAAGGCATAGTGTTAGAAAGCCAAGCATCATTGGTCATGTGAAGTAGAGTAGGGCTCAACTAATCCCAAAATTCAGCAAAGAACTCATACAGTGACTCATGAGGCCATCCCACCTCGGGGACTAGTGTCCCAACCGAGGCAATGCTACTTTTGGATCTTTATGTAGAACTCCCCCCCCCTCCACACACACACACATACATACACATGCATATGTGTACGCACACACATGTACGTATTGTATATGTGTATGTATGTACATATATATATGTACATGTATTTATATATGTATAAAAGACATTCCATGCCCATCCATGTATGGATTGAGAAGTCTTATGTTGATGATTGGGCCCTCAAGATAGAGGTGGCACTATTCATATTACCCCTGGGGTTTCTATGTCATATTACTCTCCACTTATTATTACTACTTTTGGACCACACACTAGTTCTATCTTATGGGCGTCCTCTGCAAAAGAGGAGTTATCAGTGATGGTTGTCCATTTATAGAGTCCTAGTTGTAGGATGGTGTGTGCTCTTCTCTTATTTTGGTGGTAGCTTTTCTTCATACTAGTAGGTTCTATCACTCTGTTGTGCCAAGATAAAGAGGCAGGAGGTCCTTAGGTGGTACTTTGCAATTTGATCCACAAACCATTTTGTAGATTGCCACTAGTTACTAGACATCAAACCCTAACACACATGTGAAACATAGGGCCAAGTTGAGGGTGTAGCATTCTTCTCTTGGTGGTGACTCCAAATAAGAAGATTTCCCTTTGTGCCTTTGATCAATATGTAGTATGTGAATGCTTTATTTTCCATATAAAAGGATAAAAATACCCCAATTCAGATGGGCTAACCCCTTCTTTCTTCATTGCTTTTTGGAAAAAAAATCGGTGATCATGTTACTTCGGCTTTATAGAGCATATGGGATTTTGGATTTATGCCTTCTTCACTTATTGAGGGCATTGTTCATCTTATCCCTAAGGGAGGGTGTATAGATTTGATATCTCAATGGAGGCCAACTACATTGTTGGGCACAACTTATAAATAGCAAAGATAGTCAACCAACATCTATAACTATTACTTCTTGATTTGATCTAGGATACATAGAATGGGTTTATGCATAGATTCATTAATCTTTAGGCCTCAAACTGGGCTAGACATAGTGTTCAAGATATTGTCTTCTACTCTTGGATTTGGAGAAGCCTCATGACAAACTAGATCATGGTTGCTTGGAGGGTATGGTGCCACATTTTGGTTTTCTAACACTTGGATCTCTTAGGGCTTTCCTCATTCCATAAATTAACCACATAAAAGTTCTTATTGTAGGATCCAAAGGGGATGTATTCTAGATTTCCAATAGGGGTGCCCGATTGTTTCTCTTTTATATTTATTTATGGAAGACTCCATGAATCTCTTTCTTGGATTCTACGCTGACCTTTTTTGGCAAAAAAAAAATCACAGTCGAACAGCTTAGGGTTGAGACTCACCCTTAAGACAAGATGAGTTACTGCTAGATTGTGAGCTTACATATGAGGGTTTCTCATGGAGGAATCCCCTTATTTTATAAAAGAGATTGATAGATAGCCAATCATGTAGAATGATACTATCTTGGATGACCATGGTGGTGCCTTAGGTCATTCCAGTTCTATGCAGTAATTTGAGTGGGAGAGAGGTCCTACTTCTTTGGTGGGAGCTTGCACACCGAGGTGTTCTCCAGTCATGGCTAGCCTTTGGTGGTTGTCCTTCTCCTTTCTTTTATGGGCTTTTCTTTTGTTGGACACCTAAGGACTTGTGCCAATTGTGCTTACTTGAGAGCTCCTCCTTTCTTTTTCCTTTTTCCACCCTTTCCTCTATGGACTTGGCACAACATTTCTTGCTTGTTTTTGGAGGAAGAGATAATTGCTGGAGACCCTTGGTCTGGCGAGACGAGCTCCACGACAGCACCCTCGAATCCCCCAGCCATCAAGGTTCTCCTTTCTCCAACAACTGACAAGCAATAGGCGAAGGAAGCAGTGTAATCACTACATGACACGCAATTGTGGGTAGAATAGTCAGCCTCAATCACACGAGGAGACATGTAAGAGATTGGTGGATCCAGGCTATCTTGGTACTAGAAAAGGGGACCATATCCAGAGGACACCATCTATGGAAGAGGCTTCTTCCCCCTCTAATTGAGCTCCCCTGATAGCACCCTAGCACTCGTGGAGCGAAGCACCATCCTCTTGGGCCCTCACTTGGTGTACCCCTAGTCACTTTATAGGGAGTGGTAGAAGGGTTGCTTAAGAAAATTCATCTATCGCTTTGAATATTAGAGATGGGGGACAACAAATGCTTGTCATATGGCCGGGGGCTTTCTCTAGTAGCACGGAAGTTCCTTGGTAGGTGTTTGGGCTCATGTGGAGAAGAGGTGGAGACCTCTTGGTATATTCACAATGCATTATGGGGGTGAATTGCTTAGATCTTTGGATGTGTATGTTTTTTGGATGCACACCTTGAGCAGGTCAAAGTTGTGGGCCATGTGGAGCATTCTTTTGTTCTATAAGTTGGCGGCTTTGGCGTTGTTATGCTATTTCCATAAATTCTCTTTACTTGGACCCACGTGAATGGTAGTGGATTCATGCAATTAACCAATCCAATAGTTTTTCTTTTCCTTGGCTTTATAGTCAACAATGCTCTGAAGTTTTAGATTAGAGCCAAAGGATGGAGACCACCCAGAGCTCAATACGAGTAGGGACTTTAGATTAGTTTGACTCACATAGGTTTTTGGAGAAGACTTTTGGATATCCCTTAAAATCAAGAAAATATCTCTTTTATTTTGGCATTTCATTCAAGTAGGGATTGCAATATATTAGTGGATGACCATTTTTGGAGCTAGCCCTTCTTATCCTTGATGCTTGTTTGCTGAGGACTCTATTCAACGTTGCCTTCAGGATTGTAGATAGATGATGATCATATTAGCACTATGGTTGCAATAATTTTGGGTAGGTTTTATTCCTGCACTTTGTTGATCACTTGGGGCTCTATGTCCTAGCTCACTTTGCTAGGGCCTCAAGCTTTTTACGAGGATTAAGTCTCTTCTTTTACTTTTATGGTTTAATATCTTATGGAGCACTATCATCTTGTATAAAGTTGCACGTGCATCAGTGGATACATGTTGGGAGGTTGTTGCTAGAATTCCTACTTGTCACATTCGGATTTCTAGATATATAGAAGCTTTAAGATAGTAGTGGGTCCATCCCACTCATAATACCATGACTAGTATCAAGGATAGATATTGTACACACCTTGGTGGCCTTTGCGATCTACTTTAGCTTATTGAGTTGAGGGGGAATCCTTTCTTCTTCAAGTCTCTTACAAGCATGGTGTGGCACCTTCAACCATAGTCTTGGTTTCCTTTAAGATTTGCACATCCTTATATATTTTTAGTGGAACTTTGCCATGTTTTTTCATGCTATACATGTATTTGTGCCTAGAGTCCTTGGATCGTGGCCATTTTAATAGAAGTCCTTTTCATGAAAAAAGATAGAAAAATACTTAAAATCAAGCCCTTGGGATCATGTTAGGTTAAAATCATTGGCCTAGCTTTATAAAAATCAACATGTTTAGGCAGGCAACATAGAATGAAAAGCTAAGCTCTTGTGCACCCATGTGTCATGCTCTAAAATAAGTTGCTTGCCTAAAATGATGGAGCCCTTAATCAAGCAAAACCTAGGCTTCTATTCTATTATTTATGGAGACTATTGCCAAACTTGTGAGGACTGAGGTTCGCGGGTGGTTTAACATAATGAGCAGCTTCGCGGGAGGTTCAGCATGAAAAGAGGAGGTTCGGGGGAGGAGGAGGAAGATTCGGGGAGGGAAGAGGAGGAGCTCTAGAAGATGGAGAGCCACATGGCACCACGAGGGCATAGTAGGAAGATTGCGAGAGGCAGAGGTAGATATAGATGAGGTGGTGGAGTAATGGCATCGCACACGTGACAAGGATTGGGCAAAAATCAAAGTGGCAGTGGGGTGGAAATCAATATGGTGGCACAGCGCGAACGTGATGGCCATCAATCATGCACACGAGAGCGCCAAATGGCAAGGGGAGGATAGACAGGCAATGCGTACAAGCTGTTGTAGAAGCGCAATGTGGCATTGAAATGGGTGGATATTTCTAGAGCCATAAAGACTGGTGGCGGTTGGTGGCTGCGAGGGGAGTGCTTAGGGTAGCACAACATGGTAGGCTAGCAAATCAACAATCCCAACGGCTCATGAAAGCAACACATGGCTGCACAGCATATGATGGTGCATGACACGAGCTGCAAGGGGCAGAGCAGGGACCTATAGAACCATAAACACTCCATAAACCTTCGCGCGAACGTGGCCAGAGACTATAGCACAGCTTGGGGACCGAGGTCGACCATCGGTGCAAGTAGAGTCAACAAGAGTAGCATTCAATAGTGCAAGTGACATAGGGCGGCACGGGTCAGTAGACACATGGATGCTATGGTATGAGACCAAAGAGAGAGAGAGAGAGAGAGAGAGAGAGAGAGAGAGAGAGAGAGAGAGAGAGAGAGAGAGAGAGAGAGAGAGAGAGAGAGAGAGAGAGAGAGAGAGAGAGAGAGCACATATGCATGAGATATACAACTAGATAACTATATAAATAAATATAAATATACATACATACATGTATATATATATATATAAATATATATATATTAACTTATTTTAACATGTAAATCAATATATAGTATAAATATAAATAAATATGTACATTATTTATATTAAAGTATAAATTATATTTCAAAAAAATATAATATATTATATAAAATTATATATACTATAATATATTTCTTTATATATATATATATATATCTCCATATATCCATATATCAATATGTATACATATACATATAAAATCTACATAGAGAAAGAGACAGAGAGAAATTGAGAAAAAGGGAGAGAGGGAAGAGACGAGAGAGAGAGACAGAGAGAGAGAGAGAGAGAGAGAGAGAGAGAGAGAGAGAGAGAGAGAGAGAGAGAATATATTATATAAATTATTTTATATACAATATATTATATAGTATAATATATAAGTACTTATATACACACATAGAGATAATACATTAATAATATCTCTTCCCTCCTTTATAATCCTTTGAAAACCCGTTTAAACTATCTTCCCTCCCCCTAAATCCCCTTATCTTAGCCCTCCTAATTTCTCCTCATTTCCCCCTATTTTTCCCTATTTTATACCCAATTCTCTCCTTATTTGTTCCCACTTTTTTCTAATTTTCCTCCTAAATTTTTATATATTTTGCCTAATCACCCCCCTTTCCCCCCTCCCCCCCCTTTTTTCCTAGTTTTTTTTATTTTCCTAATTTTTCAAAATTTCCTAATTATTTCCTCTTTTCCCTAATTATTTTCTAGTTTCTCCTTAAATGTTCCTCTTATTCTCTATTTTGATCTAAGTTTCTATTTTCCTCTTTGATTTTCTTCTAATTTCTTAAATCCTCCTCTTATTTTTTATCCAAGTTTCTAAGTTTCTTCTAATTTTTCTCTTAATTCTCTATTTTATTATTGTTTTTCTCTTTTTTTTTTAAATTTCTCTTAGGTTTTTCTTTTTCCTTTCCCCTATTTACTCAATTTATTCTCTATTTTCTTTACTTTTTCCTCTTTCTCTCTCTCTCTCTCTCTCTCTAACCCCTCTCTATCTCTTTCTATGCTATCTCCCTCTTTATTTCTCTCTCCCTATCTCCCAACCACTAATCATACCAATTTGCTCTCTACTTCACACTCCATTACCCTAACTACACTCCCTTAAAACTAGAAGTACTCTCCTTTCCCCATACTAGAGTCCCCAACTAACCAAACTCTCCCTAACCCCCTCTTTACTCGCTTTCTCAAAAACTATGTTCTATTCTCTCCCTTGCTGCTCTCTCCCTCGCTACTCTCTCTCTCTCTCTCTCTCTCTCTCTCTCTCTCTCTCTCTCTAACCCCCTAACTACTATCTAACTACTTCCCCTAAACTTATCCCTAACTTTAACCCCAAACTAATCCCTAACTACTTACAAAGTAACCCACAATTTGCAGTTTGACTCCTGTAATTTTGCGGCATGCCTTTTTCAAAACCTCTTAGAATCTTTGATCTCCCACGCTTCCCCGACTGTCACGCCCTCAAAGTCTGGACTCCTCACTTCGTTAATAACCCCCTTGACCTCCCCAATGTACCACCGACTACTATCGCGAATCTATTTAAACCCTTTACGGAGTCGCTCACAATCCTCTCAAGCTACCTAGTACCTACTATCGTCATTAATTAGTTAATTAAATTAGCTTGAGAAGATATAATTAATAGTCTGATTAGATTGATTGGATTAATAGATATTTTTTATTAGGTTGATTAATTATTTTAAATTGGATTGATTGGATAATTTTGTTGCTTTACTTCATTAATCAATTTTGGAAGGTAATTAGTTAAATTAGATTTGCTTACTTCAACAACGGGCATTGGCTATAAGAAGTTTATAGCTCTTTATAAGAACCTTGTAACGCCAAGTAGTTCATAGCCTACATAAGCCTTTATAAGACCATATAGATCCATATGAATCATGTAGATCCATTTATGTGCACATAGCATTAAAATTTTAAATCTAATTATTTATTACAAGAAAGAAAGAAGAGACATCTCTCTAGGCTTTTGCCTCCTTCAACTACGAGCTTCACTATCGGGATAAATGCTTATCTTGAGATAAACGCTTACCTTGTAATTCACCAAGACTATGGGCCATGTCGACCAAGATGTCGAGCGTAAGCCAAAAGAATTCACGTCATCCATAGCGAGCCCAAGAAGTAGGTTGTGTGGCTCCCTCGCAAAGTCCGGCCACTTATTGTCTATGTGCTTTCAAGCTGCACAATCTGTGGGAATCCTCAATGTGTCATCAGTGGACCGATGAGATGCATGCTAAGTCATCAACTCCGCTATGGATTTGCATCGGAACGTGTGTTGTATTCTTACAATGATGGAAAAGTGTCTCAAGACATTTATCGGTATTTGCTCACCCTGCAAGTCATCTCTATATCATTGTTCCCCACACTTCGGACAACTAGAAATCTCCATGCTCACGAAAGAGAATATAGTCATTATAGTAAGCATGGATGGTATCATAATCCATATCCACCGTTGTTAGCATCTTCTTCGCTTCATCTCTTAATGGGGGCATGGTATTTGGTGCAGGCAACATCTTTTGGAGCAACCTATCACAATTCAAACATACATAGGTTTTGAATAATGATGATTCTCAAACATACATGATGATTCTCGCCTCCCTTTTCCCCTTTTCTTTCTCTTTTTCCCTCTTTCAAAGCACCAAAGAAGTCATGGCACTAATCCTACAGCTTAGAATACCTGTAAGACATTGAGCAAGCTTAGAATCCTACAGCCTGACATTGAGCAAGCATTTATAGAGTCCTGCATTCTTTGAATTAGAGTGACAGAAGTCTGTATTTGTTTGCTTAATGGTAGGCTATTGAAGCTTCACGTGGGGAAAAAGAGAGAAGGAAAGAGAGAAGAAAAGAGAGGAAAAGAGAGGAGAAAAATGAGAGAAAAATGAGAAAAGAGAGGAGAAAAAAGACAGAAAAAGAGAGGAGATAAATGAGAAAAAGAGAGAAAGTAAAAAGAGAAAAAGTGGGGATAAAAGAGAGAAAAAAAGAGAAGGAAAGAGAGGAGAAAAGAGAGGAAAATAGAGGAAAAGAGAGGAGAAAAAAGAGAGAAAGAGAGAGAAAATAAGAGAGAAAAGAGAGGAGAAAAGACACGAAAAGAGAGAAGGATAAAAGAGAGTCACAATTCAAACATACATAGGCTTCGAATAATGATGATTCTCAAACATACATGATGATTCTCAAAACAAAAAATATCCAAATAATGAGCCAAATTAATGCGGGAGCTAACCTCATTAAGGCTGAGACACTTGTATCCAACCACCCATACTTTGCTTTGCAAATTCAAGATTGAGAGACAAGCCCATAGTTTAGACATCCCAGCACCCTCGTACAACTGTGTTGATTTCAACTCTCACATATTGACCTCAGACTCTGACATCACGTGTACATGTGATGTAGTGCCCCTAAAAATAGAATCCATCATGTCCACTGTGACATGAAGTTGGGGGTAATGAAACTTCACGCACCTCTTAGCTTCCTGCTCTTCCCAATCTTAATAATAGAGACCCTTATCACTTGTAAAGAGAGATGAAGAAAATATTTTCATGCAAAGAAAACCACAACATATCTTTCTCCTTACTTTTCTTATAGGAGAATGAATATGGTAACATCCCAAGTGACATTGTAGTCTAGCATCGAGAGAATAAAATGATCCGCAGAGGCCATTATCTCACCAAGCCGGTCGGCACCAAAGAGAAGAGCGATGCGTTGTTGGAAGAAGATCTTTTGGCTCAATATGACATGAACTGATATATATCTAGGGGCTTAAAGGAGATGATTTGGCTGGATGGGTAAATTCTGGGGAAACATGGCACCTCCTTTACAGAAGCCTCTAGAAATGGCTCAAAATCATTCTACAAACTGCTAGAAAACACAAGGTCTATAACTTCCACAAAAAACTGATATAAAAAATTAAAGTATATAAATGGATGTTCCTTGAAGTGAGCTTTGTACTGATATAAGTTTCGTTGAAAACAGATAACCGGTTGAAGAGATATGGACAGTTTACTGAAAGGGGGTAAAAACTGCCATAGAAATAAACAGTCATACATAGAGACTCATAACTTCTTGTCCTAGACCAATGCAAGAAATTAATCACATGCAAGGGAGACCCTTAAAGAGAGCTTTGTGCTAATATAAGTTTCATTGAAATCGGACCACCGAGGAGAAAGTTATAGGCCAAATACTGACAGGGGGTCTAACTACTATATTAACTGCCATCTGTCCATGCAGATTTTGCCTAAGCAAACTACTCCCTCAAGGTTCCACAATTATCAACGATCCAATATCCCTAGAATTCGCCTAAAAGAGAGGAAGAAGCTGGCATGGTGGCTCAGGAAATGGATGGACCATGTGTGCACAGTGAGCGGCTGAACAAGAACTACTTCAGAGACTTGAATAGAGAGAGAAAAGAACATAGGAACGGAGAAAAGGAATGGAGACTCAAGGAAAATGATAAGAAGTGACTTTCATTGCCATGAGAGTAAGACTCCACTCAAATACACTCAAAATACTACAAACACAAGGAGGAAGAAGAGGTTTCATACATACAAGAGGGAGCAGAGCTCTAAGACTACTCATAGAGAGAGAATAAACTAGAGAGAGATGGACTCAAGAGTCTACATAAGAGAATATCTACAAGAGGGAGAGAAGGCTCATGGAAGAGGCTTGAGGAGACTATAGCTACAGCAACATGAGGCCTAATGATGGAAGAGATGATGAACAAGGGAGAGGAGGGCTCTTTTTATAGAGATTGTCACCCTCCTTTACCCATTTATAATTGCTGCCTATAGATTCTTTTCCCCATCAATCACATAAGCCTGTATGTCACCATCCATATCCTTTTTTGCTACTCTTACCATGTGTCCCATCAAAAGATGCTCAAGGCTCTTAAAATATTGAGAAAGTTAAGAGTCTTCCCACATGAAGCCCATAGGGACCCTCTCTTTTCCATATGTCCACGTCCTCCTTATTTCACATGGGAATTCTAGAAGGATTCCTCTTGACTCCACACTCCCCCACATGCCTTCCACATGCTTGGCATGTGGCCTCTCTTGTATTATTGGAACACATGGACATGAGCCCACCTTTTTATATGACTCACTCTTCCTATTTTCTAAAAACCCCATAATATCCCATACACAAATAACTCTCACCCCATACCAAGGTATTTATAATTCATACCTATGATATTTACAATGATCCATTCCACTCATCCTCTCAATCCCATACAATATCTTAGAAAAAAGAAATAAGTGAGAGCCTCTAGGCTAGTACTTGATACTCAAACTCTTATCAAGCATAGAAGAAAACAATACCAATGCTAAATAAAAAATATCAATTTTTAGCGTCACATCTTTCCCTCCCAAACAGATCCTCTTTGAGCCCACCTCTTTATATGACTCACTCTTCCTATTTTCTAAAAACCCCATAATATCCCACACACAAATAACTCACCCCATACCAAGGTATTTATAATTCATACCTATGATATTTACAATGATCCATTCCACTCATCCTCTCAATCCCATACAATATCTTAGAAAAAAGAAATAAATGAGAGCCTCTAGGCTATTACTTGATACTCAAACTCTTATCAAGCATAGAAGAAAACAATACCAATGCTAAATAAAAAATATCAATTTTTAGCGTCACATCTTTCCCTCCCCAACAGATCCTCTATAGTGATAGAGAGGGCCTCTGGCCCTCAAGGTGGTCGATCATAGAAGAATTTAAGGTGGTGCATCTGGGTATCACCATGCCGTCAACATCCTCACGCTGATAGGTTCCATTGGTGACATTCATATACATCCTTATGGAGGCATGGCCAAAAGTAACCAATCTCTGCTTCTGTTGTGGAGTTACCCTCGAGGAAACATGCTTTCTTTCACATATTTTGAACATCTTGCAGTTCTGGCCATCTAGTGTCTACCAAAGAAACCACCCCCCAGTCTTGTACTACAATGGCTTGAGTAGCTAACTCATCTGCCCTTTGATTTTCTTTTCTGTTTATATGCAAAAATCAAATTGACTACATAGTGCCATAGCCTTTTGATTAAGCTCCTTCAAATGAGGACTTCTTATCCTATAATGTCCTTGCATTTGCTTTATAATAAGCTGAGAATCTCCTCTTACTTCCAATTCTTTAACTTGACTTTGAAGACAACCCTCCAAACCAAGAATCAAAGCATTATACTCAGCTGCATTGTTAGTTGTGATACTTGGAAGCTCTTGTCCTCTTGCCCACACCTCTTGACCTTTAGAATTCATCAAGACTATCCCCCTAGCTCCTTGTTGGCGTGAAGGACTAAAAGCCCCATCAAAATACAAAACAAGAGCTGTTGGTGGTGTATCCCTTTCATCTTTAATGTTCTCCTTACATTTCTTCTCTTCTTCTAGATCCTCCCGTCCTGTGAGCAAATCTGCCATAGTGGACCTAGTGGTATTTTTAGTGACAATAGAGAAAGAGAACTCTTGAAACTTTGACAACCATTTTGCAAATCTCCCCCTAGGATTAGGCTTGCGAACTAGATATGCTAATACAAACTGAGAGGTAAGGAAGAAAATGGTCTAGGTAATAAATAGGAGCGAAACTTTCTGACTGAAAACACCAAAGAGAGAGCTTGCTGCTCCATTTCTTCATACCTTGTTTCCACCTGTGTAAGCTGTCGGCTGGCATAATAGATGGGTTGCATTCTACCTGCTCTCCTTTTTGTAGCAACATAGCACCAACTAAATGCAAAGATATACTTGGATTTACATAAAAGTCTTGAGACCAATTAGGGAGCTTCAATATTGGGTCCTTACTCATGGCCTCCTTAAGTTGCTGAAAAGACTCTTGTTGCTCCACACCCCATTGGAAAGAAACTCCTTTTCTTGTCAACAAGGTTCATGGGATGTACTATCTCTATGAAATCATCATAAAAGCATTGATAATACTTGCTCTCTTTCCTAGAATTCTGCGAACACCAGTGATACTCTCAGGACTTGGCAATGCCATGATTGCTTGAACCTTGTCAGGATCCATTTGCAGGCCTTCTTCAGACACAATATGCCCCAACAAGACTACTCTTGTTTAAGCCAAATGACACTTGCTAGGATTTAGACACCCTTTTGCTTCATCAATCCTAGCTAAGGCCATCTTTAACTTCTCCATGTGATCTATGCACCGAGAATAAATGGAAAAATCATCCAAAAACACCCTTATGAACTTTCCCAAGTAAGGCTCGAGCACTTGACTCATGAACCTTTGAAATGTAGCTGGTGCATTGGTCAACCCAAAAGGCAGCACTCTGTAAGCAAAAACTCCCCAAGGTGTGACAAATGATGTTTTCTTTTGATCTTTCTCCCGAATACGAATTTGAAAGTACCCAGAATACCCATGACATACAGAATACATCTCATGCCCTACTACTTGGTCTAGTATTTCATCTTAGAATGGCAAAGGAAAATGGTTCCTCTTAGTGCATGCATTCAAAGGATGAAAGTCCACAAATCCACCACTTATTTTCTTTCTTTGGTGTGACAACTATAGGAGATATCCATTCTGAATCATCAACAGGAAAGATGAATCTCGCCTCAAGTAGTTGTGTTACCTCTTTCTTTAGTGTCTCAGCTTGGATCACCCCCAATCGCCTTAAGCGTTGCACAACTGGCTTGCCTTTTGGCTTCAACTCAATCTTATGCTCCACAAGAGAGACTGGTTGAACCTGTGAATAGCTTGTTGCAAAGAGATATGGAAAATCATCTAACATATCCAAGAACTAGAGCTAATCACTACCTGATAGAGAATCACTAAGAAGCTCTTCATTGTGTTGGCATCGTTTAGTGTGTTCCACATCCTCCACATGAAGTGTCTCTACAGGATCTTCTTGCACCACCACCTTGTTCCTTCCTAACTCATCCCAATCAGCACTTAGACAAAGACCAAAGGCCACTCCTTCCACCTCATCCTCTAAACTGGACTCCTCGGAGCTACACCCTGTCTCTTCTTCTTCATCGGTTAAGTCAGAGCTCGAACTCTCTGATGTTGAAGACTCCTCCTTGACAACTTCCTTTTTGCGGCTTCTGATGTTGTAACACACCTTCTTATCATTTTCCTACAAAATCGATTCTCCAGTATCCCACTTTTGAATAGCCTTCACCTTGCATAGCCAAGGCCTTTCCAAAATCAATGGATAGGCACGTGCATCTGGCTTGGTAGGGATCACCTGAAAAGTAGTCGGCATAGAAATTCCACATATATCCACTTCTAGATTCTTCACAACTCCCAAGGTCTTAACCCTAGTGTTGTCAACCAATTTGATGCGATAAGGAGAGGTAGTACTAGAGTATTTTAAATCAGCATAGATCTATCATGGTCTTCTCACTCACGACATTAATCGATGCACCTCCATCAATGTACACATTAGAAATCACTTGACCATCAATGATCACATCAACCATAGTTACATCACACCAACATCTATATCTACCTTTTGAACAATAGAGATGGAACTTTTATTCTTTTTCTTCTTTGACACTCTTGTGCTTGCTAGCTTTTCCCATTCTTTACGTAGTTTTGGAGACAAAGCAAGTAATTGACCAAAGGTGATATGAGCTTCCTTTTCTTTAAGGCCGGACAACAAGTCATAGCTTTCAATGCCTTGTCCTAAAGGAAAGTCTGACTCGCTAATTCTCCTTCTAGATGCCTTCTTTTTCTTAATACGACATTCCTCTTCTTGATGTTCCTCATCTACTTCTTTCTTGCTTTCTTCTTCTTCTTTTGCTTTACCACGCTCTTGTTTAGCCATCATTACCTCTCTTTCCTCATCCCCTGAAGAAGCTTCTAACAAGGATACTTGTTTTTCTTCTTTCTTTCTCAATCTAGGACACTTGGGGCGATAGAGACCTTTTTCATTACAAGTGACCCCACTCTTATCTCGAGGCCTATCTTCACTCTTTAGTGCTCTAGATTGTTGTGCATTAACCAAATGCAATTTCAAATCAGCAAACTCTGCCGTCAATTGGGAGATATTATGATCTAACTCAGAGGACTTTGGTACCTGAGGAGTGCCCATTACCTCCACCTTAGAAGTTGAAGGTGTTGAAGACACAAAAGAGGATTCGATCTTTAGAGAAGCTTCTTTCTTGGTCGCAATGCGAAGTGCCTCCATGTATGTTATTGGATCTTTACTCTACTTTTGAGTGAAGACGAGGCTCCAAAGCCATAATAAATTTGCTCATCTTTAAGTGCTCCATCCTTGAGAGACTTTGAGGGGCCGATGATGCAGATGCCATAGCTCACAAAGCTGCCCTTTCATACTTTGTCCGTAAAGTTTCATATCGGATTGCCAACGTAGAGACCATCTCACCCTCTCCTTGATAGAATCGGTCAACTGCAACATCAAAGCATTTGGCGACTCCACTGTCCCAAATCTCTACTTCATTGCTGCCACCACTTGGTCCCAGTCCTCCTTGGTAGAGTCCGACAAGGCCTCATGCCAACTCAAGGCTACATCTTCAAGAAAATTAGGTAAAATATCCATCCGATCCTTCATGGACCATTTAGAAAGCCAACATCCTCGAACAAAATCTCGAAGATAAGACTTCGGGTCTTCCCCTTGGATCCCTCATCGAAACACTGGAATTTTCACCATGATGAAACACAAAAATAAAATACCAAGATCCAACTTATATCCCAAACAAGATCCCATAGAGCCTATAGAGCCTTAGTATACCAAGACCAACTTATTATGCATAACCACTTGTTGAAAACCCTCCACAATGTGATCCTCAACAAAATCTTCAAAAATAAGCAACCAACTAGTACCATGAAAACATTGTGTATACATGCATTCAAGAATCACCCTTCTCATAATTAAAAGTGCACATAACAACTTCAAGATATTGTACTCTTCATCATTTACATAGCAAAAGAAGTTAAAAGCATTGAGAATCACCACTCTACTATTATAGTCAAAAACTACCCAAAGACTCAACTCTTCTTCACACCAAGCTGCCAGTGCATGAAATAATCCCCAATCTATCATTGTGTCTGCTGACGGCATTGTTAATTCACCAACATATTCAAGAGTGCAAACATAAAGGATATGATTATGATGACTGTGCAATGGCTTGAGCATCACCTTCACAATCTTCTAGTTCTCTTAAATGGGCTGCAATCTCTTCTAACGAAGTTCTTCCAAGCATCTTCTTTATCACATCAAAAAACACATGCCTATACTAGGCATAACATGCAATCAAGTACACCCAAGACCATTTAGTAAGGTGGGATGAATCCAATACCAAATGTACCTAGCATCTCCACCAAAAGATGTGACATGAAGTTGGGGGTAATGAAACTTCACGCACCTCTTAGCTTCCTGCTCTTCCTAATCTTAATAATAGAGACCCTTATCACTTGCAAAGAGAGATGAAGAAAAAACCAATTTCTGCTATCACTTAATACTCAAACTCTTATCAAGCATAGAAGAAAACAATACCAATGCCAAATAAAAAATATCAATTTTTGGCATCACACCACCATACCCTTGTCATCATCTAGCACATCTGGGAGACTATAGTCTTGCTCAAAGTGTGAAGGTATATGTGCACCCTCGCTACCCTCCTCATCCTATCTCAAGATTTCGTGTAAATATAAGATCTTGTCTCAAGGTTTCGTGTCATAATGGTATCCAATATTAATCACGAACTCAAATAGCATTGACTTACTAACGATGATCCATCACCACATGCAACACCAACGGTGGATACTGGTTCTGGCTCCTCCCCATACATTCACAAGTGGTGCATGATAATACGATGTTGATGTCGTACTTCTCGCTTGCAATGAGTATAATGATAATACAACCTCTCCGTAAGCCACTCTACGCTCCCGGGTGTTGGCGCTGTTGAGAGTTGTGATGCCATGAGCACATGTAGAGCAAAGGTATGAGCAAAGGACAAGCTGCCACATGGCATGGAGAAGATATCCCACATGTGAGCAAGCAAATGGATGTAAGTACCCTCACCTATAAAAGGGAGGTTCATTTTGAAGGAAATCAATCAAGCACTTTGCACTATCTCAAGATTCTCTTTATGAGTCCAAGCTAATCTATCTTGGAACCTAATTGACTTGAGATACATGTCATGAGCACTCTCTTCATCATGTTTCCACATAGGTTCCATCCACCTTAGAGTGCTCCATAGATCCTGAGGCACACATGTTTTGTCATGGTATCAGAGCCAGGTTTAGCTCTCCTAGTTTAGCTCATTAGTAGTTCACTAGGATTTCCTAGACTAGTTGTAGGCATGTCTTAGGAGCTCATGTTTTTCTTAGGTTAGTTTCAGTTTTAGAGTGAGTGTTTCCTTGAGGGATCTTTGTGAGAGAAAATTCCGTCCATAGGCTTCGGCTCTTTTCGATTCTTCTTGTGAGAACTTCATGAGTGAGGTTTTTGAAAGAATGATATGTATCTGTGAGATTGAAAGGAAGCTAATATCCTGAGATAGATCCTGAACTCAAGGAGATGGGATTGAGAGAAGAAAATCTCTTAGGAACAAGATAGAGAGGCGGATAGAACTCAAGGAGTCTCTCAGAGAGAATCAACACTGTTTGACCAAAAGCTTGGCCGACCAAGTGTCTCCTTCATCGAATCAACGCTCCTTCCACTCAAGCAAGGCAGCTTCAGCCTCTTGCCTTACGAGACTGTAGCTAAGGACAAGGAGCTCACGGCTCCCTTCATCAACTGACAGAAACAACCTCCTCTGCTCCCAAGTCTCCAAACGATGAGCGGATAGTCAGCATGTGCCTTCGAAGCTCCAAACAAGCCTCTCTAGCCTCAACTCTATGCCGCCTTTAACAACGACCTTGATTAGCGACTCTACAACGGACAAATGGCGGCCTCTTCAGCATTCGACCACACAGCAAAAGCACACAGCAACGCATCACCAAGCTACTTCTGACACCCCGAATAGCCTATCCGAATGCACAACGAGCAGCAAGCTTCATCGACATCTGCGCAAGCTCTCAGCATCAAGCAATGCAACAGCCCCGAACATCTTCGACCTGCAACAACAGGCAACGACTTTAGCTGCAGCATGCTCATACGACCGCCCGGACTTCCAGCTTCTTGCAATAGCTTCATGACCAAGCTGCACCAGCCGACAAATGCCCAGCCCTCTGATGACTCGCACCTCTCTGCACGGGTCTTCAATGCTCCAACATAGCGTGCAACCGCCATCGGGACTCCAGCAGAACAGCGTCGACGCCCCATCGCCATCGTCGTTTCTGAGCATCCAAGGTCTCAGACCTTAGGAAAAGCCATGTGGCAAACCGTTGTTAATTCTAGGTTAGATTAATACTTTGGTTGAAATTTTGCCACGTGGCAGATAAGGGTATGGTCAACTTAACAGACCATGGTTAAGTTAGAGTTAGAGTTAGTTAAGCCACATCAGCATGCACAGTCAGCAGTGCCTTCTAAGCACACAACCTCTTGTTAAGCACCATTTTAAATTGAGCATGTGAATCCATGTGCCACATCATCAAGGCCCCCTCTTCTTCACAAAAGCTTCAACAAGCCATAACTTGCAATCCAGGAAGAATTTGGCCATGCTCCAAAAAGAAAAAGTGATCGTCTTTCCGAGCTCTAGGCACCTGTTAAGTCAGAATCATTGTATGCAATTAGACACTGCCAATATTGAAAGAATTCAATTGGTAAGACCTTTGCAACCACTGGAAAAAGCAAAGCATGAATGCAAACATCGATGTAAAAAGCAAGCCAAAAGCACAAGTGCATGAGATGACCATAGCAGGAAGCATGGCATCCACACACAAAGCATTAAGGCACATGGAAGAACAAAGCATCATGCAGGTAGCTACAACAAACAAAGAAGCCAACAGGGTCATCATTAAGCTATGAGCAGAATGAGAGTAACAAAATGTATTAAAAAGCAAAAACCTTGCCAACCTTGCCTATATATTTTGTAAATTAAACCTAACCACCTGAGAGTAGCTATGAAAGCACCCAGGGGAGGTATTGACATGTAAAAGCCACACTTGACCACCTTAAGTAGCATGCATGCACTAAGGGGAGGTGATGGAATGTAACTCACATCTGACCACCTTGCAGTAGCCAAAGGATCATGGCACCAAGGGGAGGTGTTGAGAGTTGTGGTGCCATGAGCACATGTAGAGCAAAGGTATGAGCAAAGGACAAGCTGCCACATGGCATGGAGAAGATATCCCACATGTGAGCAAGCAAATGGATGTAAGTACCCTCACCTATAAAAGGGAGGTTCATTTTGAAGGAAATCAATCAAGCACTTTGCACTATCTCAAGATTCTCTTTATGAGTCCAAGCTAATCTATCTTGGAACCTAATTGACTTGAGATACATGTCATGAGCACTCTCTTCATCATGTTTCCACATAGGTTCCATCCACCTTAGAGTGCTCCATAGATCCTGAGGCACACATGTTTTGTCATGTGCATCATCTGACGAGCTTCCACTCGTCCCTTCCATCTACACACTTTCAAAATCACAACATGAGCTGCAAGGAAATCTATTAAGATCCAAAAAATAGCCATCCATGGGCTCCTTTTCTCTCTTCTGATAATAAGTGCCCTGAATTGTCGATATAGCGATGCTTTGCCATGAACCGTCGCTATATAGCGATGCTTTTTGGATATAAACGTCGCTATATAGTGACGCTAAGGGCTTAAACCCAAAACCCCGCACGATGTCGTCTTTCACATCTCTATTGCGAAAAAAGTAAAATTCTCTCCTTCCACCTTATATTCGATGACCTCGCTTTCCTCCTCTCTATTCCCCACTCCTCACCCCTACCCAGCCCCTCTTCCAACACTTGTGCTCCCTCTCCACCCTTCTCCCTCTCTGCTTATGTGAAAGGAAGTTTTTCAAGGTGGGTCTCTTTAAGCAATGTAGATTCATTTTTTGTAAGATTTCATTTTGTGAGTGTTGAAGCATGTTTCTCCTTGTATTGCTAAGGCTATGCGTTAATTTTCATGCTTGATTTTTAGAGGTTAAGGACAAAAAATGAGATTTGGTGAAAGAAAGAAGACTCACCTCCTCTTTTTGGTATTTCTCTTCCTCCTCTTTCTCCTTGTTTGTAGGCTTATGCTTTCTCCTTGTTTGTAGACTTCTCTAAACTCATCCAATCCCTTTGAAAAGTTGCTTCTCCAAACTCCTCCTTTCTCTAACTAGTTATCTGAAAAAATGGTATGTTTTCTCTTTTTTGTAAGGCTAGTCCCACGAAACACAATTTAGGACTTTTCCAGGTAAAAAAGTGCTTCCTATTTTTTCCTTTTGTTATTTTCGTTATTTGCATTGGCCTGCAGCTAACGCCTTAAGCGCTAGCTGCAGTGATGGGCGTAGGAACCCTCTCTTTCCCTCTTTTCTCTTATTTCCTCTTCTTTCCCTCTTTCCCTCTTTTCCTCCCTCTTTCCCCCCCTCTTTCCCTCATATGCTCATGCATAAGCATAAGCATAATCTTTCTCTCTTTTTCTCTTATGCATATGTTTTTCCTTCTCTTATGCTTATGCTCTTTTCCCCTCTTCTTTTTTCCCTCTTTCAATCTCCCCTCTTTGTTCTCTTATTTTCCACTCTCTTTTTTCCTCTCTTTTTCTCCTCTTTTCATAAGCATATGTATTTGCCTATGCTTATGCTTATGCATGAGCATATGCTCATATGCTCATGCATAAGCACAAGCTTATGCTTTCTCTCTTTTTCTCTTATGCTTATATGCTCATGCATAAGCATAAGCATATGCTTTCTTTTTTTTTATCTTATGCTTATGCTCTTTTTCCTCTTCCTTCTCTTATGCTTATGCTCTTTTCCTCTCTTCTTTTTCCCCTCTTTCAATCTCTTTTCCCATCTTCCTTCTCTTCTTTTTTCCCTCTTTCAATCTCTTTTCCCCTCTTCCTTCTCTTATGCTTATGCTCTTTTCTCCTCTTTTTTTTTCTCCTCTTTCAATCTCTTTTCCTCTCTTTCAATATTTTTTTTCCCTCTTTCAATCTCTTTTCCCCTCTTCCTTCTCTTATGCTTATGCTCTTTTCCCCTCGTCTTTTTTCCCTCTTTCAATCTCTTTTCCCCTCTTCCTTCTCTTCTTTCAATCTCTTTTTCCCATCTTTCAATCTCTTTTCCCCTGTTTCAAACATATGCTTTCTCTCTTTTTCTCTTATGCATATGTTTTTTCTTCTCTTATGCTTATGCTTATGCATGAGCATATGTCTCCTTCTATGTCTCCTTCTCCTTCTCCTTTTTTTCCCTCTCTTTTTCTCTTATTTTCATAAGCATATGCTTATTCCTATGCCTATGCCTATGCCTATGCCTATGCTTATGCTTATGCTTATGCATGAGCATATACTTTCTCTCTTTTTCTCTTATGCATATGCTTTCTCTCTTTTTTCTCTTATGCATATTTGGTTCTTTTTCCCCCTTTCAATCTCTTTTTCCATTTTCTTTCTCTTCTTTTCCCCTCTCCTTCTCTTATGCTTCTCTTTCTCTTATGCTTCTCCTTCTCTTATGCATATGCTTTCCCTTATATGCTTTCCGCTTCTTACCCGCTCTTGTTTTTTATTTTGTATTTTCGTGTTTGTATCTACGTTTGTCCAATCCCCCAAATTAGACATGGAATCACATTGCACGTCTGACGAGTACGGAAACCCTTGTAGGAGGAGACATCATGATCTCTATTCTCCAGAGGACTTTGATTCCACTTAGGCGACACGTCAAGGGCCTACCACTGCGACTACCCCTAGCCCGCCTCTCGGACATAGCACTGTGACTACCCCTCGGGGAACTCCTTTACTAGCAGCCCATGGCTTTGTCGGGAGTCCTAATGAGTTTGTCGCACAGATGACCGATGCGGAGGTAGCGAGATTCTTCTCTGTTGCTATCCCAGAGGACCTCAGCAAATCCCTCTCCTACACTGATGGCTGAACCTATTGTCCAGCCATCTCCTATAGCCCCTTCGACTAAGGGATCATCACGTGGGCATACCCATCATAAGGGAAGGAAGAGCAGGAGGGGTCGCTTATGTTGTGCTGACTCGGGAGATGTAGACAAGTCAGCACACTCACATCCCTACAGGTCTCCACTTGTCCTGAGTCCTAGGACCAGTTAGGTCCCTTGCCCTCTCCTACTCCCACTACTACTCCTCGCTTCGTAAGCGCTCACACAAACATCACTCGCTTTGACTCTACCACTACCATGAGTCCTCCTTACTGACCGAGGACTTGTCCTATGAAATCATAGTTGTTGGAGAGATAATAGAAAATAAAAAGGGCCCAGTAGGTGATGGCCACCATGAGGCGGTTGATGAGCCACCACTTCAGGAGTGGCATAGCTACTGACTGGCGGTACCAAGATGAGGAAAAGAAGCAGGCAATCATCGATGAATTGAAAAGACAATATCCCAATTCTCCAAATTGGAAGTTCAATTCAGATTACATGAAAGAGTGCATGGGGGTCCTCTTGAAGCATCGTAGGTCAACCTTGCATACTTCCATCGCAAAGGGGAAGGCTAAACCCAGCTAGGCAGACAAAGCTGATTGGAAGTTTTTCAAGAAGGAGTATAGGGACCATCCCAAACTATTCGAGGGTTAGAGGACGACTGCGAGGAGATGGCTGGACTCCATAGGTACTTCGCCCTTTGGTGCAGGTGGACGGTTGGCGTTTGAGGCACCGTGGTAAGTCTACTTCTTCTCATTTAATGTATTGTTCTATTTGTTTTACTACATATCGCATGCACTTTATCTAACTCTCGTAAATTAGGCCCATAGTAAGCTGCGATGGTTGTCTTGTTACAGACATAGAGACAAGATGCGCGTTTCCCATAGAAACAAAGCTGTGGTTTATTGAGCAAGAGGCACTGGGAGCGATGGTCGATTGGGTTGAGGTGGTTGCTCGCATGGTATGTCTACTCCTACTTGTAATCTCACTTTTTAAACTATTTTATTCTTTAAGTTTCAATCTAATTTCTAATTAATATGGTTTCACTCTTAAAATCAAAGCTCGAACGTCCCATCAGCAGAGGTGGGTGGTGATGGATGAGGGATTAGGCTTACACGGCTTCAACAAGGGCCAAGGATCAGGCGCAGCTCACGAGGGTCAGAGATCAGGTGCAATTCATGAGAGCCAGGGATCATGCTAGCATGACGAGGATGAGGACGAGGATGAGGACAACGATTTGGATGAGCAGTAGTAGTATTAGTAGTAGTTTGCATATACTTTGTCATGTATATGCTTTTGTATATCGGCTCCTTTGAGCGATTTTGTATCACCCTTTTTTTAAGGGTAATTTTGTAACAAACAATATTGTATATCTTCGAAGTGTATATGCTTCTCTTGCTCAGTTCATTTGAGCGATTTTGTATCATCCTTTCCACAAGGAAAATTTTATAACAATAAACATTCTTTTGTAATTACTAAATAAAAAATATTAGTGGGCAAAACAGGGCTTGTTGTGGTCCTGTTTAGCCCCACTAATGTTTTTTTAAAGCTTCTGTTAATCGTTGCTATATAGCGACGTTTACTAGTGTCACTACATAGTGACGCTTATCAGTGTCGCTATATAGCAATGTTTACGAGTGTCACTATATAGCGACACTTATATAGCAACCATTCTTTTTCAATGCTTATAGTGACGTAAATACTGACCTTTGCGCTTGTCAAAAAAAAACTTTTTAGTATAAAAAAGGTCGGTATTTCCGTTGGAAAAGAGTCTATGCCTTGTAGTGCCATTCATTTACTAAGTAAATGTACTGCTAAGGTTCAAGCTACCACGACTAGTTAATTGTTCTAGTTTGGGTAAATATAATTAATTGATTACTTAGATTGATTAAATTAATTAATCTTATTAATTATATTATTTGGCTAGTTAATTAACTGATTTACTCTCTCTCTCTCTCTCTCTTCCCCCCCCTACTTAGACTCTATTAAATGAACACGTTGGTTTCTATTGTGCTTCCTTGGATCTTATAAGGTGCTTCTTTTTTTTGTGGAGTAGCAATTTGTGGAATAATTTTATATTTCCATGCTAATTAATCTAATACTTTGTCTTCTTAGTTAGGCAAATTTTTGGGCACGCCTACATGTTTCTTGTGCTTTGGAGAGAGAGAGGGGTGAGAGGAGATAAAATGACATTTGGTTTTGTGTTTGAGTGGGGTGAGTGCATGTGCTTTTCTCGGTTGAGATAATGGCCATCGTGTGTTCTTCATGTGCTTTGGGTTATCTGTTCAAGGGTTTGTGAAAATGGTGCATGGAATTTGCATGGTCCTCGTGCACAGCTCCGTTTGTCGTTTGCCGAGGCTAAGTGGGTTTTTAATGGCATGGGATGCTTCCTGTTTTGGTGGAGCTATAACTTGCATAGTGTTTTCACATTTGCGTGTTAATTAATATAGCACTTTGCTTGTCCAATTTACTGTAGCACAAGTTCATTTGCCATGTGCCATCATATACTCTTCATATGATTTGGAGCATTCCTTGAAAGGTTTTCTCATAATGGCACATGGAATTTTCATGATACATGGGATTTGCATGGTGCGCGTGTATCTGTTCCGACATTCCTTTTTTTTTGCATTTCTATATTAATTAATGTGTTTAAAAACTTTCTTGGGCCCTTTATGACATGGGATGCTTCCTGTTCTAGCAGAGTAGCAACTTGCATAGTGTTTTTACATTCGCATATTAATTAATATGGCACTTGCCCTAGGAAATAAATATTAATAATAAGCTCGAACTTATTTGGATTAATTAATGAGGTGATTAATTAGATTAATTAATTTAGCTTAAGAAGATATAACTAATGGTTTAATTAGATTGATTGGATTAACATATCTTTTTTATTAGATTGGATTATTAGTTTAATTAGATTGATTCGATAATTTTGTTGCATTACTTCATTAAATTAATTTAGCTAGGTCAAAGGTCATTAGTTAAATTAGATTTGCTTACTTGAGCAACATGGCATTGGATATAAGTTTGTAGGTCCATTTCTTATGCACTCAGCATCGAAAATTTTAGGCTAATTCTTTATTACAGGAAAGAAAGAGGACATATCTCTTTAGGGCTTTTACCTCCTTCAACTATGAACTCCACTATTGGGATAAATGCTTGCCTCAAGATAAAATTTACACACACCTACATGGCAACTATTCTACTTTGACATGGAGCTATATGGTTCTTTTAAAAAGCTACAAGGTCCTTGTAATGACCACATTGAATTGCCTAGACTGCATAAGCCTTTCTAAGACCATACAAGTCCATATAGGTCCTTGCAAGGACCATCTACTTCCTTACATCAATCATGTAGGTCCATTTATATGCACATAGCATTAAAATTTTTAGGCTAACTATTTATCACCAGAAAGAAAGAGGTCATATCTCTCTAGGGATTTTGCCTCTTTTAACTACTACAAACTCCACTATCGAGATAGTCGAGATAGGTGCTGGTATAATCCATTGGATGCTTAAAGGTAAACTTTGCATACACCTACATGGCAAACTATCCTACTTTGACATGGAGCTATATGGTTCTTTTAAAAAGCTACAAAGTCCTTATAATGGCCACATTGAATTGACTATCATGGTAAGGAATTACAAGGTTCACATTGTCCTGTGAAGGATTATATGTTCCAAAGTTATGGCCAGTGAATATAAGACTAAGACTAAGGACCTAGGCCCATTCATTCACTAATTACATGCATTGGTAAGGTTTAAGCCACCATGACTGATTAATTGATCTCGTGCACACATTTGTTTGTTGTTTGCCACTATGCACTTGTCTTATGCCTTGGAGTATTCATTTAAAGGTTTGCTCATCAAATGGTACATGGGATTTGCAAGGTGTACATGTGTTTGTTTCTACTTTCTTAATAAATCCTTGCAGTTTGGCATTTATACAAAAATAAAAACTCATCATACCCCAACATAAGAGCAAACTTAATGGACAGAGATGGTCTTACCACAATTACATTATAGCTAGATAAGGACCTCATTGCTAAACACAAGGAATTAATTAGACCAGGAGCTACATAAGAATTGAGAAGTTTTGGATTTTTAAGAAAAAAGCCGAATGAGACAAAGGTGATTCAAGCTTTACATTAAAAACAACACATAGCACGCTTATCACACTATTTGCCAGGGCGAGCAATTGAGTTGAGCTTTTATGAAAATGCATCAGTAGTAGAGCTATTGCAAAATTTGGACACATACCGAGCTACTACAATTGCAGTTGCAATTTTGGAAGACGCTGGAACACATGAAATTGAAACATTTTCAACTCACTATCTAAAAGGTTGATGGAACAAGTGTAAATGACTACACAATTGTAAGTACTCATTAGACTATGGCATCAATTTCCCTTCTTCTTCTATTGTCCTTTCTTCTCTCTAATTATTAACTAACTATTTCAATCGCTTTTTCTTATACCACTCTCTCTCTCTTTTTCCCCCCTCACTTGCTTCTTTTTAGTGCAATTAACATTTTACAATGACCATGAACATATCAAAGATGAAATACTTTCTCTCTTAAACAAGGGATGGCCTTATCTTTATGAGATAAATAATGTGACAACAGGTACACCACAAAGAAGCAGTTACAGTTTGTAAGCTATTCAATAGCAACCCCAGTAACTGATCCATGTACAATACAATGGTTAATTGAGGCTTCCCAGCACTATGCAGACCAAGAAAGCAACATTGAATATGTAAGTGGCAATACAACTTGCAATCAATGATTGGAAGCCTTAGGAAAATACCAAAAATCACTAAGCTATTTCACATTCCAATTTCTACAGGTATATGGTGAATTGACATTCGCGCAAACCGCTTGCACATTTTTCACTGCATAGTCACTTTGCAAGGTACCAAGCGGCTTGCAAAAAATAGGCAAAAGCATTTTCAATTTTATGCACTACAAGAAACACATTCAACCTAGGACTATTAATCACATGGTAGCAACAATCAAACAAGACAATAGTAGGTGGGTCCAAGTAAATGTAAGGGATCCTTGGATTTCTCCATTGCTTGGTACAGACATTTCGATTAATCAATACTTCAAGAAAAATGAGAGGGACTTTCACCGAACAATTGGCCAACTTCACGTGGATGGGGAATTTGGCTTGACACCTAGCAATTTGTAAGATTTCAAAGACATAGAAGAACCTTTGGTAGGCGGTGCTACTTGAGCTATTGATACAACTGTAGATACTTTGGCAAATAGAGTAGACATTTTGTGGGTTGACAAACTGATCAAAAAATCAAGGGGGAAAAGAGAAAACTTAAACAAACAAACAACAAAAATGCTATATACAAACATAGTATCCAAACAAAGCTGCAACTAGAAAGTCTATTTTGCAAATAGAATTTAAAAAAACAAGACATGCTATTTACAAATAGATTATCTGGATAAAGCTACAATTAGAAAAGCTATTTTGCAAAAATATAAAAGGAAGACTGAAAAGCAAGATCTCCTATAAAAGGCAAAGAGCATATTTTCTTTTTTGAATTCTATGTTGCTTGGAGTTATGTTTTAACCTAATCTCCCTTAGAGAAAGGTTGGGGGGTGGGAATCATGGAGAGAAGAAAAAGAAAACAAGAAAATCATTCCATCCAAAAAAGAAACATGTCAATTGATAACATTTAGCTTCAACAAGAGCTATGTCATGTAAGCAACTACAAGTACATTGTAGGTAACTGCTTATTTGACGTAGTAGTCTATTTGATGCATGGACTCATGACATTAAAAGCAATTCATGCTACGGCAATGGCAAATTTTTTGTTGTCTTTGCATGGTAATGATAAGCAATAAACTTCTTGTAAACATATGTGCCTTTGGATTTCATATATGAACAACATGGAATGTTTACTCATAACTAATACTTTGCATGAATGAGCATTCCAACAATTGATGCAAGGTTGCAAGGTGATCACTTTGCTTTTTTTTTTTGTTTCTAAACTCCTTGAACAAAGAATACATGTGTGGTCATTTGTGAGCAAATTCTATATGATGATAGTCCTGAGCATGCTCCTCACTTCGAAACAATTATTAGGATAAGTACACAATCTCAACTCCAGGTGCCATGCAATACACCCCAAATCTTTTAACAAAAACTCAGGGCTATGTCATTGGAGCATACATAGATCTACTAACTAAAGCAAACATTCAACAAGATGAGACAACTAACGTTGTACTCTATAATCAAGGCTTGCAATGCATAAGAAACTACAAATACACATCGAGTGATTGCTTATTCAACACAGTAAAGTATTTAATAGGGATATGATTAACATCCGAAGAAATATGAATATATGCAATGCAAAAATTCCATATTTTTTTGTGCAATAATGATGAAAAAGCAACTGACTACTCCGAAGCATGCCTGTGTTTAGATTTTCTAAGGAGTCTACATCATGTGCAGAGCAGTGAAGAATACTTGGCTCGCATGGGCAAATACACAACAAAGGGCGGGCTTTGGGGAGATAATTTTGTTGCTATGTGGACATCATCATTCTTAGAAAGGCCACTCTACATATGGTCGTTCTCAAATAAGAGAATTTGTATAAACCATGGGGAAAACTTCAATGTAGAACCACTGCTGATACTATACGATGATCGGGGCACCCCTCACATGCACCTCACTTTCAACCTATCATTAAAGTGAATTCAAATAAAGAAAAATCCGATATCAATTGAATTGAACAACATTTATATCGCATAACGAAGTATAAGTACGTTCTAGGCAATTGCTTATTTGACACAATAAAGTACTTTGTCAGCATGCAATTGACATCGGAGGAGGTTTGTGAAGCAATAGTCCAACAATTCCTCAGTTCTTTGTACCATAATAAGAAGGTAGCAACAGATTGCATCCAGACATATCTATCATTGAATTTCTTGTAAACTCTACATGATGTGAGAACTTGTGATGAGAATACTTGCCTCAAATGTGCAAGTCAGCAACATGAAGTGGCCTATGGGGAGATCATTTTTCTATTCTATGGGCATTGTCCTTTTTGCAAAGGCCTATTTACGTATGGTCAATATTGCGTAAAAAAGTTTATGCAAAGTATGGTAGCCACTTCAGCACATCTCCGTTGCATATTCTATACGATGAAAATGCATTGCACTTTGAACCTATCATTGAAATTAGGGAAGCGCCTACTTTAGCTATAGATGTTGGCCTCACAATCAAAAATGGCTTTAAAAACAACATGGTGGTTAATCCATGTACCATTGCAACCAATCATCAATGTGAAACAATTAACGACATGCTATTAAAAAAAAACTTAATTCGTGTAACGGCTGATAGGGATACAAATGGTGATTGCTTGTTTGATACAATAAAACATTTAGTTGAATAAATCTAACATCTGGTGAAATTTGAAAAGCAATTGTGCAGCAGTTTCTTACTTGCTTGCATCGTAATGAAGAACAAGCAATACACTGCTTGGAAAGACACTTACTACCTAGTAGTCTTCATTCCCTACATGGCGTGCAAAGCTATGATGAGTATTTAACATGCATTAACAAACGAATGACATAGGATGGTCTTTGGGGGGATGAATTCGCTATTTTATGGGTTGTTATTTTCTTGTGAAGACCTCTTTATGTATGGTTGTTGTTTAAAAAACAAATTTGTATCAAGCATGACCAACATTTTAGCACTTCTCCACTGCACATTCTATACAATGACAACCCCTTGCATGTGCCTCATTCCGATCCCATTATTCATACCAAGCTTGCATTCACAAATGATGCTCGGGCTACCGAGCTATCCATTGGCACATCAACTGAACTAAGCATGAAACCAAAACTTAAACATGCAATAGCTACTACACAAACCTTAAAGAGAAGCAAGCGACATGTCTGGTCAACAAAGCAATTGCTTAATATAAAAAATGTTGGATGAAAAGTCCCGCAAGAGCAACAGGCATAGGTAGACAATATTTAAATTCTTATAGTGCTTGTGATGTTCTTTTGCAAAAGATAGTGAATCATGTACGATACTTGAAGAGATGGTGTACCATTGGTGGAACTATAGATCAACACTCATTAGAAATTGTGCAACAGTAACAACTACCTACCACACCCGTAGTTCGTGAGAGAGATGATTCTTTAGAAATAGAAAAATTAAACAAGGTGAATGATATATCTATCATTCATTAGGTCTGCCTGTGTATGGGTGAAATGCCCAAGAAAATTGGAGGCCCCATGGAAGGAGATTAAGAGTGTGCACAAAGGAGTAAATGACAATGGCCCAAAAGTCATACAAGGGACCCCAAATCATCAATAATCTATAAGTGCACCAACCACAAATTAACACCTAAGAGAGCATAAATAATAACACTAATTTTTTTTTTCGATCTCAAAACCACAACCTTCACTAAGGCTACCTACGGTGGTAGGCCAAAAACAAGAGTGCACTCTTAGGGGCACTTTTGGAGGAAGCACATCATTCTTTTGGGGAAAAGGATGAAGGTAGAATGATCTCCACAAAAATAGCCCAACTCAATTGACTTGTTGAAACACTACAAGGGGAGATTCACAAAGGCCACTATAGCGCTATCTCTAACGAATAAAACAAGGTGAAAATTTCACTAGCCATGCCAAAGGAGTGGAGGGACATATAACGAACGATAGGGAAGGCAAGGGCACAGACCATGTTTATCATATCAAGCATGTGTGAACAAGTGGCTACTGCCTTACATTGGCAAGAGGATGTATGTGTTGGAGTGGTCCGACCAGTAGCAATGGTTTATTCCTATTACGATTGATTCGTACAGGTGATTTTGGTCAAGATGTGGTCTAGGGTTGATTGGTAAATTGTTGTTGGCTGGTTGATTAATTGATTGCACGATGCTTGTTGAAGTGTGGTGGTAAGGGCGGCCAATGCTTGTGTTGCTTTCAAATAATTGATATTGAAGTCACCTAGCACAATGGTTGGCCTACCGATGTCTACCCTTGCTAGGGTGGATCCAAGGATTTCGATGAAATGATAGTCGCTAGCCTTCGGCAACTTATAGGTTGCAACCATGTGTAGCTTGTTGTTTGTTTTGTTGCAGAATGTAGCACTTATTAGCTCAACACTGGCCAAGGTGCTCGTGGTGTAGGTAACCAAATGCTGTGTCTTCTTGTATAGCAATGAGAGGCCATGCCCTCCGTAGAAGCATATCTGGTTGAAGTCGTCCAAGGTGGAATTGTTCGGTGGGATTTGTTTTGTTTCTTGGAGGCAGAGGATGTCAGAAGCCATAATACTTCTATCATGCAACATGTCCTGCAGGTGCGCGTTCAGTGACACTATGTTCAGCGACGAGATCATTGTGTGGGTGCCAATGTATGATGATATGTCTCATTGCAAACAGGGCTACCTGTTGGTCATTTGCAGGCGTGCTTCGCTATCAACTTTGATATGTTTTTTCCCTAGTTTGCTGAGCAAGAAAAGGTTTTCTATGTTCAAGATGTGGGACAGTGTTGTGTATGCCAAACCATGAGTTCGTATTTTTTGTGGGTCGAAGGCTACACTTGGCATTGTTAGGCCTTGTGATCTATGTATTGTTCTTGTGTTGGCTGGCTGTATTGGAAATTATTTTCTTTTGATTATGTTGAGCGAATTCTTGCCAACTTGGAACTCTTGTGTGATTTGTTTAACTGGTGTCCAGCTCGGCGAATTCGTGTCGTTGTATAGTTGATGATTTTCATAGCATGCCTTGGAGCCAATGTTGTTGTTATGGAAGTGTACCCATACAATCATTTGTTGGCCGTAGATGCCAACGTCTTTGAATGTGCCATATGTGCCATTGACTAGACCGTCAGGTATGTCTATATTCCCATCATAGATCTCCACTATCATACCTTGTTTTAGCACCAACATTGCATGCAAGCCTGCAGTTGCTTAGGGGTTTGTCGGAGATTTGACTTGTTTCTTGCTGCATGTTTTGCTCTTCTAGTCAAGCGCGTGCAAGACGTGTGCAGTGCCAGGCAGGATGTCGAATATGTGTTGATTGTGCTTCTCCTTCTGGATGTTCATGTAGAAAATATGGGGGATGTCAATGGTACTTGGTGGCTGGCAAAGGAAAGTGTCATTTAGATATTGCAAGTCACTATCATTATGGCATGCGATTATGAGTCTTTTTAGCATCTCTGTGAATCTTTGATCCTTTTGTCGCATTATTGTTCTAAGCTCGTAGCATTGAATCATCTCCTACCAATACGACAATTGAAATAGGCTAGTTGAAGTCTTTGGTTTTTTGAATATCCAATTGTCTCTAATTGGGCTTGCTTGGCACAAGTCACCACAAAAAATGACGTCTAGCCCACCGAATGTTTTGGATGGTTATGCTTGATGGATATGAGCTTGATGTCAAGCAAGTTTTAGCCAATTAGAGATGCCTTGTCGAACACGACAAACCTCAGGTTTTTGTATTGCGCACTAAGATTATCAAGGCTTTCTCTTGATAGATTCGGCATGGAATGGTGGGCTACGAGAGGCAAACATAGGGCTGAGTGGATTGTTGTTATGCCCACATGAAAGGAAGCTCTACCCGTATATGACATTAGCAATGTGCTCGGCAATTTGATCTTGGATTTGATCGTCCTCGCATAGTGTCGGAGCATGGTGTTGGACTATGGTTTGCAAGGTGAACGTTTTCCCAGTGCTAGTGCCTCTTGTGAGGAAGAGGGGAATGGGTTTTTCCGGTTCCAATATCTTTCGTAGCATGAGGCCGTCGTACAAAAGGTGTTGTTCTGCATTTAGTTTTTTGATTGTGTCAAGGTAATATTAGTTTGGGATTAGCTTTTGGGATTAGCTTGTATGTTTTGCAGGAGGAATAGTCTTGCATGGGTTGGGATCTAGGTTGAGCAATGTCTATTGCAACATCGTAGCTATAGTGAGTAGTTGTCGATGACCTACTTGTGGCCGATGAGTGGCTACTGCTAGTTGTTGGGAGTATTGTTTTTGTAAATTTGTCTTTATTTTCTTTGATTGTTTCTATGTTCATGATATGCATCTGCCCACGTTTTTGCTTTTGCAACGACGATGAGTCTATTCTCTGACTCTTGAAAGGGTACCTAGAGAAGGCAATTCTCATGGTAGAATTGTGCTGGGTCCTTGTGTTGGTTGAAGTGTACAAATCGTATTATTTGTTCTTTCTTTGCTTTTACTTGTCTCTCTTTGATTGTTTTGTATTTGCTTGCATATTCGGCCAAGCAAATGCTAGTTAATGCTTGTGGTCGTTTTGAATATTTTTGGATAATGTTGTCGAAGAATATGTTAGCATCGTCATCAGCTAGGGTATGCAAGGTTGCTTTTCTTTTTAGTAAAAGTGTTCTATCTTCTTGAAAGTTGTTGTTTAGCTCTTGTGTATTTATCAATGTGTTGCCTATTTTTTCATAAACGCTCAAATGTGCTAAGGTTGTTCTTAGTGTTATAGTTGTAGGCTTATTTTAGTGCTTTTGTTGTTACTATTTCTACTTTTGTCATGTACGATGTGCAATATGTTGCTGCACTGTGTGGGTTCAAGATAAATTATATGTCGTTGTTTGCATCCCACAATGCTGCAAGCATAGGGTTGAAGTTGTTTATGTATATGTCTTCTGGATCTCTTTTCATTAGGATTATCGGTTTTTAATCGAGCATCAAATTGCTTCAATGTAAACATCTTTAGACATGTTTAGAAGAGCCAATCATTCGTCGAAGGAGATATTTGTCTCATGTTCTAGGGTTTCCAATGTTGCATTGATTTTCTTTGCTAATTCTTTGTTGTGCATGTTGTTGGGGTCTTCGACTTCTTCTTGTGGAATTACGATGTATGTTTTTTAGGCTGGGCATTTAGGAAATCCATATCTACATCTTTTGGTTTTCTTCTTGCACCCACTATGATGATGGTATGTATGTGCAGAGTGTGTAAAGTGTCGTCAGGTGTGCTTCCATTGACCAAGATGATGGTGTCAAGAAATGAAATCACATCGAGCATGGGCAATTGCTTGAACATAGGGGCGTCTTTAATCCATAGCAGCCCATCGTCATGCTAGCTATTGCCGCGATGTTGGAACTCTATGACAAAAAAGAAGTCCACGATCTCACCGAGAAGATGGTTGTTTCTTTTCAGCTCACTTTTGATTGCTTGGAATTTGTGAACATAGTGGCATGCCGATGTGTGATTGGGTCTAAGAAAAAGAGATGTCCAATGCATTGCGATTGATCATGTCTTTTGAGCGACATATATGTGGCTTTAGCTTTTCCAAGCATTGGAGAAGGCTCGGCCAGCGTCTTTCACCCACAAGAAAAAGTAACAAAGAATGTTGGGGGCCCAAGCTACCGTATCATTGCAAATATATTTTTCTTTAACTTGTCTTTGTAGTCCGACGACGTCCGCAATGCTTCGAAATCTCTATAGCCTATTCTCGAGGCCAACATTTGTTCGATATTTGTATTTTGACGAACATCCTTCGCGCAGAGGCTCTTCCCTTGCAATTATTTTTTTCATAGGCTGACCCAACTAGATGATAGTACCTTCAAGACTACTATCTTCACTGTTTTGAAGAAAATATTTTCTATGCTATGTACAAAGCGTTTGTCTTCCCCACTTTGCAACACCTTGATAGTTTCAACGACATAGCTCATGGTATGCTCTTTTGTCACCAAAGAATAGGGTGGGGAAGCATATCTCCTCACAACGAGAGACTCTAAAAAGGCTAAGAGGATGGTGCCCTTCTGATGGTGTAATATGCACAAGAGAGTCACTGTAGTCAACGAGTTACTGAGAAGCATAAAGCCCAAGGAGCAGCGTGTTTGTATCCAACACGTCGCTACCATTTTGATCGCTAGCACTGGTGCTAGTTCTGGTTGTTTCCTACAACAATGCATGCACTGAGTTGATGTGATCAACCCAATCGTGGATGAGAACCACTTCACTTTGAATGTATAGAGGTTTCAACAAGAGTTTGTGAAGGGCTTTCATAGTCAACAAAGGGCGCATCAAACCACTCATGTAAGAGTGCTCATATTCCAATTTGCACTTGATGCCCACTAGCAAGCATGTATCATCATTCAAGAATTGTGGCAATGCATGTTGTGCTCTTCGACACTTGCCATCACATTTATGACACTCCCTCGCAAACCATACTAGCCCTCATAGTTTAGTTCTCGAATTTATGCAAATGGTATTCATATAGAAACAAGGAGAGCCTTGACTGCGTTTAGTTTTGCGACACTCTTAGTAGCGTCATTCAGTTGTAGTTTCGAGGTTGCGAATAGCTCTGGCAGCTTCTTGGCATTCAAAGACCATGTGTATTTACGGTAGAATTTTTATCGCTTGTGCCTGGGTTTGGTGATGAATGGGAGTGCGTGTGGTTGCAAGCATTGTTGCTGTAGTTGTAGAGGTTGCTTGTAGTTGTCTCATGAAGAACAAGTCCTTACATGAAGCACAAACATTAGGAGTGTCGGCAACAAGTTTCGAGTACTTCGCACTTGCTAGTCCATGTGTCGAATTTCTTATGTTCTTGTTCATATGGGCTACTGCAACTTGAGAAGTGCTTCTTGCTTTGTTGCGTATTTGATAAATTTTTGATTGAATTTGCTTTTCGGACATGTTTGTCATCAGACAAAGCCTCTTAAATTATGCAACAATGTCTTTGTTGCTATGTGGCATTTTGTCTGCTAGTAGCAAGCCATCCAATAGAGTGCTCTCCTCTTCCGACCGTCAAGCTTGCCTCTGTTGGTGGCGCACAGTTGGTATTGCAGGGAATGCAAAGCATCCATCTTGCAACATATCGAATAGTAAAATAGCTTTGGGGCTACTCATCTTGGATGCTAGATTGTAGGATGTGCTACTTACTTTTCTAAGTTGTCTATAGCTCGTTGTCTCCAAGTTCCAATTGAAAAGCTCTGCACCAACACCTAGAATGTAGTTCAGGAGCATGCTGGAAACGGGTGCTATGTCCAAGAAGTTCGATATTATTTCCATTAGTCTATTATGATCAAGTGTGAAGTTCTCTTCTCAGAGGAAACATTTCCATACTATTATTGTAAATGGCTTCTGAATATGGATCTGTGCTACTATCTCTCAGATTAAGATTGTTTTGATTTCATCGACATTGAATTCGTACTCAAGCAAATGACTCAACACTAGGAAAATGTCTTGATTGAAAGGAAACGATTGAATGAAATGCAAATTGATATCTAGTGAAAAGCTATGTGAAAACTTTATTTTGATTTTTCTTAGTAAGGCACAATATCAAAGAAAATAATATATTTCAAAGAAGAATGTGTTTCAAATCTACGAATCCATGAATAGAACATACAAGATTGGTTGGGAAAAAGTTATTCACTTTTACTTATCGAAGAAAAAGAAAGATTCAAGATATTGCTTACAAAATTCTCATCAAACATTTATATATTTATGGAAAAAAGAGAACTTGTCCAAATTCCAAATAGTATCGCTTAAGCAAAGAATATATTGTAAAGAAGAATGTTTTTGAAAACTGCGAATGCAATAACAAAAGATAGAAGCCTAATTCGCAATAGAATACACTTCTATTTATTTGAGAAAAAGACACATTGACAAAAGAATATCTTGCAAAAAAGAATGTGCTTACAAATTGGAAATGCAATAGCTTTTATTTATTTCAGATAAAGATAGAAGCCTAATTCGCGATAGAATACACTTCTATTTATTTGAGAAAAAGACACATTGACAAAAGAATATCTTGCAAAAAAGAATGCGCTTACAAATTGGAAATGCAATAGCTTTTATTTATTTCATATAAAGATACATTGACAAAATTGCTTACAGGATTCTCAAACATTTATATATGCTTCGAAAATAAAAAGTTGTCAAAATTGGGAATACTAGGAAGACTTTGTAGAACCAAGCAAAAGAAAGCAATCAAAGTTGTTGATTCATGTGTTCACTTCAGACTGAAAGCCAATAGCATGACCTTGAGGATTGATCGAAAAAGTACCAACCTTCTGGAAGGTGCTGAGAGTCACCCTTGCACTCAAAGAACTTTTATGGTAGAGTGGAAGAAATGGTTTGTGTAAGCCAAGGATTTTATCAATATTAGTACCCTGGAGTAAGACGTTTGTTTGTGAATTGTCTCTTAGCGTCATCTTAGCCTACAAAGTGGCTATCTGATTGACTGCAACATGTTGCTTGCATTCAAAACAATAATATTCTAAACCTTGAAAAGCGAATTTGAAGCTTTTGCAATTCTTACAAATCGAGTCAACTTTAATGCAGTTTAGCTTTGTGATTTGTAGAGTACCAAAGACCTACAAAGAGCATATGACCAAGTAATAAGTTAAGAGCATAAAAAGTAGAAACATATGTAAGTCCAAGCCTTGAAAAATTACATGCTTTCCATACCCCAAATCTGAAACTTGTCTAGAGAAAGCATCCGCAAGGCGCTGCCTCAATTCGATAGTTGGCATAGATGTCAAGATTGTCCCATCCAAAATAGACAAGGTACTGCTCTTCTGCTTCCAAACACCTAAACTACAAGGGGAGGATATGTTATCTTCTCAACTAGCTTAGAAAGTCTAAGAAAATGTAAATACCACCACTAAGTTTGCTCAAAGCAGATGCAATAAATTATCATTTTTGCTATTCTTTTCGAAATGAACCAATCAAAGAAAAATAAGTGTTTCTACAACAATTCATAACCTAGCATGTCATTTTTTGCTGTCCTTTCCCACAGAAAGGACTGAAACAAAAAAGAAGTGATCTCTGCAACTGCAAATGTCATCATTCTTCAAAGATAACAAACCAAAGAAAACGGACTGCTTCTACAACAATTCACAAGCTACTCTCATACAATTTGTTTCCTGGTCATTGTCATGCAGAGCATTGAAACAAAAAAGAAATAGTGGATATGCAAGGAGTGAGGTTGCGCAGCTGGAGGTGGATATGCGCACAGGCAAGGAGACAACTGGAGGTGGATATGGGTAGCGGACGACGTAGGGAAAATCAGATGGCGATGTCGCATCGAGATTTTTAAAGGAGCTTTAAACCTCCATCTAGAAAGATCTTTAATTTTTTGGTTGTACTTTAGATTATGATCACTTCCTTTTCACCCCTCTTACTTTCCGTGACAAATTAATAGATTTTTTTCTCTCATAGCCCCCCTATTCTTCCTCACACATGGTTGTACTTTAGATTATGATCACTTCCTTTTCACCCCTCTTACTTTCCGTGACAAATTAATAGATTTTTTTCTCTCATAGCCCCCCTATTCTTCCTCACACATGGGCTATTCTCTTTGTACATCAATGTAGCCCCCCACCTTCTCCATAGTCTAATACCCCGCTTTCTAAGTAAGTCGTAACACTTCACGTTCACATAATGATAAAAATAAGAATTCCATAAAAAATCCCAATAAAAGAATATCTCCATGGTATTTTGAATGGGGGCCCTTTTCACAAGGAAGATGGGCAATGCAATCTGAAGAACGTCTCTTACTCTTGCTTTGTCATACACTTGAGTCATCCACTCTTCAGCTCAAATAGTTTCTATCAGGCTTCAATTCTTCTCTCACAATTGGTTTAAAAGAGAGGGAAAAGCACGCACATCGAACTTGTATGGCAGGTGGCGGCCGAAGGAAGCGAGCTAACAAACATAAGAATCGGCAACCTGTCAAAGATCATGCACCAAACGAATTGCCTGAGCTTGCGGATGAGCTGACAGCATTGTATCTCTCATCAACCAGAGTTATAATATAATTATTGGAATTGCGTTTTGTCCTGAATATTAGCTTTCCTATATCGCCCAATGTCTCATTTTTAGACGGCACATCGGGTAACTTATTTTGCAGGTCCGCAATCTTCCAGAATGACTTCAAACTCATTTCCGAAAATCCATTCACAGAATTCTCAATAATCTTGCAGTAAGTTTATTGAGCCAGATGCAGTCATTTAAAAAATGCAAATTAGTTGCAATAAGCCAGAAGGATATCTGCCTTCTGCGCACGGTTCATCGTTGCATCTAGAGCTAACGCAGTCGCTAATTAGGGCCCCCCCCCCCTTTCCCCCCGCCCACCGCCGCCCTTTTTAAATTGCAATGTTTCTCTAGAAGGAAGATAATTTTGGTTTTGCTTTGTCCAAGCAGAAAACATTGGATTCATTGCAACGAGAATTCAACGCTGATTGTCACACTCTAAAGTCGGCAGAGGATGAAAGCACTACCATAGATTGCTCTTTGCTAATTCAAGAGAGAGAACCTTGTCGAGTAATCTACATTCAATTCACTTATCCTCTGTAGTCACAAAAGCTGCTCAGCATGGTAATCAAAGTGTATAAGATGCCAAAGATTAATCAATGTGCTGACACAGTAACAATGCAAAGTGGCATAAAAAACGATGGAACAGCCTGACACTCATCTCCATGGAGCAGTAACCAGCTTGCACTTCTCCATCTTGAAAGTCTGAACAATTTTCTTAGCGTATCTTGTCAGAAATGACTATGTCATTTGCCATACCACAATGCCAAGGAAGTCATCAAAAAGTCCAAGCTCCATTAGATTGAACTCTCAACTTTAGGACAGAGGCTCGATGCATGCATCCTCTGCCTGTTGATTTTGTGTGAGGATGAGATTGTCAATGTACAAGATGAGTTGATGGCAGGGGTGCCAACTGAAGAGCCTGCCAAGGACGTCTGCATGGACCAGGAACTCCATCTCCCAAACCTCCTGACAATCAGTGAACATCACCCCCCAAGATATTGTCCAGTGAATTCTCTACAGACCGACATTTTGCTTGTGCCATTTGATACATAGGAGCTCCAGCACAGAGTCACCAAGTGTGGAGGTCATCACTCCCCAACATGAGAGTCGTATGCTTCCCCCTCTCCCTGAATGGCTTCATGTAAAACGTTGGTATCACGTCCTTTGGGCTTATTTCAGATCATACATATGAAGCATGACTACCATTGCTGACCATTGTAACTGACTTTTGGTGAAGAAACCAGCTCCAATTGAGACCAAAATCTGCCCCCAAAGTGGAGGGGTTCACCTCTTCAGATGAACTGAATATAGGGGAATTGGGGCTTGCAAATCAGGAAAGGAAGACTAGGGATTGCTATTAGGCTGGATAGGCCCTTGAACAGCTTTTGAATGGACAGTCAACCTTGAACTGCGTGCTGAGGCAACTTTGGAGGGTGCATCGCTCTTGCCATCCACTCTCTCCAAGCAGCACTCATAATAAATTGTGGATAAAGCTAATTGCGTATGGGCATATCCAAAATCTTGCTACAAACTAGCAAAGCTCATTGGACGCATTGTTAGGTGTACCTCATACAAGCATTCCCTTGCTTGCTCCGAGGTTTCATCGTCTTCATGAAGATCAATCAGGGTTGTGATGCCATCTGATAAATGATAGGCTAGAAGAAGAAACTGAGATCACAAGACTAAGACTTAAGTCTCTCTCTTAAGAAAGCGCAAAGCTAAATACATGGACTGCCAGAGCAGGACATGAATCTGCATGTAAAAAGATGTGCTCTTTGGAAGGAGACAAGTTGTTTAGGAAAGGGGACAAAGAGCCCTCATATGTAACTCTAGGGGTGGTTGGTAGGCTGCCTCAATGGTGCCCACTTGCTACCCATGCGGGCAGAGTCAAGACTTGGTGATACCCCAGACAAAGGTCAGGCTCAGCTGTCCAACCTCAGGTCAGCCAACTTGGGGGTCAGATTGTCTGCCATGTGCTAACCAGCCACTTGGTCCATGCTAGGCTCCATAGATAGGTCTAGTCCGCCCTTAAAAATTGTCCAACATGTTTCCAAACCAGCCTTTAACTTAGCATAAAACTTGACTTAGGACCATAGCACATGCACAGGATTAGGATGGGTTTAGGAAAGTAATCTATTTGTCATCATTACTCCCATCCTAGACCAAGGGGTGTAGGATGGGTTTAGGATGCGAATAGCCACATTTTCTTCCATCCTAGATCATGGCCTTAAGATCTGGGAAACTAGAATGGAACCCCCTTTTTAGGGGATTGGAAAGCATGGAATGATGACATGTGTCGTTGTCTCTATTTTCAAACCGATGAAATGATGCCATGTGTCCTCTCCCATAACCCATCCCAAGTTCTTTTGACTGTTAGCACATGGTGGGATGGGAATAGGATAGAAATACATTTGAATATGGAGGGGACCACCCATTCCCATCCCATTTCTTCACATGTACTAAGACCTTTAGGGTGTGCTCCTGACTTTACTGGTATAGGGGCTTGACAATGCGTTCTTGACTTTGGAGCTCCCTCTACGTATCTTTGTGATGGGAGCTGAGATTATATTCATAGTGCAAATAGCTCTTTTTCTTTTCCAACAACTTCCACTAAGCTGGAGGCTCCCTTTGCATGCATTTCCATTTATATTATTGTATCATGGTTAACCACTTAGATTATGACTTAAGAGCATGCTAGTTTCTTTGGGTTTGCAAGACCAAAATCTGCTTCGTCTTGAGGCTTTCTTTGATACTTTTAAGGTATGGAGTTAGCTTGTTTGCTCTCAATCTCCTCTACCACTTTACTTCAAAACTAATCCAAGGTTTAGCACCTATCTTGAAATCCATTTGTCATTATATTACAAAACACAGTCTCCAAGAAGGAGACAGCCAGCTACAATCATTAGAAGATATCATCTTAGGACACAAAGGCAGGATAATCAAGATCCCGCGCATGTACATATACACAAATTTTTTTGTAAAAGAGATATTTCATTCAAAAATTGTCCAAAGTGGACAGCTAGTAGTCAAAGTGGAGACAGCTACTACTCAAAACTAGAAACAAAAATAAAAGACTCCCAACTGGGCCTGAGGAAGGTCTCCAGCATCCTAAAGAGACCGAAACAAAGCAGCTCGAAAATAGGGAAAGACACCCACGAAAGAGTGCTCATATAGTCGAATAGTATGAGCCCAATAACGACAGCAGAAGAAGAAACGATCATAGTCTGGCATGGCAGCATATCTTCCAAACAACCAAAACTGTTTCCCAAATGAAATTGTGGGAAAACGAGCTCGAAGTCCTGTCGTCAATCTGAGAAAAAAAGCATGAGCTGTGCACAGGACAATTCCATTAAAGATGTAAGACCGTCTCCCGCGGATGAGAACAAGTGGGGCAACCTGAAAAAGCAATGCGCCTGGCAGCCAAGAAAGATCCCATCGGTAAAGCCCCAACCAAACAGTGCCACAGGAAAACGCGCTGCTTGAAAGGTAGCTTACTGCTCCAGATGCGGTGATGCATGTATGCGTGCGCGTGCACACACACACACAAAGTTTTCAGGAAATACAAGGCAAAAAAAAGGTGCATCAGTCCTTACTTGGCGATTACAGCAAACCTACGTCAGAGTTTTAGCTTTGTTGAGGCACTACTGTCTCATTGTGCAAGATTATAGCAAACCCACATCAGGGTTTTATATTTGTTGAGGTGCTCCTATGTCATTCTGTAGTAGTTGTTGTGTATAGGCTTTTCTTTGCAGTTTGGCCTCCAAAAGTATGCCTTGTGCTGAAGAAAAGCTCAATGGCACAACAAACTATCCAATATGGAAGTTCACCATGCAAATGTGTTGCAAGCTTGAATGTGGTAATCACTAGGGGCTTCCACTGCTCTTTACTCCTCTGAGGTGATCTGCAGGATGAGCACAAATGATGCCAGGAACCCCCACATGTGGCTCCTTATATGGGGCTGAATCTCCCCCAAACAACCGACCTGTTTAGGGTTAGGCCGACCATGTGACAGACTGGTTGACCAGTCTGTCACCCGACTTGTGCAATGTATTACTGACTTGGGTCTGGCCCTCTGCCGATATGGCAGGTGACATGTTGACAGGCCTGCTGCCTGTTTGCTCCCCGAACTTGCTCCTGTCAATCTGCTGCTTGTTGCAGCCCCAATCTGCACCTGCAGTTCCCATTAGATTCATTCGATTTGACTGTGCAGTGATCCTTTCCTAGCAAAGCACTTGTCCGCACAAAGGTACATCAAGCACTTGTCCACTCTGTGTAGTCTCGCTCAGAGGCAATCTGTGAGCATTCGCTACTGGAGTCCCTGTGCCTCGTGAGGTGGTGTCTATGTCTTGCAATCTTTGATACAAAGAGTGGTCTCAATAGTCAAAGATTTGAGTTTTACATGCAATTGTATTGGCTTCAGATCTCATATTACATTGGGCATCTCATCGGCACATGATCTTGATCTCTACATCTTGCAAATCACAGAGAGTGCAATGTCCTGTCATGATATTGGTGATTGTCTTTTAGAGATGTCCTCAGGAAGATGAGATGGGTGCTTCTGTCACGGGCATGCTTGAGCCCATAAGCTTAACTAGTTTATGGCCAGCTTAGGGCAATACAGTAGGACGACAAGTGCGCAGCAAATTAACGGGCTGATGTCAGCAGCCATACATGTCAGGAGGTGACGTGGCTGCCACATCATCACAATATGGTCCCCAGGACAGCTGAACACTAAAATAGTAGCATCCTCATGTTAGTCGGCCACATCAGCAGGTTGGGGTGGTTCTGGAGCAGGTCAGTTCAGTTCCAATTGCCTTCCAGTTTGCCTGTGTGGGCCTGTAGCAAGTCGGGTCACTTCGTGGGTGTCCAAGGCCTGTAAGAAGTCACCATTTTCCCCATTCTTCAGCAGCACTTCCAGTCTCTAACAGCCTTCAAGAAGAATAGCAAGCAGCCCCATAGTTCAGCAGGGAGTAAAAGGGTGCTTGCTCCATAAACATACCATGATACTGAAACCATCCATGCATCCCATTGTTTTTAATCCCCGTCTACTATTGGGTGTTGGAAATGTCACCTCCCCATCTGTAAGCCCCCATATGAGGAGAGCGTGGGGGAGGGAGACCTAGAGCAGAGAAGAGAGAGGGAGGGGGCTGCCACATGGGCAACATCTCACAGCCAAGAGAGGAGGATCGCTGAAGGAACAGTACGGAACAGCAGTACGGAACAGCAGCGGGTGATTAGGCTTGGCTGTACAGGACTGTGCAGATTCTTGGATGCGATGACATGGCGCTGAAATCTGCAGGGTGTACGGATCTGTACGGTGCTAGAGAAGGGCCTGGCAGAGGCGCAACATGGCAGGGGTTACCAGCAGCCTGGTCGGCCAGGTATCAGGCTGGTAGGGCTGGTTCCAGCCAGCCTACCATGCCTAGAAAATGGCAGGGCAGAAGGGGGCTGGACCCTGCATATATAGGAGGGCATGAGCCCTTGAATTGAGGGCCAAAGCCCTATTTGTGGGCCAGGGGCCCTGGTTATGAGAGCCCTTTTAGGGCGGTTTTGCAGCAGCCTGGTTGGCCTGTTTGGGTCGGCCAGATTGAGGCTGCTGGTCGGTTTTTTGGGGCAGGCCTTGTGCCCTATAAAAGGAGAGGCCCCTTGGCCTCATTTCATATCTTCTGGAGCAGCACTTCAGGGAGCAGAAGGAGCAGCAGAACAGCAGCCTATGAGCCTACATCCAGGAGGACATAGAGGCTGGAGAGTTGCAGACCCAGGTCAGCAAGGTGCTGCCCACCTAGGCTGATTCACAGGCAGTAAGGCGGAGAAGAACACTCTGGACAGAGAGTCTACATACGCTCGAGGTGGAGCACGCAGGTTCAGAGATCTAGAAGTGCTTGACATCTAGTAGGAGAACCTTTTGGTATTGTATCCTGTCCTACTTTGTGGGCGGACGAAAATATAAAGTGTTGCTTCTATATTTGTCTTTGAGCATTGTCTATTTACTAGCTTGCACATCTATGCACATTAAGTTAAGAAGTTTGTGATTCCACATCCCACACCACACTGTGTGAGCTCCTAGGCAATTCTATCAATCTTCCGTTGTGCGTATCCTCTGTTGTGTCATTTCTAACATTGGGTACATTTTTTTCTCTGTCTGGAGTCGTGAGATTAAGCTAGAGCTGCTACTTTGGAAGTAGCTAAAAAAGAAGCAATGACTGGTGTAGGAGAGTTAGAGTCGGAGAGGAGATCCTCAATCTTCCCACTCATTCAGAACCGTGCATGAAATTCTCACTTCACACGGCTCCTAGTTCCGTAAGAGTTTTCTAAGCTCCCAGTGTCACCACAATGTAAATATCCTAAGTCAAAGTACAATTGACCATTTATTTGATCAATTAAAGAGTTTTCCATCTAGGTTAATTATGGTCAAAAGAGTTCTTCTATTGGTCAAAGAATTGACAACAGTCAAAGATACTTGACTTCGGTTAAGTAAGCCTGATTTCGGTCAGGAAGACTTGGTTTATACCAAGAAGGTTAACTGCGGTTAACCAAGATGTGCCAACTTCGGTTGGAGAGACTTGACTATAATTAAGGCGCCTCGACCCTTGGTCAAAGCCCCTTAATTATGATCAAGAGCGTTGACTCCGGTCAACCAGAGAATAAATATATTTATATATTTGTTATTTGTGCACATGTGTTCAGTGGGGATGCCCACCGTGACTAGAATTAGTCCACAGTGTATTATTTGCATGTAAAGCACTAACAATTAATGGGTGCCATGGTGGTGCGCTTTAATTAATTGTTGTAGGTACTAGGAAGGGTTATTTTCCCAAGCGCTATGGAGCCTAACAAGCATCTAGGTGGTGGTTCGCGTGACCAAGTGCCTCGAAGACTCCAGAGTTGCCCTTAGTGGCATGTAATTAGGAAAGTAATGTAGAATTTGACAAGTGGCTTCTTGCCAAGAAAGAGAGCCTAAGAGCTCATGTAATTTGATTCACGTTTTGGATTTTGTGTGAGCAGCTTCACGCTGAACTCTTGTACACACTTTCTCTCAAGTAATAAAGTACCTTTGGGGGGGTCCAGCCTGACATGTTGTCTTGGGCCCTAGCTGTTTGCAGAGTGAGGGAGTGAAAAGAGAGAGTTTGAGAGAGCAGAGTGAGCGCAGGAAATTGATGCTGGCGTTTGTCTCAGATTGCACCCAGAACCTTCCCCATGCGTGTCTCAAATCCATTTGTTCCTTGGTAATTCAATATGAGTAATAATTGGTAGCTTCTCGGGAAATTCCCTATCAGTGATTCCTCCTTCAGGCCCGGAACGGGGCCCAACCGCCTGGACGGGGTAGCCTCTGCCGTCAGTATGGCCTGGCTACTAGCTGCATGGATGAGGAAAGTGCCACCTATGAGGGCTGATGAAAGATAGAATCCTATAGCGAGCTTTATCATGGTAAAAGATGATCTAGAAGAACGTGTTTCTGTGCAACGGCCTTTTGGAAACTCTGCCAACACTAAATTGTGTAGGGTAGAGGACTTGTTCTGGATGATGTGAGCCAACATCGTAGTTTGGTAGCCTCTCGAATCCATTCCACTCCTTATTGAGTAATTCTACTGCCTAAAACACACTTACATACAATGATGTGGGCCATAGTCTTGAATCAAATCCAGGGGGATTTTGTCTGTATTTGCTGAAGTGAACCTAAAAGCACTACCTCTGCAGTCTAGCCAAGGTTGCGTTTGCCCTAGTCTTTTTTTGTGGCCTAGTATCATGGAATACTTGGGAAATTGAAAAGTTGCATCCCAAGTGGATGTGGACCAGGCAATTACGACCAGCTTTCTGCACACATAAAAGTCCCCTTATGAGGTTTGAATCTTGAGTGTTGAAGCTCATGACCTGGACCTTGGTCTTATTTAAACGATTGTGTAAACTGAAGAGGGGGGGGGGGGGAGAGGGATAGAGAGGGATTTTATTGGATTGATTAGCTCCATTTTATCATTGAGGTGACAAAATAGACAGGCCACAATCCAAGCTTCATGCATCATCCTAAAGCTCCATATTGCTTTAGGATGATGCATGAAGCTGTGTGGAGATTTGAGCTTTTCATGCTTGCATCTATAGCAGGTCTTTCACTCTCCTCATTGGCCTTGTTTGTATAAGATGGCGATGCTGTAAGCAATACATCCCCCATGCCCATCATCAGACTTGTGCACAGGCCACAATCCAAGCTTCAGTGAGGTGTTACACGTATACCTAAACAGGGAGGATATTTCCTACATACTGTCTACTTACAGACATGGAAATTGGGGAACCATGTTCCTATGCAATGGAAACCCATTACCACGGGACTATACTATTGGCCCATGCTCTCTGTTTGTGGTGTATTTCAGATATTATATCAAAGTCATATATCAGCATGCTAGCTTTATCGGTTAAAGAGTTGGAGGTCTTTGCATTATATTATTTTCAACAAATGTCAAGCATGTTATGGGGCATATTAGAAGTAAAAAATTTAAGGGGTTTCCCACACTTTCATTGCCAATAATGGACTTAGTATAATGGCCAAAGGTCTTGGTAGGTTATACAGATCTTCTTAAGTATGAGAGCAAGAGTATTTGTTTTAGGTTTGTCTTTGCACTTGTATTATTTTCAACGACTCAAAAGTTTAAGGGTTTTTCCCACACTTCCATTGCCAATATGGAATTAGTATAATGGCCAAAGGTCTTGGTAGGTTATACAGATCTTCTTAAGTATGAGAGCAAGAGTATTTGTTTTAGGTTTCAAAATGCAAGTTTAAGAACATCTTGATGTCTTACCTAAGGCATGTGAGACGAACTAGATGTCTACATTCATAAATGTTATGAAATTGGAAAGCAAGAAAATAAAAAAGGAGGCAAAGAACCTTTTGGCTTGGATGCTCAAAACTACTTCTGTATTTTGTGACGGGTTTGGTCATCTTTTAGGCCTTATTCTGGCGGCGTTGGAAGCCTAGTCAAAAATGTCTCTGCTGAGCTGCATGTGAGGTAATATTTATTATGATATCATCAAAACTTGTCTGATGAATTGACTTCGGTTTACTAACTGACGTATACACGATTTATTTCACTTTGGATGTATGGTATAGATGTCTCTCAGGATATCCATACAAGCCTCCGAAGCTACAAGTCAAATCAAAGGGAGGACTTACAGAGGAGGGTGTACAGTCATTACTCTCAATGCTTGTTGATCAAGTAACTATTCTTGACTTTGAAACCAACGATTTTTTTCCAAGTGATGGATTTAGTCAACTATTTCATTGACAATATGGCTTCCTTTATTTGGTAGAACAGAATTTACCTTAACATATAGAGAAAGTACTGTCATAGGATGCCTATTTTCCTAGCTCTGTTTTAGACCGTTTGCATAATATAGATTATGCAGAGAACTTGTAATGTGTGTTTTCGTACAAAGAGCATAAAATCATTGTTGATCCCGTAGGCAAGTAACACACATGCACTCTATGAGCTGGCAGAGAGCAATATTCTGTATCTATCACTTACGGGTGTCGGAAATATACTTTATTCAGGAATGATTCAATGGGTTTATTTGGTGGGTGAATGCTTCTCATGTTGTTGAAATAAAGTGTTGTTGGTTCCTCTAAAAGATTAGGAACTGCACCCAAGGTGAATGGGTGAACAAAAATTGGCAAGATACAAAGGCACTTCTCTTCCTTTCGGCATTGCTCCTCTTGGGAACAATATCCCTTTCTACAACCCAAAGGCTTTCTGCTAGGTGTCCAACTTATGCAGCATCAAGCCTCCATCACAAAGCATTCCAAGTTTAAATAAAATTCCAACAGGAAGCATCACTGGAATTTGTACAGAGATCAAAATATTTCCTGCTTCTGCTTGACCATTTACTAGACTAAGAGTTTGCGGGGGGTCGATACTTAATCAAAGATTTTGTCTAGCCTTTGTATATGTAAGCTTTCTTCAAAGCCTGTAAAATTGATGTATTTAAAGAAAAATCACTTTCTAAATCAATACATAGAACAAGCTACTGTCAACAAACTTAAATAAGTATCTGCAATCCTTTTGTGCAGAATTTTTAAGTATGCAGAAACTGAGAACTCTGCTCACTGACCCGGCTGCTTGCACAAGGTATTTAGAGTACTGACAAAGGAAAAACAAAGCCTCTCACATTGTGAAATCCTAAGCTGACCAGTTGCCCGACCTGCCTGACCTGTAATTTGGTTAGGCTGGCCTTGCCTGCCAATGGTTCGACTTCTTGGCCCTTGGGTGGGTGCCAAATCTGGGCCCCCTTGGTCCTTGAGGTTGGCCCTGTCAGAAAATAGAGAGTCGCTTGTTGCTGTGGCCAACTACTAAAGTGGAAGACTTGTGCCAGGGTTCACACAATGTAAAACAGATCTCACTTTGTCTCATGCACACAAGTACTACTGAAGTAGACACATACATCAAGGTATAGACCCAGGTAGACAACCAATAGAATATTATTATGCTCCCAAAAGAGACAGAACCATATACAAAATACCTTACTCAAAGTGTGCCACATTGCTACTCCACCTTGCACCAACCAGAGGGCTTCACCTGCTGCCCTACTGCTGTTCACCTTTCTTCAGATGCATGGCCCAACAATGTCCTTGAGTGTCCTCCAAAATGATCTCCAACAATGTCCTTGAGTATCCTCCAAAAGGACTGTGTGGCTCCTTTGTGTGCACTCTTTCTTGCTCTTTTCCCTGCAGACATGAGTGCCACTATCTGCTGGACCCTAGGTCTCCTTGCTGTTCTCTATGAAGCCAATGGTGAGGCCCCTTTTATAGGGCTGGGAAGTCCTAGATCTGGCCGACTAGATCGACAGACTGGTGATCAAATCCACTTGGCTGATCTGCTGCAGCAGACTTCTGATTCAGTCTGCTCCCTTTGTCTGGCCTAAAAATGGGCTATGGCAGCCCTTGTTGGCTGCCCTATGTGCTGCCTTTGCAAGCCTGCTTCTGCCAGCCTCAGCCCTCATCCAGGGCCTCGAGATGCACATGCACATGCAGTGATTGCCATGAATTGCAAGAGAGTTGTTATACCTCACATTCGGTCAAGTCCGCATGGCTGATCAACGTAGAGTGAAGCCTATGGGGGCAGTCAAGGGTGTTAACATGAAGATTGGCGGTGTGACATTCTTGTCCAACTTCGTTGTTTTGGACATGACCGAGGATGCACAAACCTACCCTTTACTTCTTGGTCGACCATGGTTGCGGTCAGTGAAGGCCCTTCAATTGCCCTGAGGATCCACATCTTTGGAAATAGATATAGTCACGGGAAAAGCACGGCACTGACCCATCGAACTAGGTGAAGAGGATTTTGAAGAGCAAGCTGGAATGGAAGAGGAGCGTTGGGCTCTTGGGGATTGGCCCATTGCAGATGACCAAGATGGAGGAGAGGAAGCACAAATGGTGGAGGGTTTTGAAAGCTTGACCTACTTGTTGGATCATGCTGACCAAGATGAGGTTGAATCTGTCATCTTAGATTGGATGGGCGCCTTGGGCTCCTTGTCTGTTAACATGGTGGAACTCAGTTCTCTAGATCATGGTGGCCAGCCTCCAAGTGAGAGGGACCAGCAAGCAGCAAGCCCTACTACATCTTTGACCCCTGGTCTAGGTGAGCTTGCTTATCACACGATGCCCTTTGGTCTCTGCAACAATACTCACATGTATCAGCGGATGGTTTGTGCAACTACAGGGGAGGTTGATGCTGAGATCACCAGCGTCGCCAGAGCCGATGAGCAGGAAGGTCAAAGGTTGACGCACGACATGTACAGCTCCAACCCTCGAGCTAGGTCCAATGTTGACACATGACATGGAAAGCACCAACCATCAGGGAGACGATTTCACAATCACTACTAGTACAATGGAGATCAGTGACAGTGATGCAGATGACCTAGAGAGTACTAGTTGGGTGGATGATTATTCAGATCAGTCTGATCGAGAAGCCGAGCCTACCAACAACATGACTAGTGTCGACCAGAGACTAATGGTGTGGCCACTCCCTCCTCCAAGTACACAAAGCACTTTCAGGCATGATGTTGGAAATAGTTGGAGCCAAGAGCAAGGAGAGCACCTACGGGGAGTAGTTCACATAAGCACTGGAGTCAAATCCTTCTCGAGTACCCGGCAGACACACCTTGCACCCGAAGAAGAAGATGTTAGGGACCTTACCTTGCTTGACTTGTACCTTTCTGAAGTAGACCTCAATATGACAGAAGATGTTCCTGGAACCACGTATGAGGTGGAAGGCTTACCATACCGTGGGATGCTCAAGCAGGCACAAAAAGGTAAAAAGAAGTCCTCTACTAATGCCCCTTCTACATCTCAACGAGTTCTAGAGACCACATCCGCATCTTTTCCTCCATCCTGGTTGAGGGAAGTGAGCGGGGACTTCTTCCTCGAAGACACTCCCACACATGCAGGGTTGGGGAAAGGAGCAACCAGCCACCCCACATCCACAAGTGTTCCCCAGGTGGATCAGGCGCGTGATTGGTGGTACCTTAACATCGGGACTGAGGACGACCCAAGACATTTGAAGGTAGCAAGATGGGTCTGGGAGCATGAGTATCTTCTTGCTACTTTAGCTGATTTTTTCAAGGAATATGTTGATGTATTTGCTTGGTCCTACAAAGATTAAAGGGAGTCCCGGCTGAGTTCATGGAGCACCGCATCGACCTATACCCAGAGGCAGACCCCGTGATCAAAGGCCCTTACCGCATGAATCCCAATTATGGCAAGGCGGTCCAAGCTGACATCCACAAAATGGAACAAGCCGGGTTAATATATCCCATGGACTACTCTAAGTGGGTCAATGGAATTGTAATTGTGCCAAAAAGGGAGACGGGCAAGCTTCGGGTCTATGTGGACTATCGCAATTTGAATGCCGACACAAGGCGAGATAGGTTCCCCCTTCCCTTCACTGATAGGGTGCTGGAGACAGTGGATGGTCATGCTCTGTACTCCTCCACGGATGGGTATAGTGGATACAACCAAGTTCGGGTCCGAGATCAAGATCAGTTGAAGACCACCTTTATCACCCAATGGGGAACGTATGCCTATAGGATGATGCCTTTTGGTCTCTGCAATGCCCTGGCAACATTTCAACGACTTGTCAACAAACTTTTCCAAGAGAATATAGGAAGGTTTCTTGAGGTATTCTTGGACGATTTTTCGGCTTTCAATGGTAAGAATGCCTCTCACCTCGACCCTGCTGTGAAAACTGATCACATCAATAAGTTGAGATGGGTTTTTGACAAGTGCAGGGCAGCCTGTTTGTGCTTGAATCCTGACAAATGCTTTTTCCTAGCATTGCGAGGGGTTCTCTTAGGTCACATTGTGTCGGCCGAGGGTATGGCCACCGACCCAGCTAAGGTGGAGGTGATTTTGACCTTGCCCATTCCTCGCACACCTCGCAAGGTCAAGTCCTTTTTGGGACATGTGGGTTATTATCCTAGATTCATCCGGTTCTATGCTGACATAGCAGTAGCACTGACAGAACTCCTCCGCTAGGAACAATCCTTCTTATGGTCCACACCTCAACAATTGGCATTCGAAAATCTCAAGGACCATTTAGTGAAGGCACCCATCCTACAGCAACCCCAATGGGATATCATTTTTCATGTCCATGTCAATGCAAGTGGGGTAGCCATTGGTGCAATATTAGCTCAACCGGATGCGGAGCACAAACTGGACCTGCTTGTTTACTTTGCAAGTAGACACTCAACTGTGCAAAATGCAACTACAGTACCACGAAGCGCGAGGCCCTAAGTATGGTTTATGCCATGACAAAGTACTAGCACTACCTCTTGGGCAGTAAGTTTATTATCATCACTGATCATCAAGCTCTCAAGTATTTGCTGAACAAACCCACACTTGGGGGTAGATTAAGCAGGTGGATACTTCTTTTTCAAGAATTCGACTTTGACATTGTGGTGAGGGCAGGACGTTTGCACCAACCTGCAAATCATTTGTCACGGATCTCTTCAGGTGAAGCACTAACAGGGGTGGAGGATGAGTTGCCGGACGCGGGCCTCTTTGGAGTGACAGTGACAAAGGATGTTTGCTTGTTTGCAGTGGACTCCATTCCACTGTGGTATGCAAACATTGTACATTTGTTGTCCACGGGTGAGTTTCCTAAAAGGCTAACCCCAGCCCAAAAGAGAAAACATATCATTCAAGCTGCCCCCTTCAAATTGGTTGCTGGACAGTTGTACAAGCTAGGTAAAGACCATATCCTTCGGCGGTGCGTGCTCCCTCATGAAACACAGGCCATTTTTGATGAGGCTCACTCAGGCATTGGGGGTGGTCATATGGCACTACTCGGAAGATAATGCGAGTAGGATTGTGGTGGCCGAAGTTGTTCCAAGACTGCTATGCTCATGTGCACCGTTGTGACTCACGTCAACGAGCTGGTCCCAAGCCTACCCGATGTGAGTACCTTCCCCTGAAGCCATTTAGCCTTGTACCCCCTTTCTATCGATGGGGTTTGGACTTTGTTGGACTCATCTCTCTTGCCACTCGAAGAGGGAACAAGTACGCCTTGATTGCCACAGACTATGGCACCAAATGGGTTGAGGCCAAGGCTGCAAAGGCATGCACTGTTCAAGTGGTAGCTACTTTTCTTTATGATCAAATCATCTCAAGGTTTGGATGTCTTGTAGAATTGGTGAGCGATCGAGGCACCCACTTCCTAAATGATGTCATTACTAACATCACCACCCAAATGCAAATAATTCACAAGACATCTAGTTCATATTACCCTCGCACCAATGGCTTGGCTGAGAGCTCTAATAAGACCATGTGTCGTATCATGACACGGTTGTGTCTTAATTCTCTGGAGGATTGGGATATTTTGCTCCCCGTAGCTCTTTTTGCTTACAGGACTGCATATAAGGCTAGAATTGGATATTCACCATTTCAATTGGATTTCGGGCTGGAGGCAGTTATGCCTTATGAATTTCATATGAAGACTACTAGGGTCATTGCTGAGATGGATGACAACTTGGAGGCCTGCACCCTTGAACGGCTGTGGGATCTTGAAGCCTTAGAAGAGCACCGACGAGAGGCCGTCCTTGCATAAGAAGTTTGGTAGAATAGACAACGGTCGTGGCAGGAACCTCCGTTGCCGGGAGTTTAAAGTGGGTGATTTGGTTTTTTTGTATTCCAACAAGTTTTTGAAGCATAAACCTAAATTTGTTAGTGGGTGGACTGGACCTTACTTCATCTCCAAACTTTTTTTTTCCAAGAAAATTATTTCATTAAGTATGAATGAAAACCGCGAGAGCAAGCTCAAATGCGGGAGTACAAGTGAGCTAATAAAGAACCAAGGCGGAGGCTGAAAATGCCATCTCAACCCTGAAGGAAACTCAGAGAAGAAAGGAAGGGTGAACCTAGGTACCGTCCATCGACTCTGTACACCTGACTCTCCAAATATGCCAACTTGCAATGCTAGCCAAAATCTCCCAAGACGTGTCTACTGAGGCATGAGCAGCTCTGAAAGGAGTGAGGGGAACATCCTGGAGGGAACAAGACTCCACTGAGTGTCGCCGTACAATGAAAGCTGGATCTGGATCATGTCCCTCGAAAAACACATGTGGGCCAGTAAGAGATTACCAAGCCACTGAACCCCAAGTCATATAGAAAGGTGCTGTATGAAAGATGCTGAAAATCCTAGCCACACCTTTTCAGATCGTCCTCGCCTGTTTGCAGTCCCAAAGGCAATGTTGTACTGACTCAACTACCATGTGACAACGAGGACAAGTAGGGTCAGCTCCGAACTTGGATCTCCACAGGTTCACTGCAATCCCTCCATGAATAGAAAGCCAAAAGAAAAGAGTGATCTTTCTATTCCTGAGGGATTTCCAGAGCCTACGCCAAAAGTTCTTCCGCACAACTGCAGAAATATGAAAACTATCCCAATGTGGCGCTCTGGAGGGCCTCCAACCTCGACTACTGAGCTGAAACCTCCAGGCATTTCTAATTGTGTAGCGAAAGAAGGGAAAGCTCTTCTCTTGGTGCCCCGCATCAATCCATTCCCACTCCCCTGGGTCCCATTGCAAGAACCTAATAGGGGAACCACCATACAGCCAGAGTCTCCAAGACCCCAGCGCAAGGAGAAGAGGATCAGGGTCAAGATACCACTGTGAAACCCTGCCCCACTCCATGAATCCTGCAATCTTGACAGGCTGAAATGCAACCTCCAAAAGAATATCATCAGAAGATCTGATAAGTCTACCTCCCGACTGAACATCAAAGACAAGGGTATCCTCATGTGCATCCTGCAATGCAATGATCTGTAACGGAATGCCCATCCCTGAGAACGCTCCCCACCAAGTGGACTCTGTAAGCGGCATGTCATCTGTGTCAATCCACTTTGGCGGAAGGGCTGTCTGTATTTGCTGTATCCTGATTGCACTCCCTCTGAGGTGACCAACTGCTAAAAGTCTCTGATCCTCTGGAAGTCTCATAAAGGCCTACCAAGTGCCTACAGTAGAGGCAAGTCCCCTCTCCCATCTAGACCACTGCATATAATGTGACACTCCAAGTGGCCTGCCATGATGATCCAAAATCGAGGCATTCCACATGACTGGCTGCCTTTGAATCTCTTCACGAGAGGTGGGTGAAACTCTACGAAGTGTGTTTCTGAAGCAGCCCCAAGTTTTCAGAATAGCAACCATGAGAGGGGAAGGGGGAGGTTTGAGATGGGCTAAAGTAAAGATCCATGTGCTGCTGTCCAACCAATCTCCCCCATGAGAAGGGGTGCAAGATTGAATGCTGCACGAGAAAAAATCCTTCCAGGGCTCCTGTCCATGCATCAATCCATGTACTACAAACTTGCAGAGCAAGGCCATACACTACAAGCTCGGGTCAATAATATTGAGACCCCCTTCTCCTGTGGGAAGAATGAGGGTCTTCCAAGCCACCCTGGCTACAACATCTGAGGTGCCATCTAAACCGCTCCATAGGAAGTTCCTGATAGGTCTCATGAGCTCAACGATACAACAACTAGATCTGCACCAACATGAGTAAACAAACCAAGTAGTGGCCAATAATACCTGGTTCACAACCACAACTCTGGATGCAAGGTCAAGTCTGATTGAACTCCAAAAGATGAGTTTCCTCGTGATACTCTCCAACACGGGAGTGAACTGCTATGCCGGAGAGATGCCCAACCCAACTTGGCATCCCAGATATCTGACGGAGACTCCCCTTTGAATCCAAGTGAACCCTATGTCAATTCCCCAGACTGGAGTGTCCTCATCACTGATCCAAAAGCCATTGGATTTGTTCCAATTAATGTGTGCACCTGCCGCAATGCAAAACAAATCCAATGTTGTCCTGAATGAATTCAGTGTCTATGGAGTGGCATCCAAAAATACGGCTGTGTCATCTGCCAACTCACTGTCTAAGAGCTCATCCTCCTGTCTTAGAGGAAGCCTGAGCCCTACGATTCCAGCTTGAGCTCTAATGTAATAGCTCATAGCCTCAGCCACAAAAAGGAATAAAAAGGGGGCTAAGGGGCATCCCTGACGGACTGATTTGGTAATCTCAAATCTGTCTCCCTTGACTCCACCAATAAGAACCTGGCTGTGGGTTGATCTGTAGAGGGCTGACAACCCTCTGCCCTCCAGAAAGCCCTAGTCTACCCTGTCATAAGCTTTCTCAAAGTCCAAGAGTAGAATGGCGAGTATGCATGGCCCAATCCGAAGCCTCCCAAAATGAGAAGATGTTATCAAAGATGCTCCTGCCATGCACAAAACCCGTTTGCGTATCATGGATAAGATCTGGAATGTGACCATATTCTGCAATATCTATGTTCATCATGGGGTCATACCAAGGTGGAACGTTAGGAGAAAATACATAACTAACGTTTGGCTTTGCATACGGTATTTCCATTGCTATTTATAAACCCTGCCACATTGCCATATTGATTATCACCAACAATATGCACCATATCCTTCATAGGGATAGTAGGGTCCTCTTGGATGGAGTACTTCTTTAGCCTTATATGAACTCGGCATAATTCCTTCCAGTCTCTATAGGAGTACTTGTCACCTCCATAATGGAGAATAGTAGTCCCTATATTGATGAAGTCATGCACAAACAAGAAGCCCAAGCCAGCACCTATAATGGTTGACTCATGCACCTGGAAAGTCACATTTTTGATCCAAAACACTTCGTTGATAGGGATAGGTAACTTTGGTGGTCCGAATGGATCTCATTCTGGTATGTACCTACTCAATCATGATTTGAAATTACAAAGTCATCTTCGACGGTGATGAATGCACTATCAGAGACAAATCTAAAAGATGTCAGCTAGTAGCAAAAGGTGTCAAGGAAGGACGCTTATACAGAATGCTAGCTATAGTACCAAATAAGCATGCCATGTCAGCTCAACTGCAAGAGATGCCACTATCTGCAAAATGGCACAAAAGATATGGTCATGTCAACTTCAAGTACTTGTTAGATCTCAGGAATCAGAATATGGCAATTGGGATTCTGAAGCTACAATTTCTTGGAAAAGTTTGTGAAGCATGCTGCTTCGGCAAACAAAAGCAAACCAACTTTGTCAGAAGTACCTCTTTTGCATGAGGTATTCTTGATTTGATTCATACAGATGTATGGGGTTATGCCCAGACCTGCAGCATCAATGGTTCACTTTACTACTTGACTTTCATCGATGACTATAGCAGATATTAAGGTACCCAGCAAGGTAATCGGTCTCCACTAAGACACTAAATTCGTGCAACCCCCTTTCGGAATCAAATGAATGAGGCCCTCCGTAAGTGAGTCTGGCATCTCACTCGAGTCCCATACACCCTGCAGGGTTGAGGTAATGTGTGATCCCCAATATGATCCCAAAAAGTAATAAAAAATAAGGGGATAGGCCCATCTGAACCAAGACACTTGCCCTTGTGAAGGGCAGAGAGAGCAGTCCTAAACTCTACGTTAGTGAAGGGTGCATCAAGTGAAACAGTCATATCCCTTGTCACCAACCCAGGTAAGTGTCGCCAAATAACCACTCTAGCATCATTTGTGGCATGAGTGTTTGGATCTGCTCTAAGAAGGGAGGCATAGAAATCGGTGGCAACCTGCAAGATGGAATCTGGATGTGTCTGAAGAACTCTGCACTCTCCCTACTATGTCTGGGGCCAAGAGTAGAGAAGAACTGCTTGTTGACCCTACCTCCCTTTTGTGTCCAAAATGACTCTCTGGCGTGAAAGGCATACTCTACTCTCTGATCTAAGAGTGACTGCTGCTGAGCTCTTGCTACAGCAAGGCGCTCCTGAATCCAAGCATCTAATCTGGAATCCTAACACTAGCAGAGTGGCGCCTCACATGGGGATCTGAGACCATTAAAACCATTGGAAAATGATCCGAAGTGGACACCCCAGCTACAATGCAAACAGTACCACCTCTGTCAAGAGCCCAATCATCCACATAAAATCTGTCAATCCGTGCATGTATAGGCATCTGCAATCTCCTGTTCGACCAAGAAAACAGGAGAGAATGTGGCTGATTGTGAAAAGCATCATCTTGCCAAGCATCCCTGCCACTGTACTGAAAAAGGAAGGCATCCCACGCTGCTCTCTCTCTAGGGAGTGAATGCCACCTTCCCTACCACCCCTTTTGTCTGAGGGCATTTCAACCATGTTGAAATCGCTCCCTATAATCCATGCATCTGCAATATGTGACCAAGAGAGCAGTTCCTCCCAAAAAAGAACACGATTCCCTCTAGAATTGGGTGCATAAAGGTTTTAGAGACCAACCTTATGTCCACCAATCAAAAGTATAATCCGTTGAGCTCTGGAAGGGACTATGATCCCGTGTATTACCAAGGGGAGTATAGAAGAAGAAAAAGAAATGCAAGTACCTCCCCTAGTGCCCAAGGTGGGTGACAAAAAAGTGTCCCCTGAAAGAAGCTTACCCGACTTGGAACAATCCCTGGCATCCAATTTGTGTTCCTGAATCATCAGAATGTCCATGGGACCCCCAGTAACACCTGGATGAAGTTGGTTATGAATCAACTGCCTGCGGTGGTAGTGAGGTACACCCCCGAGGCCCTGAACGTTCCAATTGATAATCCTCATCTGCGAGAGGAGGAGGCCGGATGAAAGATCCTACCCGACCTGGTAGCAGAGAAAGCCCTCTCCTGCGAAAAATTCCTTCTATCAAGAGGAGGGAAGTCAACTAGGGAAAGCACACCCACATCTGCTGAGGGGGAAACTTTGTCATAGATGTCTGGAAGATGTGCTTCCTGAGCGTAGAGGATACAAACTCCTCCTCTGCCTCAAACTCAGCCAAGTCTGTCAGAACTGAAAATGAATTCCTGCGAAGTACCTCTGGCGCAGGAGTGCGAAGGAGCCTTGGGGAAGGAGGAGTGGAACCTATTAATAACCCCCTTACCTCTGTTAGGTGTAGCAGTGCGTGAAGCAGTAGGAACTGGGTCGTGAGGAAGGTCCAGGTTGGGTGAAGCTATGAGGTGCACTCGTCGATCTTTTAGGTCTTTTCTTTTTCCTTGGGCAATCTCTGGCAAAGTGCCCAAGGGTCCTGCAAATCTTACACTAATTTTGTCTCCCTGCAATCTCGACTCTCTGTCTGAAGAAGGAGCCATCTGGACGCTGAAGCATAATGTGGGCATCCGAGATGTTAGGGTAAGAGACAATGACCCTAACATGCGGTACCCCATCGGACCTGACTGCCTCTGCTGCTGAAGTAGGCATCTCAGGGAGAGGGGGGATCTCAGTAACCACTCCAAAGGCGGCTTCAATAATATGTAGCAGTCGATGGTACACCTGAGGAAGGCCTGGAAATTTGATGAAGAGTGATGTCATCTGGCTGTCTTTCTCGACAGGATCAAACCCCAATGAAAAAGGGGTCAGAAAAATCCTCCTGGAGCCCTGTGCTAACGGACTAGCCTGAAGCACTGTACGTGCTACCTCCGAGGAGTCAAAAACAATCTGGAAGAAACCTCGCCCAAGCAGACGAACATCTGAGAAGTGCCCTGTGAGGTCTCCAGGTAGAGCGGCGAGCATCCATTCCCTTGCCTATAACTTGGAAGGGTGGGACCCACGGATGCGAGCAAAGAGCGAAGTCGAGCTCTCCTGCTCTGTATCTTTTTTGAGCTGTTGCAACTCGTCTTTTGAGAAAATGATGGTTTTTGCGGCCGGTGGAAGCGGGCGAGGATTGGCTGAAGGCTGAGCCATCGTCAATCGGGGTGGAGAGGCCGACATGAACATAGTTGAACTCCAAACGCATTCTCTCTTTAGAGACCCTTTTTTCACTTTCTCTCTCTAGACATACTCTCTCTAGATGCACTCTCTCTAGAGATATTTTTCACTTTCTCTCTCTAGACACACACACACACACATACTCTCTCTCTCTCTCTAGATGCACACTCTCTCTCTAGTCCTTTTTCTTAATTTCTCTCTCTAGATGTACTTTTTTAGAAAACTTTTCTCACTTTCTCTCTCTAAATACATTCTCTCTAGACTCACTCTCTCTCTACAAGCCAACCTGGTGCACAAGACCTCTCTCCTGGTGCACAACCACCTTCTCTCTCCTGGTGCACAACCACCTTCTCTCTCCTTTGTGCACAACCACCTTCTCTCTCCTAGTGCACAACCACCTTCTCTCTCCTAGTGCACAACCACCTTCTCTCTCCTTTGTGCACAACCACCTCTCTCCTGGTGCACAACCACCTTCTCTTTCCTGTGCACAATCACCTTCTCTCTCCTTGCTGCACAACCACCTTCTCTCTCCTGTGCACAACCATCTTCTTTCTCTTGTGCACAACCACCTTCTCTCTCTTGTGCACAACCTTCTTCTCTCTCCTTGGCACACAACCACCTTCTCTCTCCTTTGCACAACCTTCTTCTCCCTCCTTGGCGCACAACCACCTTCTCTCTCCTTTGCACAACCACCTTCTCTCTCCTTGGTGCACAACCATCTTCTCTCTCCTGTGCACAACCACCTTGGTGCACAACCACCTTCTCTCTCCTGTGCAGAGATGGGGATTCATTCAGCATTGCATGGGGATTGAGAGTGAGAAGGAGAGAGGCTAGAGCTACGAGCTCGCTTGTTGCATTGTTATGGTGTATTGCTACTGTTGCATTGTTGTGGATGAGTGATCTCTGATCTCTGTTCGGAGAGACTAGTGTATGAGGATCCCTTCATTCTATGATACGCACTTGCTCGCGTTGTGCTCTTGTCTACCCATTCTCCGTTATCTGTTATTAGCGTTGTTCCTTCTTATCTCCTTTTTGGGTTTGTTCTTCCTATTCTAGTACTTAGCACTCCGTAGCATCTTCGACTAGTGTTGTGTCATAGGTTCACGCATCACACAGTGTAGTGCAGCTGAGGTAGAGTTGTGTCATAGGTCTACGCATCACCCACTTCACGCTCCTCACATCAGTGGCCTTAGGCCTCCGGTAGCACCTCCGAAAGTGAGCGGACCTCCCCCTCAGACATGATGTCACTCACTTTCAAGAGCTCTGGTGTGGGTATTAGAAATCTCATGTCTGAGTGAGTCTAATAGACGTTGGGCGGTGGAGGGAAGGAGGGTGATGCTCTCAGAGTGGAGGAGGAGGGGAACAATGGATGTAAGAATGACTGTGGCGGAATCGGAAGGGGTGGTGGTGACAAGGGTGTAGATGATCCTAAAGGAGGGAGTGGTGGTGTCGAGGGTGTAGATGATGCCGCCTAAAAATTATAGTGCACTAGTGTGTATGGCTGCTCATAGAGGAACTTGAAGGCCGCAACCTCCACAGTCAACTCTCCTCTCTCTGTCTCCAAATAGCGCTGGACGGTGAGCGCATCCTGAAGAGTGGGAGCTAGGGCCGCCCTCGTGAAGTTGGTTAATATCAACTGTGCGCACAGGCGAGTGTCAACCCCGTTGTCAGAGATGTGGTGGGAGAGATGATTTAAGCTCTCTGCAAGGTTGTTAAGCTCTTGATTGGAGCTAGGATCTCGGGGATAGGGCGTGAGAAAATTCTTAAGGGTGGCATCCCATCCCGAAATCTTCCCTTGCATCTCCTTCTTAATGGTTGTTGTGAGGCCATGTAGAAGGTTGGGCGGGTACCAAAGTGTGATGCCCACTACAAGGAATTCCTCTCGATGGCATCCTTAATCATCTCATTCTATGTGTGAATGCGGTGATTGAGATATGTCACATAAATGTCCGAGAGGTCTACTTCGAGTCGTTGCGCTACGGATGAGAAAGAAGAGGATGTCTACACTATAGGAACATGCGATGGATCAAGTGATGCTGGACGGCAGATAGTGTTGTGGGCGAGTGGGTTGACACAGCCCTAGTATTGTGCGGAAAGTAAAGAGGGAAGGTGGGTGGTATCCATGGGAATGGCATTGGGAGGGATGCCAAGCAGAGGACTGAAGGTTAAGTGGGTGCAAGTGTCCGTTATCTTAAGGGTGGAGCTATCCACTTTTGCTTGGTGGCATAAACGTGAAGAAGCTCATGAGGGGGAGGGTGAAATGAATTGCAAGGACCTGAGATGAGATGTGGAGATGATGAATGGTATGGACTGTGTAGACGGTGTGGACTATGTAGACTAAAGAGATGGGGAATGTGTAGAACAAAGAGGTGTGGATGGTGTAGATTGAGGAGGTGGGGGAGTGGTCGGAGGTTAGCGAGGCCTCTTTCTAGGTGTATGAAAAACAGAAGGTGATGGCATGGGTGTGTGAGAGGAAATTGGTGGTGTTAGAGTATGAGATGGTGGTAATGATAGAGGGAAAGATGGTGTTAGTGAGACTGGTGTTTGCGGTAGTGGGGAATATGGTGGTGAAGGCGTGGGAAGTGAGGTTAATGTGGTCTTAGATGATGATGGTGGAGCCAAAACTGTGGTGATTAGAGGCTTCAGATAGATGGTAGTGCGAATACGGCGGATAGTGGAGGTGAGATGAGTACATATGAGGTCAGCAAAAGGATCGGCTTCCTATGTGCAAGACATAAGAGAGCATCAAAGTGTGCAGTGGGGAGCTATCGGCCTTGGCAAGGTGCAGGGCGGGTGGTGAGATACTAAAAGAGGCAATAAAGGGTGGATTTTTCTCAATCTTATTTATTTTCATATTGTGACGGTTTGGAGGAGTGACATTAGGGTACAATCTCAAGATTTGCACTAAGAGCTTGTGCAATGGAAATCCAGAGTACCCAAAATGTGTGGTTAAGGGAGGGGCTGTGTGCAAGTCTAATGCAGAAGCCACCCGTTGATGGGGACAGTGGTGGTGGAAGAAAAAGATGAAAAAAAATTGCAATAGGCTAAGTCGCCAGAGTTTATAAATGGTGTATAATTAAAAGATTTGTCCACAAATGTTAGTTAGAAGTGAGAAGGTCCCTCACTGCCTATGGGATTGCCCAGTCGCACAACAGATATGGCTGGCGTCCTTCGGGATTGTGGCTAGCACACAAAGGATGAGCAGGGATGGCGGTGTGGCTTACGGAGGGAAGACACGCCTTCGTGAGATTGACCTTGTCTCTCCGTCTTACAGGATACATGGACAGAAGGTCTCCTGGATTGAGATTCATGATGCGGTAAAGCCCTCCCGCTCACGCCCACCACCTCTACCGGATGATGGTGTGTGGGAGACAGTTTCTAGCATCATTGCTTGGAACATTTTGGGTCGCTCGATGCAGTTGGATGATGGGAGGACAGCCGATTTCTTTGATGGCTACCGTAGTAGCCATCTAGCAGGATATCATCTTCACTTTGTGCGCCATTTGGGAGCGTGGTACTCCAGTCTCGAGAGCGACCGTTGAAAGGCGGGAACGTTTCCGCCAGGCGTGGCCAGCAGGAATCTTCTACACCCCTTCGGCGAAGGGTATTCGCTGGATGTATAGACCACCACCTTGGTTGCTAGCTCCTGTTTCGGAATCTCTCTAGGCGGTGAGCCACGAGTTCCGAAAACACGTGGCTTTCTTATAGCTGGCAACCTCTTTCTCTTTTGTATTTGCATTGACAGCTCCTTTTGGAAGCTGTTTGTACGGGTTTTTCAAGCATTAATAGAATCTGACTTTTTCTGGAAAAAAACAAAAAGAAGTGAGAAGGTCCACAATGGTTAGTGAGAAGGCCCACAAATGCTAGTTTGAAGCGAGAAGGAACACAGATGTCAGTGGGAAGAGAGGTCCATGGAAGAATGGAGAAGGTCGACTATGGTCAGTGAGAAAGTCCACAAATATTAGTAGAAGTGAGAAAGTCTGCAGATGTCATTGGGAAGGTCCACAAATGTTAGTAGAAGTGAGAAGATCCATAGTTGTAGTGGGAGGAGAGAAGGTCAACTGAAGAAATGAGAATGTCCACAAATGTTAGTTAGAAGTGAGAAGGCATACAAATGTGAGGGGTAAAAGAGAAGGTCCATGGTTAGTATGTCATTGGGGAAGGGCCTCATGAGGGTACTGAGTGGACGGGACGGGAAGGGCTCATGAGGGTACTGAGTGGATGTGGGGTGTGGGTTAGGGGAGGAGGGGTGGTGTCTGCTCGATGGTTGAGGGGAACTGCCACAAACTGTAAAAAGCGAGCTGAAACTGGCACGAATGTGAAAGAAAACACCACAAACAGTAGACAGTTGCAAAAATGAACTGGAAACAAGGGGAAAATCTGCATGCACTGGTGTTTGCTGCTTACGAACTGTTTCAAGCTCCAAAACCAGCTGTGAGATGCTGGACACATGAAAAAACGAACCTCCAAACTGAGAAAAATACGGCAGCACTTGCTCATGAATAGAAAGGCACCTAGGTCTAGCTGTAATGGGGCAGGGCACAATTTGCCGCTCAAAAATGACCACAAACAGCTACGAGCTAGTATGAACAGTAAGGTGATGATTTGCTGCAGTAACAGGCGGTAATCTGCTGCTTGAGGCGACCTCAAACCACCACAAAATGCACTGAATTAATATCGCTCATGGTTCCTTGCAGGCAATTAAATGGAGTCGCCTCTGTTTGCAGCGGTGAATGTGCACGAAATCAGGCAGAAGTGACCTGAGCCCACAAAATGTGTCCACGAGCTGGGCAGAACCAAGCAGTGGAGCTGTTAGGGCAAAGAGCGAACCAGTGCTTTGATACCAATTGTTGGAGAGTAATGAAGTGAAAGCAAGACACGAGGGTGTATTCTGCAAGAGAGCTTGACTAAATTTGAAAGCTCCACTGGATAGCTACAAATGAAACCTAGACTAATTAAACTAGGACTAGCCCACATAACCATACCATTGCATGCATTCCTACAATCATAAGCGTGAGATGATCCTGAGCGTGCAGTGCCATAAGTAATGCTGGATCTACTGTTGAGTCCCCGTGGCTATGTAGCAACATAGCAATGACAAACACTATCCATCCACATCTGCTCAAGCCATGATCCAATGGGAAGGCATCCATATGTGGTTGACCAGAAGAAGTAGAGATCTTTTCGAGCCGGTTGAAAGTCCATCATCATGAGGAGTGTGATTCAGACGCGTTGCTGAAGTCAATGCCTCTTTAATGACGAGGTCCAAATTTACTCTTCTTGGTCTCACTCAATGTCCGAACCAGAGTGTGCATGTTCCTGTCATCTGTCTGCCTGAGGGTCAATAGCCCATTGTTGGCCTTGTGTCCCGATACTCTGATCCTCTGTCATTGTAGGAAAGCCATACTATCTTGGTGTAGGAAAGTGGGCTTTAACCTAAGTGATCCACCCTCCCCTATCTTGTAGAACACAGGATCTATCTGCGACCAGGGGTGGTGATATATAGTGGACTCTAAGGAGGACCTGGCAAGGAAAATCCTTGAAGGTTTGTGCCACAACGAGGCATGAAATTAGAGCTTTGCTAGCTCTAATTATGTTTGAAGTAGTGATGGAGACTGTTTTTTGACGTTGTAGAATGACTGAAACATAGTTAAGATGAAACATGACTTGAAATTTGATGAGTTCAAGAAACTGGTCCAAAAAAGCTGGATTAACTTTAAGGGCCTATGAGTGTCTTAAAAGCCTAACTGTTGTTCCAATGTACTCTTCTCTTCTTTCCTAGCTTCATTCTTACTCATCAACTGGCATCTCCATGCATCTGTCCTTCCTGTCACGTGACTTCCAGAAACTAAGTAGTATTACATAATGACATAAATCCATCCCTGGCAAAATGTTGTGGCATGCCTCAAAGCCTTGACATGTGCGTTTTCTGTTAGCATTTTAGATGCAGCATTGCACTTTTCAGCAGTTTCCAAAGATTTAAGGGTTTTGGTTGATTGAACAACATTTGTCGTGTCTAAACCATTGGTTTTGACTGAAAAATCTATGTTTATTGCTCTTATTATACAGGCAAGCTCAATATCTAGAGAGGGGAGAGTTATGATCTTCAATTTGGTTGAAGCTGCACAAGAGTTTTTGTCTGAGCATATTGGAAGTGATTTATCTGGTGAACAGCAGGTATCATTCTGTCATGCCTTCAAATAAAAGTACAAGAACCCTCCTATATCATGATTACTCCTGCATATTCATGGTTCTACTCCTTGATATCATACTATAACAGGTCAAGTGCTGAAACACCTTTGGAGTGACACAATTTTCTGTGAGCTTTTCCGTACTCACTTGAAATACAATGTTACTTTATGGGTACACATTAAATGTGCATACGATCTGAAAGTATTGTGTCCATACAAAGTAGAGACACACATAATTGATAGAATTGTTAGAGTAGATCAAATGAAATTTCTTGGCCATTGTAGTATCGCAGCTAGATGATTGATTTGGGTCATAGGTCTGGTCCAGATAGTTTGTCGGATGAACAAAATGTCATTTTCATTGTATAGTGCAAAGGAACTAGTAGAGCACGACCAGCCCTACCTATATTATGTTTAAATTCTGGCTCAGGTGCATTGTTGTTGCTGCATTTATGGTCACAATCAGTATGACCAAGTTATCCTCCTCAAGGGGTTGGTTCATGTTTTTTTGAAAGTCCCTGAGAATCAAGCTTTTCACCTCAATTGTGGAGCATATCTAATTTTAGCACTTTTTAAAAGGATTTATAGATGAGACGCAACATCGGGTCCATGGGACCTGATCTTCCCTATAAACATTAGGGGTGGTTTTGTGATGGTAAAAGATTAGCGCTTTTTGAAAAATGAAGCCCAACAAATATCTGAATAAGGGATTGCTTGCATGAGCTTCCTTGTTGATAAATGGAAGTAATGATCATTGCAACCTTTAAGATATAATGAGATGGACTACGATCACGTGAATGATAGAATCTTGGTGTTATCATCCCTTGTTTTTTGCATTCGACATGGTCAATCCTTTCGATGCCCGCTCCATCCAGAACATGCATAAATGAATAGAGGATTGTTTGCGTAAAATCATAAGTTTATAGGAATGTGTTATAACAATGGAACTATAATTCATAGAAAGCTCCTACCTGGTTAAAAAAACCCAGAATCATAAAAGTTTAAAAATTAAGAAAGTGAGAAGAGTAACAACGTTGTAAAACAAAAAAATGTGTGACGTATATACCTGCATGGCAATGAGAACATGTGAAATAAATTTAAAATTTGTCAACATTCATCAATGACATTAGATAAACATTGCACACATACACACTGGCAACCTGCATCAAAAGACAATAGAAATGTCCATCGCAGCTCATAGTTTACTTAATGAAGGATAACATATAGCACATATACCAATGGCCACTCTCCTCTTTGGATACAGGTTATATTTCACTGGACACCTGCATGGCAATGGGAACACATGAAATAAATTTCAAATTTGTCAACATTCAGCAATGACATTAGATAAACATACACACTGGCAATCTTCATCAACAGACAATAGAAATGTCCATCGCAGCTCATAGTTTACTTAATGAAGGGTAACACAGCACATATACCAATGGCCACTCTCGTCTTTGGATACCAAAATCACGAATGACCCAATTCTGCCGATCTTTGCAAAAGCTGGACAAAAATTGAAAGCTCTAGTCCATGAAAGGAAAAGGAGGCCTCTCCTTTAGCCAAGTGGGCAAGAAGAGCCCTTAGATTTCTTATGATATAAGGCTGTTAAGTGTATCCAAGTTTCCTACTGAATAGGAATCGTTTCATCCTGCATTACCTGATCGATCAATCCTATATAATCATGAACTACCCAATCGATCCATCCAAGTTTTTTTTGAACACCACAAAAACAAAATATTATTGTGATGTCAATCTTCCAGGTCTCATTGGGCAGGTGTGCTTTCCCACAATGCTTAAAAGTAGAATGTTGTCTTGCCAAAGTCTTGCTTCATATATGATACTCTACCACACAGCAATCCTTTGTGGATTTGTGCAGTAGCAGGGGCGGTGCTATGGCATGCAGCCATAGCATTTCTTTCATCACAACGTTGGTAGGAATTGCAACTCGTGTATGTCAGATGGAGGCGATGAACGAAACAACGGTCGAAAGATGGTGGATTTTCTGAAGGCCTTCTCATTGTGAAGATGAACAACTAGATGGCCTATGCTCACGTCACACGTGCTTGTAGATCAACAGCTCCTCAGCATCGGAGAAGTAGGTTAGGCTATTATCTGAAGCACGTTGTTGTGCTTCAGCCTTCCCAAGTCAAGAATTTGATGCTCGAAGTTTTGCATCTGTATTCACCCCTCTTAGATGCTTGATCCCGCAACTTTTTGCTAGGTTGTGATTGATCAACTGCTAATTTGAGGGAATTCTTGTAGATGGGAGAGAAGAAGCCCTACTTTTTTAGGAATTGGTGAGCAAAGGATGTGTGGTGACCTTTAGTAGCTGCAGACCGTTGGGGAGAACGTGAGGGTGAGGCAAGTTTCCTTCTCTAATTCTTCTTGCCTATGCTTCTCTTTCTATGCATGTGCTTGTCGGGAAGCAAGAGTGCTAAAAAAATCAATGATGATCAAGGACACATGACAGATTGTCCATTGTGCAATTAGGGTGGTGCCATCCTTTGGAATAGAATATGCTCCAACAAATAAAAATACTGTGAGAGAGCATGCAGCCAAAACCGATCGATAGGCTAACTTACAAACACCTAGACTGTTCAAATAAAGGCCTTGCTATACAGATAAACACCAGCTTACCTTGCCAACCTCTACTTTGAATATTAATGCTGTGTTGTGCATGCTACATTAACTGAAGAGCATATTGGATTCAAGATCAAACCATTCCCGTTGCAGTAAGGACATCTGATTGTTCCTGTTCCCTCCTTATTATCCAAGACTTTGCAACTCCCACGGCATTCAACACAAGGCACGAACCACACTCCACCACATCCATCACAAAGCCTCCTTGTATTTTCATCAGTAGGTATGGCTTCTAGTAGGTATACCTTCTACGTATGCCTTCTAGTTGTTCTGTCAGCTTCCCTGAATTAGTAAGTATGCCTTCTAGCAGTTCTATCAGCTTCTCTTCCTCAGCCACTTGCTCTGCTACTCCAATGTACCTGCCCAGCCTGTGAATTGTAACAAATTTTCCCATGAGTTGCATGAGCTCATTTCATAACTCTAGGTGCATAGATACATACATCTCATCGATTGCAATGCCAAAGGTTTCAAAGGCCCCCGTACGTGCATTGAAGTCACCTAGATAGAGGGTCTCTCCCTCTCCTTGCTTGAAGAACTCCTTGATATCATCATATATCTTCTTAGACGGGCTGTGACCCTCTGTAGTGACCTCGCGTGCAAAAGATGATGTATCCGGGGGAAAGTAGCAAACAACAATGAACATCGGCTGTGCATCAAGTGACTGAACTTGTATCCACATGTGCCATGCAAGCTCCTCTTTTCCCATCATAGATATGAGCCGTCTCAGGTGTGCTCTGAAAAGGACAACCACACCCGTGGAACCTTGGGCCTAAGTATCTCTGCTCATCTCCTTCTTGTGGGCCGACTCTTAGGTGTATCCTATCACAATGGGTAGTCCGCTCTTTGGACTCTCGTGTGTCTCGGTGTAGAAGATGATACTTCCGTCATTGTAGGTCTTTGAGAAACTCGATCAGACCAAAGCATGCCATTACAATTCCATACAACCATACTCAATTTATTCCGTATCCTCGTCGCATAGGCCCGGCACCCTCATGTGCTATCCACATCTCTCTCTTATCTTTCTGCAATTACTTTGCCATCTCTGTATGCAGCCTATTTTCCCTCTTGCCTCACTGCAATCACTCAGACCATCCCCTCTCTCTGATGCTCTTCTGCAAGGCGTGAGGTCATCTTCCAGATATCTCTTGGTCCCCTTCAGTGCTGCCCTCATGCTGATGAAGGTGGACCTATCTGCCGCCGTCCAGAATCTCACTACCATAGGCCTCGTCAGTGCCTCAGCTGTGCCCACTGTCCATGCTGCCTCAAAAGTGAGGTTGACCCCATCTTAATGATGAATGCTTTGGCATCTGCCATCGGAGTATCGCCCACCGCTAGGTCTCTAACCAGAACATTGAGGGCTTTATTACTTCTTCTTTTCTCCTCCTCTAGGGCATTAGAGACTCCTTCTTTGGGGCTGAGGTGCCCTTCTTGACTACCTCTTTGCATTCCAACATTTCTTCCTTCCCTTTAGTTTTTTTTTTCTTGACTACCTCTTTGCATTCCAACATTTATGCCTTCCCTTTAGTTATTTGCTGGGAGAATTCTTCGTGCTTCCCTTGCGCTTGCAGGGCAGCCATACCCTTCTTGAGTTTATCATTCTCTGTTTTAAACTCTTCTAGTACTTTACACGACTTCTTTTCCTCTTGGAGAGTCTTCATTTGCACTTTGAGTGTGTTCTGCTCCTTGTTGAAAGGTGGCTGAATCTCTCCTTTCTCAAATTGCGTGCCTGCCTTCAACACTTCTTTCTCTGCTTGAGATGGCAACTTGAATATCCAACTCCTTTATCAAAGTGTCATGCTGACTCGTCTTGGCATTCGACATCTAGGTCATCTCTTTTGATATCTTCCCTAGCTGAATCCCCAACTGTATTTGCATGTCTGCTTTCCATTTATTCATTTTCTCTTCCATAGTGACACTTAGGCTACACATGATTTCATTAGCATCTTTGTACTCTAGTTTCCTTTGTACAATCTCAATGTCTGTGTCTTGCATCTTGGAGGCTTTCTTGATTGTAGTCAAACATGCTTTAGTGTGCAGGTCTCTAATTTAGAGAGAGAGAGAAAGAAAGAAAGAAAGAAATTTTATTAAAGGTCCACGGAAGGCCATACATGGCCTATGGGACACAAAATCATCCGAAAGGAAAATACATCATCAACGATGCGCCAACTAGGTGGCCTCATCGTAATACCGCTAAGATGCCAAAAATGGCTACAAAAATCCTAGATACAAAATGAAATGAAATAGAGTACCAAAAATGCCTAGATACAAAATGTAAAATATGAAATATGAGGAACATCGTCTTCCCTAAGGGGTCTGTGATCCAAAGAAATGATGGAAGTCATGGCCATCGACCATGCCTCCTGCCATGAGAGAGAGAGAGAGAGAGAGAGAGTTTAGTATCCTCGGGAGGCCTTATGGGCCTATGGGACAAAGTACACCAAAAGGGAAACTCATACAAGCCTCGGTGGGCTGAAGCAAAGGGCGTGCTAGGGCTCTTGCTGAGTGGTATGCTAAGCTAAAGAGCTCAAGAGCTCAAAACAAAACTCAAGAAAAACTAAACCTGAGACTCAAAAGTCGAAACCCGGCACCATGGTGAATCTCTGATGGGCAGCGAGCTGGAAAGATATATCGGATCCACGTCTGTCAAGCTATCTCTCGTTGTGGTGGAGGATGTGGTCTCCTCGACCTCTGTATCCGATGGGCTATGTCAAGAGTGCCAGCCTTGTCTCTGGCGGTCTCCTCTTGGGAGAGCTGAGATAGACCGGACCTTGATCATGCGTGCTCTGGTCACTCTCCGTGTCGCATGTGGTCTCTGCGTCCCTCGCACAACATCGTTGTGTCGTCTCTCCCTGCTGATCCATAGTGCCCTCATGTCAGCTAGCTCCTCCTCCAGTCCTCCATGTCTTGGACCTGCTGACTCAAATGCATAGAAGTCCGTGACATGTCGTTGTGCTCGGTCTACCACCACATCTTGTGGCGTTGTTCTCTCTTGTTGCTCTTTGATCTGTCGCAATAGTGTCTCTTTGTGTCATCGCATCTCAATCAAATAGAGCCCAATGCAGACCTAGTCATGGAAGTGGATCAGCCGTGAGAGTGGTCCAAACTGTGTCCCTTGTGAAAGAGGCAGTGTTATCGTCCTTGAATCTCATAGTAGGCTGGGGAGGCACATAAGAAATGCTCCTCTGTCTTGACCTCCCCAATGTGCATGGTCTGCAGATCCGTTGCTCTCTGGGTATGCTTGCAGCTCTCCCTGTCTCAATCCTCAGCTGATGGGATGAGACCCACATGTGTCCAATGGACTCCTCTGTCCTCAAGCTACTGGGGTCTGACGATGAGGCCATTCTCCGATACTCTCAAGAAGTGGTCATGATAGAATGGATCTTGGTAGGAACTCCTGATCCCCCCCTCCCAAGACGTATGGAGTTGGAGGAGATCTTACCATATATTATGGTTAATCTCATCTCGTGGGATCAACTTAGGCGGTGCATCCATACTGTACTAAAGGGGGAAGCCGGTCCATTTGAATACCATGCGTGACAAACCATGTGGATATGCATGCATACCATACCGTACCGACCCTGCTATTTGCTAGCTGTATGGATGACTCTAGTGTTAGCCTTGATAGTCTCTAGTGGGCTAAGCCCTAAACTCTGTGGAGGAATGTCACCGTCTGAAAAATGGCATCAACTTGGAGAGGTGTCATGGCAAACTCTGATTGTACTATCTAATGGGGGATTGAGGGCTTACAATGAATCATCCTAGACCCCATAATCACCTTGAACCGCTCAAATCTCCTCCACTCTATCACCAATAGATCACTCCCCCAAAAAGGTGCCGCGTACATGGTATCGGCCTCACTAGGATGTCAAAAAGCCAGCCCTTCATCGACAGATCCTCAAAGTACGCCTAAAAGCACTGCCTCTCCAGTCAGGGTAAAGCTCCCTGTCCTTGGGCGAGTCGTTTCTTGGGTGCATGGGTCATCGTAAAAACTGTGGCCCAAGTATGTATAAGACTGCACACTCTCCACTAGCTCACCTCGGTTGATGAAGTACTATGTGTGAGATGTTGAAGATCATAACCTTGGTCCCCAAGGTTGACTATCAAGACTCTCTTTGCAAAATACCTCTAGGGCTATCAAGTTTTTGTTCACTTTTAGAGAGCCATAGAAAGAAGAGGAGAACAGACCCGGCTGCCCGTGCTCCCGAAGCTGCTCCTCCAGCCCGCCTCTACTCCCCTCCCCTCCAGCCCGTTTCCGCCTCCCCCACTGCTCCTTGCTCGCCCCCCCGCAAAACCTCCTCTCGTCGCCCCCCGCGCCTCCTTCCCCTCCCATGCCTCTTCTAGCCCCCCTACGCCTCCTTCTCCACCCCCTGTGATCTCTCTTCCTCCCCTAGCTCTCCCCCGGCTGCTCTCCATCCCCTGTCCGCGCTTCCTTCTCCTCCACCCCCACGCCTTTTCCTTCACCCCCGCTCCTTCTCTATCTGCTTCCCCCCACCTTGCTTCCTTTCCACCTCTAACCCCTCCACCTCTACTCCATACTCTCACTGAGTTCTCACTCCTCATACCATGATATACGCTTCAATCGTGACCACTCACGTGCCTACTCTGACCATCTATATATACTCCTTGCTTACATTGACTTCATACCCCTCTTAGAGGACCGAGCTGCCTTGATCACCCGCTCACTACACGAGGCTGCCCTCCATGCTTTCCCTCACACCACTCGCTCCAATTGGTACGATGAAGAGTGTAAGGCTTTACGCCGTCAGCTCAAATTCGAAGCCAAAAACAACCTTTTGAGCGAACCAAAGACGCTACGCGAGTATCGTAGATTGGTATGTAGGAAGAAACTGGTTTTCATTCGTCGGAACGAGGAGGAACTATTGAACATTCTGTTCGGTAAAAACTCTAAGGACTTCTGGCAGAGATTCCTAGAGGGACGGTCCCCCTCACCACTCACTGACACTCAAGTCTGGTATGATTATGCACACACATTATATAACATCCAAAACCAGCGAGCCCCTGACCTCTCACATATGCCACGCCCCACTTCCTACACCCTGTTCACTGTGGGGGGGGGTGAGGGATGCCGTAATGAAACTTCATAATGGCCGAGCGAAGGATCATGAGGGGCTATGCACTGAGTTCATTGCATATGGGATTAACATCCTGGCCCCAATCCTAGCAAAGCTTTTTAATGAAGCTATCTATTTAGGGTCTCCACGCACTTGGACTATTAACATTATTTCACCTATCCACAAGGCAGGGGATTTCATGAGCCCAGAGAATTACAGGACCATTATGATTGGACATGTGATGTCCAAGATCTATGCATTCGTGCTTGATTTCGAGGTCAGCCGATTTGCGGAGTGTCGAGGACTTAGAGCAACAGGAGAGGCTGGTTTCCGACGTGATCATGGCACTATGGATCATATTCTCAGGCTCAGGTGTGTCATCGAGGAGGCGAGGGCACGGAAACATAGGGTTTGATGGGTCACCTGTTGAGATAGTTTCATCATATACATATCCGGGGGTTGTCTTCTTTGGGCCCATCTTCACTATGAGACCTGCGATGTAGGCATGCTTGGGCAGAGGATACGCATCATTGGCCAGACTAGAGAGGCACTGCTTCCGCTCACACTTGCAGGATCCACAGACCAAGGGGCTGCTGTTTGACTCCTTGGTCCGCCCAGCAGGCATGTATGGCAGCCCTTGTTGGGGGCCAGATCTATCCGATGCGGAGTGACACAGGTGGAGCGACTACAGGTGCCCATGCTATCACATATGATTTGCAGCAAGCCATCAATTCCTCACCAGATCATACAAGCTGAGTTTGGGTCATCTCCACTATAGCTAGATGCTACATTTCAGGTTATCACATATCTGTACCGAGTCAAAGAGTATGGGGATTACCCTTCCAAACGCAGGAGGCTGCCATGGCATTGTCTTCCTCTATGACACTCTCAGCGGGAGGTGACCAAAGATGTTGGTATGCACGCACAAAGAGATGGTTTGAGAGATTGGGACTCCACATGGACAGACTTCCTCCCTTCCAATACAGTTTGGATGCTCCTTTCTCCCCCCTCATGTCACACGATGTCAACCAGGTGATCCATGAGAATCTCTTACAACTACAGACATTCCGGACCTAGTTGGCACCGAGCGAAACTCCCAATGAAGCTTAGCTTCTACAGAGATCACTGCTTACATATCACAGATGAGGGTTTCATTGATCTACCAGGGTACACGCGGATCCACTTAGCCCACTCATTGAGGATCTCTATTGGGCAGTTTCGGGTCTCTTCACATAGACTTCATATAGAGAGTGGCAGGGCAGAGCGTCTACCTAGGGAGAGGCGCTTATGCACATTATGCGATATGTAGGAGGTTGAGATAGAGGAGCACTTCATCTTCAGGTGTCCCATCTATTATGAGATCCACGGGTGTTCCTATTGTCTCTTCAGAGATAGTTATGGGGCCTTGTCCCAATTCCTCTCCTATCCAGATCAGAGATGCTTGGTGGGCTTCATTCATGAGGTAGTTAGGCACCGCGAGAGGATACTTCGATCACGGAGACATAAGCATAATTCTTCCTTGGCAGACCCCTCCCAGAGCTCTATCACGGAGTTCTTTCAGCCAGATCTCTTGGACTCCCCTGAGACGGAGACCTCGACATGATCGGGACTCAGAGCGAGTGACTCGACAGCTCAGACAGAGGAGGGTAGACGGACAGATTACACTTGGGGATATTGCCTCCATCTTCACCATCGGAGCCTGTCCGACAGGGGTTACTGTAGCCCTTGTTAGGCGTAGAGCTATGACCAGGAGACATCACAGGACCGCACCCTTGAGTGGCCGACAGCACTCGATCGCCTACTTCTTACCTCCAGTGCCTCATTCACCTATGATGTCCATATGAGGATGATGACGATGATGTGACTAGTTGGTAGTTTAATCACCGACATGACTATGTTGTACTTAATACTTAGCACTATCATTCTGCATTATTTTTACATTATGCATTGGTGTGGATGCTCGTTTAGTAGCTCCAACCTCACAGCTTGACTGTATCAGGGTTTCACAGTCTCATAGATCCATCGGTCTTCCGAAGACTTTAATAAACTTTCTTTCTTTCTTTCTTTCTCCTCTCCTCCCCCGCCGTCTTGTCTCCCCCCACCCTTCGTTTCTTCCTCCCTTCCTACGTCATTTCCTGCTTGCCGCCCTTGCTTCTTGACTGTCTTTTAAGCTTTCTTCCTTTCCTCTTTTTCCACCCCTCCTCTTCCTTTTGAGCAGCTTCGGGTTAATTGGCCTACACATGAGAGAAAGTAAGCTTGGTGGTGATACTTGTCTGTTCAAAAGGACCCAAATGGCAGCACCTGTGAATCCCAAAGCCGTCAAGGTTATCCTTTCTCCAGCAGATAAGCAACAGGTGCAGCATGCAGTTAAGTCCCTCTAGGACAAGGCGATTGTGGGCGGAATTGTGGGCTTCACACCCACAAGGTGACAGGTGCGAGAGTGGATCCAGGCGAGCTTGGCACTAGAGGGTGACCACATTCAGGAGGTCACTATCTATGGAAGAGGTGTCTTTCTCATCCAGTTGAGCTCCCCCGATACTGCCTTGATACTTGTGGACCAGAGCCCATCCTCCTTGGCTCACATTTGGTGTACCTCTTTCCTTGGTACCATAGCTTTACAGTGGAGGACATGGACACGACACACCATGTTCCCCGTTTTTCGGTTACGCTCTGCTTCCCAAGGCTCCCAAAGGAGTAAAGAGCCATCCTCCCCTCCATTGGTCGGGTATTTGGCACCGTGCTCGAGTCTCTGCAAGATTCGACCGCTTTAGTGGTACCAAATGACGGGGTCTTATTGGGTGTTGGAAGCAATGGAAGCTCAAAAATGGAAGCACAAAGGAGAAAAACGAGATGTTGTAATAGATTGCTGCAAAACTAAAGTGTGGAGGCTCAAGGGAGAGCCAACATAACAAAACCCTAGGGCTAACTGTCCTAACTGGACTAAGTGTCCTAACTGACCTAGATGGTATATAAACTAACTATACCAATAGTCCTAACTGACTATAACTAGGCCTACAAGGACCATACCAAGGTATAAGTGGCATCTTAGTACAAGTGGTATCTATGGATAGCCCATGAGATGACCTACAAACCCCCTTCCATGGTATGGGTTGAAGTATCCTGGACATGGCTCAAGAGATCTAAATATCTGTATAGTCATAGGTTGCTATATCCCTACAGGACGAACATGTGCAACCATGATATTTAGGCATCCTGAGCCATGTTCAGGATACTTCAGGCCATACCATGAAGGGGGGTTTGTCAAGGTATAAGTGGCATCCATGGATAGCCAATGAGATGACCTACAAACCCCCCTCCATGGTGCTGAGTTATCTTGGACATGGCTTAGGATACCTAAATATCTAGTGTCATGGTTGCACATGTTCGTCCCATAGGGATATAGCAACCTATGATTGTACAGAGTACAACAGATCAAGTTACAAAAGGTACTAAGTTTAAAGCTTGCCGAAAAGCCTCAAACTTAGGTCTAGGTAGAGCCTTCATAAAAAGATCTCCCAAGTTGTCTTTAGTGGGAACATAAGACAACTCAATATCACCTGCTGATAATCGCTCTTTGACATAGTGATAGCGAACCTCAATGTGCTTTGCGCAATCATGGAAAACTGGATCCCGTGCAACAGCCAAAGCACTCTGATAATCAATGAAGATGACGGTAGGAACAGTCTGGCATGCACAAAGATCTGCAAGTAGCTTCTGAAGCCAAACACACTCCACTGTAGCTGTAAAAGCTGCTCTGTACTCAGCTTCATAGCTAGAAGTGGAAACTGTACTATGCTTCTTGCTGAACCAAGAAACACATGAAGTACCAAGCATAAAACAGTTGCCACTATGTGACACACGAGTGTCAGAACAACCAGCCCAATCACTATCAGTGAATCCATGCATGACAAGTGAACTATCAGCCCCATAAAGAAGGCCTAAATACTGAGTGCCTTTAAGATACGCTTCATGGCATGCCAATGGTGCATAGATGGGCTGTGCATATATCTGCTCAACTGTGAGACAGCATACTGTGGATCAGGTCTCGTGTGGCATAGGTAAATCAAACAACCAGCTGCCTACTGATAGAGAGTGACATCACATGTACCGCTGCCATCCTCAGAAGAGAAGTGAAAACCAGTCTCTAATGGTGTGGATACTGGCTTGCAATCGTCAAACTGAAAACGCTGCAAAAGCTGTCCAATGTACTTGGATTGTGACATCAAAATGCCCCCCTCACTGCTAGCAAATTGGATGCCCAGATAGTAGTGCAGAAGACCAAGATCAGACATAGCAAATGTCTGCTGCAAATCAATTTTAAAATCTAGGGGCTATACAGCCAAGTGGGGGGACTATACAGCGAGTGAATCCCTCGCGGAGTGAAGATGTGGAAAACACATGCAGGCCAAGCCTTAACGAGCATGCCTCTCAATAGTCGCCCTAAATTCTGGAGTCCCACGCTCGCAGGTGGACCGTAGAGTGTAAATGATATCCTGCCAGATGGCAGCCAAGGTAGCCGAGGGTGGAATCGGGTGCTCTCCCATCACAAGACTGCACCGAGCCACCCAGATGTTCAAAGCCGTGATGCTGGCTACCACCTCCCAAACACTGTCCTCCCTAGGAGGAGGAGCTAGGGTGTCAGGGGGGACTGCCTCGTGGAGTGCGATCCTCTGAATGCTCTGACCCTGTATCCGGTAGGCAGGGGAGATCTCATCAATCTGAAACGCATGTCCTCCCTCTGTCAACCAAGCCACCATCCCGCAGGTGTAGTCTCTGTGTATACTCTGCATGCTGTCATGATCCTGAGGGCTCTCATCCAGACCCTCGCTGTGCTACAACAGCTCCATAGGCAGTGCGAGATAGTCTCCAGGACACCATCTGAGCAACAGTGGCACTACCCCTCCACTCGCAGCTACTCCAACCACGGGCCGATGGGCAAGCCTCCGTGGGTTGCCAGCCAGAAGAAGTACGAAATCTTTCTCGGCCGCAAGCTGGACCACAACCGCGTCCAAAACCTGGAGCGAACATCCCATTGCACTCTTTGGGTCACCCAGTGTCTCTCCCTCGAGGGAATCCACCTCGACGAGTCCATCTGAAGTCTCCTGCCAATCCGTGTGGTGTAGGAAAAGAAAGGCACCTCATCTATTGTCTTAGGTAGGCTGCCCTTGGAGGGCCAGAACCACTCCCCCGGGTCCCACTGGACCTCCCTCAGGGGTCTACCCTCCCATAGCCAGAGGCGCCATCGAGAGGCCTCCTGCTCTGGGATACTGGGATCAATGTGCCACTCCTTTCCTAAGCATCCTACCACTCTGATCATCTGCCAGTGCATCCCATCAAGACTCCCATCCATCTCAGGGTCACTCCCAGTGAGGGGCTGAAGCAGGCCTCCAGGTCCTACACGGAAGAAGCCGGGGTGCATGCTACCGCGCTGCATCAAAATCCTCAAGGGAACACAAGTACGGGAAATTGCCCCAACCTTCTGCTGTCTCTCCAAATGTGAAGTCCTTCGCACCAGGGTTCAGGAATGGCTAAGTCGATCTCGCCCATCCGCTGCCTTGCCCCTCTCAGATGCGCTAGGGTGTCAAGCCTCGCCTCTGCCTCCATAGGTAGTCTGCTCCAGCGACCAAAAAACCCTGCTGGACCACTGTCCCACTGTGCCCAGCCAATGTGAGTCCGCTGCCCAAGCATACGTCCCTCTTGATCTCTGACCTCTGGGTACCACATAAGGGGTTGGCGCTCAAACTCCTCTCTGCATCTGGGCGGAGCACGGATGAGACTCCCTACTAGTCTCTACCAAACTGTGTGAAGACTCCTCATCAGGGGGGAGCCCTTCCTCGTAAGGGGGGCCTCTGAGAAGATCCATCTATGTGAAGGCTGCCACTGTCCCCCAGTGCATGGGGTGTTCCTCAGAAGCCCTCTCTGTAAGAGGAGCTTCCAAGGCTCGACACCTGGGGTGAGGCCACGAACCACCAACTTGCCCAGAATGGCCATGCTTAGCATCTCTGGATCAATGATACCCAAGCCTCCCAGTGCCTGCGGCACCGTCTGCCAAGCTACTTAGGCCCTAGTGTTCCTCGTGCCGTCTGAACCTGCCCAGAGGAAGTGCCGTACCAACCGTTGGAGCTGCCCAATGCGTCCTCTGTGGAAGCACCAACAGGAGGCAATATACCAGGTAGTGGCAAGATGGTCTTGGTTTGCCACTAAGGCGAGACCTGCGAGGGAGAGTTTGGCCGAGCAGGACCGAGCTCCAATAGAGAAGCTTGCATCGAACACTCTCAAGGACCGGGGCAATCTGCTGCTCTGCTGTGATGTCAATACCCACCTAGCATTCAAGGTATCTTGCTCTCTGGCCCCGCAGTATCCATCTGAAACCAAAGTCACTCCCCCACTCACGGATCTCCTGTGTCTCCTCGAAGCCCGTGAAGAAGGCTATAGATTTCGTCCAATTGATCCGTGCCCCCGAGGCCTCACAATAGATAGCCAAGGCGCCGCTGACTCTCTCTAGACTCACTGTGGTGCCCTCAACATACAAGGCCATGTCATCTGCAAACTCCGAGTCAAGGAGCTCCTCCTCCTGCCTAATTGGAAGCCTCAACCCTGTGAGACCCGCCACCTATGATCTCAAATAGTTCCAGAGCCTCTGCTACAAACAAGAAGAGGAAGGGAGCTAGTGGGTAGCCCTGGCAGACCGAGCGAGAGAGAGGAAAGGCCTCGCCTATGTGTCCTCCGATAATCATATGACTAGAGCTCACTGCGTATAGCGCTGAAACTCCTCTGACCCATCGGTCTGAGAAACCCAATCTCCTCATAGTGCCCTCGAGGAAAGACCACTCCACCCTGTCGTAGGCCTGCTCGAAGTCCAAGAGAAGGATGGCCAGTGGGTGTGACTCCTCCCTGGACCAATCCACTACCTCCCAGAACGTGAAGATGTTGTCTAGGATGCTGCGCTCCTGGACAAACCCAGTCTGTGTGTCATGGATGATGTCGGTAAGATGGGGCCGTAACCGCAAACTCAAGACCTTGGCGAGGATCTTGTATGCAGTATCAAGCAAAGTAATCGGTCTCCACTATCGGATATTTGACCTATCTCATCAAGCAAATCCACCCCCTGTGCAAGGATTGAGGGAGAAGGCTTGTGTCGAAAATCTCCTAGCAAGCTAAATGGAAAGGGGTGGAGATAATCTCCCAGAAGTTCCGGAAGAAGGCCAGAGTCAAGCCATTCTCCCCCGGGCATTTCTGGGTCGGGAGAGCCTTGAGGGCTTCCCAGAGCTCCTCATCTGTGAAAGGCTCCTCAAGTCTGCTGCATAAGTCCCGCGAGACTACTGTCAGAACGTGATCCCAAACTAGCTCTCGGGCCACAAGACCGGCTGGCGTCATCCTCTCTGTCTGAAAGAGCTGGCTATAAAAACCGGTGGTCATGTCAAGAATCTCTTGCGGGTCAATGTGCATGATGCCCTGCAAGTCCTGGAGACGCTGTAGTTGTGTGCCGGTCGATCGGAGCCCAGCGGTCTGAAAGAACTGCTTCGTCATCCTGTCCCCTTGCTGTACCCATCGGGCCTGGGAGGAATGATAGAACTCAGCCCGCCGCAGCTCCGTGTCCTGAAGCTCGAGACGAGCGCTCTCCAATCTATCACTAAGCCACTGAGACACTGGGTCTTGCTCCTTGAGCCTCTGGATGGAGGCGAGGTCTCTCCTCAAAGCCCGCTCGTGCTCCTTAAGGGTCCTCCTCTGCCTGAGGGCATGAGCCTGCAGCTCCACTCTGATCCTCTGAATCGCATCGGCAACCCACGCAGCCCAGCCCTCACTCGGTGCTCCCAGATATTTGCCATAACCTGCTGAATCTCCTCGTCCTGCAAGAGGTCCTCTGGAATGCGGACCCCCTTCTAGGGGAGACCTCGGCGGGGCTGATCCAAGTGAAGTACCACTGAGTGGTCGGACATCGTGGTACTTGCCAGAATCCCGATAGCGCCGCCTCTGTGTAATGCCCAATCCCCAACATAGAAGCGATCTAATGTCTCGAGCAATCCATCATGTCTCCTCTGTCCAAAGGAGAGAGAAGGCTGCTAGGAGTCCTGCTGAACTCTGGCTCTCTCCATGGGTCTCTGCCACTGATCATGAAAATGAACTGCTCCTAGGTACTACACTCTACTGCTGGCATCTTAGAGAACGAGGCACCGCCCTACTTGTCTTCCCCAAACTCCAAGTTGTTGAAGTCCCCTCCAACGATCCAGGAGTCAACATCCGGAAGACACTCTGACAGCCTCCTCCAAAAGGCCGGGCGATGCTGTCTACACGTTGGGGCATACACGTTCAGGATTCCAATCTTGGACTCTCTCGTTCGAACTCCCATCCAAACTGCCCGGAGCTTACCTTGATCGTAGACCTTTGGAGCAAAGGTCCGTACGATTGAGATGCAGACCCCTCCGCTCCGTCCTACTGCGGGAGACCACTCCTATGGACCTCTCCTTGGAAGAAGGTGATGGCGTCATTTGATGTTTGTTGCTGAAAACATGTGCTCCTGAATCATAAGGATGTCCATTGCACGCCCTACCACTGCCCTTTGCAACTCTTTTCGGAGCATCAGGTACTGTGGCTGGCTATGAACACGGTCGTGGAGCCTGTGTACGTTCCAATGCACTATGGTCCAGCTCATGAGGACGGGGGAGTCGGGAACAAGGCTCTCTTGTGGGTGGGTGCCTGTCCTAGAAAGACTGACTTTGTGTGATTTTGCCCGGGGTTTGGAGGGCGAGTAGTCAGTGTTTGTGCGGCGTCGTACTAGGGTGGATACCGGCTCAATACCGATCTTCCGTGCCCACTTCATCATGAAGGAGGCTTCCACCCTGAACAACTCCGCACACGTCTTGAGGGGCTAGAAGTGTGCCTACTCCACCTTTGCCTCCATCAGCAATTTGATAACTCATGTCGCTAAACCACACATCGGCTCCTCGCGCGTGAAGCTCAACTAAAAGTTCACCTCCACACCATGGGCGTACCAAAGATCTGGTCCCATCCACTTGTCCATCATGAGCATAAGCTGATTACCCACAATAGCATCAAACACCTCTGGGGACCATTTCTCCAACCCTGTGGAGGCAAACGAAAATCTCCAAATGGGTTGTGTTTGAGATCCCATTGCATTGATCAAACCCCTCGTGCGGGATTGAAGGACCATGAGCGTGATCTCCAATGGTAGAGGGTTGAGTCTGGAATCTCCAGATAATTCCAGGGTCCTAATCTCCAGAAGTCCTCTGGTAAGGGACGCCAAGGATGGAGGTTGGGAGCTGCTGGCTGGGAGGACGAACCTCGTCTCTCAAGATCCCTCTCTAAGCAGACCTGCTGCTGTGATGAGAAAGCAGAAGGGGGCGTCATCGTTCCCTTGCCTGATGGCAGGGGTGTCGAATCGGAAGAAGCTGCTACTGAATCGGAGAGGGGAGCGGCGGGAGAGGGAGAGGTCACGCGGGGGACAGAGGGCGGGGGGCGGGTGGTGAGAGTGACCATCGGAGGGGAGGCTGAGGGGGGGGGAGGGGGCGGGGGGAAGCGTGGAGGGGGAGGGGTCGGGGGGAGGGGGAGGAGGAGGGAAAAGAGCGACCTCAGGCCCCCCCTGCTGATCAGGCTCGTCAGGGCTCTGGATCGGCTCCTCCACGGCCCTTGTCAGGCTAGCGACTGTGGCTTCCGCCATCGCCGCAGCTAGAGCTCCTGGGGTTCTCTGTTGCTGCAAGGGTGGGTGCGGAGGCTGGACTTCCGAAGCTGGAGGATTGGCTGGATGGACAAAGGCCTCCGGTGCTGGGGGGGCTCCTACTGTTCCTCTTTCGAGGCCTCTCGGTCAACCCTGTCCCTCTCCCTGCGGTTGGTCCTTTGTCTGTGGCATTTGCGGGCCTGCTTGCTTGTTTTCTTTTTCTTTTTCCAGTTTCCTTCCGAGGGGGTAACCCATGGGGTCTGAGACTCTTGCTGCTCTTGCCTGAGAGGGCGCTGAACTCAAGCTTGCCGACTCTGCCTACTCTGTGGAGGAGGGGGAGGAGGCGCACGAGGGAGGCCACGGGGGCAATCTGTGGCAAGGTGGCCCATCTGTCTGCATCGAAGACACTGGCCTGGTAACCTGGAGATCTCCACCCTCTTGCGAAGTGTGCCTCCTTCCAGGGTCTCGAGAAGGATCAACTCTAGGAGGGGCTCCAGGCTCTCCACCACCAGTTTGATCCTAGGGACTCCATCATCTGCTAGAACGGAGGCGGTCGTCTCTGGCGGGGACTCAAGCACCGTGCCAAATGCCCGGCCAATGGAAGGGAGGATGGCTCGTTACTCCTTGGGGAGCCCTGGGAAACGGAGAGTAACCGGAAACCGTGGAATATGGTGTGTCGTATCCATGACCTCCACTGTGAACCCATGATACCAAAGAAAGAGGTAGACAAGGTGTGGGCCAAGGAGTATGGGGCTCTGCTCCACAAGTGTCGAGGCGGTGTCAGGGGAGCTCAACTGGATGAGGAAAACGCCTCGTCCATAGATGGTGACCTCCTGGATGTGGTCGCCCTCTAATGCCAAGCTCGCCTGGATCCACTCTCGCACTTGTCTCCGTGTAGGCGTGAGGCCCACAATTATGGCCACAAGCGTCTTGTCTTGGAGGGATTGAAGTGCCTGCTGTACCTGTTGCTTGTCAACTGGGGAAAGAAGAACCTTGACGGCTGTGGGAATCGAGGGTGCTACCATAGAGCCCCTCTGGCTAGACCAAAGGTCACCACCAATATTTTCTTTCACCGTAACAAACACGAATGCTCCCGCTGCAGGGAGGCGAATGAAAAAGGAAAAGAAAGAACGATGAGGCGAGGTGAGGCGAAAGGATGGAGGAGAGAGAATGGGAGGGCGGCAGGGAAAGCAGAGGGGAGGAGAAAGAAAGAAAGAAAGAAATTTTATTAGTGTCTTCGGAAGACCGATGGGTCTATGAGACTGAAAGAAAACCTGTTACAAATCACAGTAAGGGCGGAGGTACTGAAACGAGCATCATCACCCATGCTGAATCCTAAGTCTGATCATACATAATCAAATACATCTGGATGTAACAATGAAAAGAAAAAGACTAGAGCAGAGCGGAATCCTCTGTATGTCATGTCGCCCTGGCACCATGGTGCATAGCCGGTGATGGGACACTGAGGCCCGTCAAGGGGTGCTGTTCGTCTCGGTCTCCTGGACGAGGCTCGATGCAAGACTAGAGCCACCGTGACTCCCGTGGGACGTATCCCGGGTCTAAACAATGACGGGAGGTCCCCTAGAGTGATATGTGTGTCCCCTCGATGTCTCGTGTGTCGTGCTGCGATCGTCGCGTCAGGGTCTCTATCACGTCTGTGGCTAGAGACTGGACGATCTATGTCACTCGATGGAAAGAACTCTGTGATCCTGCTCTGAGAGGTGTCTGATGATGTGGCCAAGCCCCGTTGCATGAGTAAGTACTCTCTGTGTCGGACCCCCTCGTGAATGAAGGCCGCGAGGCATCTCTGATCTGAGTAGGCGAGGAATCTAGAAAGGTGCCCGGAGCCGTCTCTGAGGAGGCAGTGGTAGCAACCTCAGATCTCGTAGTACACTGGGCACCTGAAAATAAAATGCTCCTCCGACTCAACCTCCTGACAGTCGCACAATATGCATAAGCGATGCTCCCTAGGAATCCCCTCTGCTCTGCTGCTCTCTATGCGAAGGCGGTGTGATGATACCCGAAACTGTCAGATGGAGATCCGTAGTGAGTGAGGCATATGAAGCTCAGTGTACCCCGGTGGTGTGATGAATCCCTCCTCCGAAATACGAAGACAATAATCTCTGTAGAAACTCAACTTCATTGGAAGCTCCCTCAGCTCCAACCAGGTCCTAAAGGTGTGTAGTTGCAGGAGATCCTCTCGAATGACCTGGTTGGTGTGTGGCCCGATCGGGATGGTGGGTGGGAGTATCGGAGGGGCATCTAAACTGTACTGAAAAGGAGGTATCCTATCAATGTGAAACCCTAGTCTCACAAACCATCTGTGAGTCCGTGCATACCAGCATTGCTCGTCTCCCTCTGCAACCAACATCATGGAGGAATCAAGAGCCAACCATGGCAACCTCTGTCTCCCTGATGTGCAGTCTCCATATGATCTAACCCAGTGTAGATATGTGATGGTCTGAAAGGCTGCATCTAGCTGGAGTGAAGAAGCACCAGCAAAGAAGGGAGAGTCTCTCCAATCTCTGAGAAAAGTAACTCTCCTGGAGGAGGCTGCTCGAGATGATCCCTGCATGGTTGCCCAAATGGCCATCACAGTGTGTACCATATCTGTCCAAGTACTGGCCAAGATCTGAGAAGGGTGAAAAAGCCTCAGTGCATCTGGCTCTCCAAATGTGCCATGCTGCAATGCTAGCTAAGACCTCCCATGGAGAGTTGACCGAGGAATGAGCAGCCCTGAAGAGAGTGGCCGGAACATCCTCTAGAGAGCACGACTCCACAAGGTGTCGTCGGACGTGAAGAGCCGAAGAGGAGTCAAGTCTCTCAAAAAAGACTTGGGGCCCTGAAAGAGTATGCCAAGCCACTGATCCCCAGGTCATATAGAAAGGTAGGCGAACAAAAGTGCTGAAAAGTCTTGCAATCCCCTTCCATATGATTCTCGCCTGTCTGCAATCCCAAAGGCAGTGCTGTATTGTCTCCAAAGCAGAAAGGCAACGAGGGCAAGAAGGGTCAGCTCCGAACCTGGATCTCCATTAGTTTACTGCTATCCCACCATGAATAGAAAGCCAAAAGAAGACAGTGATTTTTCTATGCCGGTGGGATTTCCGGAGCCTCTGCCAAAAAAATTTCTGCAAGTCAGCAGAAATCTGAAAGTTCTCCCAATGATGAGCTCTGGTAGGCCTCCAACCCCTACAGCTGAGCCTGAATTTCCTAGCATTACTAACCGTGTAACGAAAGAAGGGGATGCCCTTCTCTCGGTGCCCTTCATCTATCCACTCCCAGTCCCCAGGGTCCCACTGCAAAAACTTAATTGGGACACCTCCATAGAGCCACAGCCTCCATGAGCCCAGGGCGATGAGAAGCGGGTCAGGATCCAAGTACCACTGTGAAAGAGAGCCATGCTCCATGAAGCCCACTATCCTAACTGGCTGAAACGGTACCTCCAACAAGATATCGTCTGTGGATTTGGACAGCCTGGCCCCCGAAGAAACATCAACCTTGCAACCCCTCCTCCCCTCTCCTCCAACCTTGTAACCCATCCTCTCCCTCTCCTCCATCCTCTCCCTCTCCTCCGTCCTCTCTTACTTCAAAGACCCTAGTGGAAAAGTGCTAACGTGTTGCATGATTGGGGAACCGAGTTGATGACCATTAAAACCTAGGAAAAGAAAATTCACATTCTAGCTAACCCAAGTAGGGTGCTTAAGAGTTGTAGGCCTCAGGAATGTGAAGTTAAGGATCAGTTTCCACAAGATGTTGAAACTTGGCTTATGGAGCTTCAGATCTTACTAGTTGGAGGGATTGCCATCTTCTAAATATCTATGAATCTCAAACAAAATATTAAGGAAGAAAAAATAGGAGCAAAACAAAACTTGTATCCAAGAGGATGTAATTGGGGAAAGAGAAATTGTTGACCCTCAAATTACTATTACTTGGTTAGGTTCTAAGCAGTTGCTTCTAGAACCAACTCAAGAGTTAAGTCTAAAAAGGAGCCTAAAACAGTGGCCATCAATGCATATATGGTTGATGTTTCCCTCACTAAAGTTAAAATTTTATTTATGTAGTGTCATGAAAAGCAATCACCTCAGATGGCCTCACCCCGTCTTTTTTCATTGCATTTTGAGATATGATTGGAGACTATATTACTTCAGCCCTGCAGGCCATTTGGGACTCTGGCGAGATGCCTGGGTCGCTTACAGAGGGTCTCATCCACCTTATCCCAAAAGGAGGTAGCAGAAATTTAGTGTCCCAGTGGAGGCCTATCACACTTCGGGGGACTTGTTACAAGATTCTGGCCAAGGCTATCAGCCTCCGGTTGCAGCCACTTCTCCCTGATCTCATTCATGACACTCAGACGGGATTTGTGCATGGCAGAAGCATTTTTTATAACATTTTTTCTTTCTGGGAAGCTTCAGAGTGGGCCATGCAGAGTGGCCAGAATCTTGCCATTCTACTTTTGGATTTTGAAAAAGCTTATGACAGAGTAGATTGGGGTTTTTTGGAGGGCACCCTTCTACGCTTTGGCTTTACTGATGCTTGGATCAGAGGTGTTTCCTCTTTGTACAGATCAGCCCACAGCCAGGTACTTATTGGTGGGGTAAGGGGTGAGAGATTTCAGATTTCGAGATCAGTCCGTTAGGGATGCCCCCTTGCTCCTTTCCTTTTTTTGTTCGTGGCCGAAGCTATAAGTATCTATGTTAGATCTCAAGCTGACATCTTTGGGCTGAGACTTCCCATCAGAAGGGAAGAGGAGCTACTTGACAGTGAGTTGGCAGATGACACAGCAGTTTACTTGGATGCCACTCCACAGATGCTCACTTCTTTCAGGACAGCATTGGATTTATTTTGCTTGGCGGCAGGGGCGCAGATAAATTGGCATAAATCCAATGGCTTTTGGATCAGTGATGAGGACACTCCAGTTTGGGGGCTTGACATAGGATTCACTTGGGTTCAGAGGGGTGAGCCTATCAGGTATTTGGGCTGCCAGGTCGGCTTGGATATTTCTACCACGCAGCAGTTTGCTCCCGTTTTGGAGAGCATCAGAAGGAAGCTTCTTTTTTGGAGCTCAGCCAAGCTGGATCTTGCCTCTAGAGTTGTGGTGGTCAACTAGGTCCTCTTGGCCACAGCCTAGTTTGTTTGTTCATGTTGGTGCCGTTCTAGTAACTGCATCATTCAGCTCAGAAGACTGATCAAAAACTTTCTCTGGAGTGGGCTTGATGGCACAGCAGATGCCTTAGCCAGGGTGGCTTGGGAGACCCTCATCCTCCCTACATAGGAAGGGGGTCTCAATATTATCGATCCAGATTTACAGTGCAGAGCTTTACTTTGCAAGATGGTGGTGCGGGGACTTATGCCAGGGCAGGAACCGTGGAAGGACTTTCTTATCAGCAGCATACAGAGGTGCACACCTTCTTCAGGAGGAGACTGGATGAGCAGTGTTAGATGGATCTTCACCACAGTACACCTCAGATCACCTTCGTCCCCTCTCATGGTTGCCATTCTGAAAGCTTGGGCCAGTTTCAGAAGCACTCTTCGGAGGATTCCTCCTTCCTCTCGGGAAGAGATTGATAGGCAACCCATCATGTGGAATGACAGTATTTTAGATGATCATGGCAGACCACTGGGTGCCTCACTCTACATGCAGTGGTCCAGGTGGGAGAGGGGACCTGCATCTTCTATGGGGTCTTGGAAAGCTTTCCGCAGGCTTCCAGAGGAGACCAAATCAAGGTTGACAGGACATCTCAGAGGGAGTGCATGGAGGATCTTGCAGATTGAGGCAGCCCTTCCAGAGGTTTGGGTAGACACAGATGATATGCCACTCACTTCCTCCACTTGGGCAGGTACTTTTTCAAGAGGCGGGGTTCCGCTTCAGGTTTTGGCCTTTCGAGATGCACAGGAGGATGCTTTGGTTTTTAGTGTCCAGGATGGTGGCAGATTTTTCTCAGGTCCACAAAGGACATCTTGCTTGAGTCTGCTTTTCAGCCTATCAGGGTTGTAGGTCTTTTGATGCAGGGATCAGATTCAGAGTGGTTCCTAGACCCAGACCCCCGGCTACTCTCCACCGGGTCTTGGAGGCTTTGGCTCTATGGGGGAGTTTCCATCAGGTATTTGCAGTGGGACCCCGGAGAGTGGGAGTGGATTGACGCAGGGCATCGAGAGAAGAGCATCCCCTTCTTTCGTTACACGGTCAGTAATGCCAGGAGATATCAGCTCAGTAGTAGAGGTTGGAGACCTTCCAGAGTTCCTCATTGGGAGACTTTTGATATTACTGCGGATCTGCAGAGGTGCTTCTGGAGGAGACTCTGGAAATCCGACAGGAATAGAAAGATCACTATCTTCTTTTGGCTTTCTATCCATGGAGGGATTGCAGTGAACCTTTGGAGGTCCAGGTTCGGAGCGGACCCTACATGCCCTCGATGCCTTTCTGCTCCGGAGTCTATTCAGCATTGCTTATGGGATTGCAGACAGGCGAGGATGATTTGGATGGGGGTAGCCAGGATTTTCAGTCACTTTGCCCATTCCCCATTTTTTATGACATGGGGCTCAGTGACTTGGCTTTCTCTTACAGGACCTCAGGTTTTCTATGAGAGAGTTGACTCCTCTCGGGCCATTTCGGTTCGACGTCATCGGATTGAGTCCTGTTCGTTGGATGTGGTACCACACCTTCTTTTTACAGCTGTACATGCCTCTGTGGATACTTCTTGGGAGATTCTAGCGAGCATAGCATCCTGGCATATCTGGAGAGCCAGATGCACAGAGGCTTTGGAGGGTACTCAGGTTCATCCCTTGCACACATTGTCCAGTATCTGGACAGACATCGTACATACTTTGATGGCCGTATGGACGGGTATGCAGGGAGACTCCCGTGCAGCCTCAGCTAGGAGGGCTTCTTTCTTCAGGGAATGGAAGGATTCTCCTTTCTTCTCTGAAACTACTACAGGGTTGAGGTGGCACTTTCAGCCTCAGCCTTGGTTGTTTTCCACCTCACTCTGAGGGGGTTTTTTATTTATCCTTATGATTTCATGATGTATTCCGCTTTGAGCTTGCTCTCGCAATAGAAGTCTTTTTCTTGGGAAAAAAAAAAAGCAATCACCTGTAAACGAACTCCCAGTCTAGAAAATGCCCCCATCCAGGTGGAGCAAGTAATAGGCATGTCATCTGTGTCCACCCAATCCAAGGGCAAGGCTACATCAATCTGTCAGACTCTCCCTGCACTCCCTCTGAGATTAAGAACTATCTGGGCCTGTCGGTCTGCAGGAAGCTTCCTGAAGGCTTTCCATGCTCCCATAGTAGATGCAGGGCCCCTCTCCCATCTTGGCCACTACATGTAAGGAGAAGCTCCAAGTGGTCTGCCATGCTCATCCAAAACCCTATCATTCCACATGATAGGCTGCCTTTCAATCTCTTCACGGGGGGATGGGGGAATCTTGCAAAGAGTACTCCTGAAGCTGGCCCATGCTTTCAAGATAGCAACCATAAGAGGGGAAGAGGGAGATCTGAGGTGGGCTGTGGTGAAAACCCATCTGGTACTATGTGTCCAATCCTCTCCTGAAGTGGGCGTGCGAGACTGTATGCTGCAGGAAGCTTCCTGAGGGCTTTCCATGCTCCCACAGTAGATGCAGGGCCCCTCTCCCATCTTGGCCACTGCATGTAAGGAGAAGCTCCAAGTGGTCTGCCATGCTCATCCAAAATCCTGTCATTCCACATGATAGGCTGCCTTTCAATCTCTTCACGGGTGGATGGGGGAATCCTGCGAAGAGTACTCCTGAAGCTGGCCCATGCTTTCAGGATAGCAACCATAAGAGGGGAAGAGGGAGATCTGAGGTGGGCTGTGATGAAAACCCATCTGGTACTATGTGTCCAATCTGATAAAGAAATCCTTCCAATGCTATTGCCCTGGCATAAGTCCTCTTACAACAACCTTGCAGAGTAAAGCTCTGCACTGTAGATCCAGGTCGATGATATTCAAACCCCCTTCTCTTGAAGGAAGAATCAAGGTCTCCCAAGCCACCCTGGCTGTAACATCAGAGGTGCCTTCTAGACCACTCCATAAAAAGTTTCGTACAGGCCTCTTAAGCTGAGTGATACAATCCCTAGAGTGGCACCAACAAGAGCATACAAACCATGCGGTGGCTAGAAGAACCTGGTTAACCACCACCACCCTGGAAGCCAAGTCAAGTTTGGCCGAGCTCCAGAAAAGGAGCTTTCTTTTGATGCTCTCCAACACCGGAGCAAACTGTTGTGAAGGAGAGATGCCCACCCCAACCTGGCAGCCCAAATATCAGACGGAGACGCCCCTCTGTACCCAAGTGAAAATCATTACCCCAATCCGGGGTGTCATCATCGCAAATCCAACAACCATTGGATTTATGCCAATTAATGTGTGCACCTGCAGCTGTGCAAAATAAATCCAAGGCTGTCCGGAAGGAAGTGAGCGTCCTTGGGGAGGCATCCCAAAAAACAGCCGTGTCATCTGCCAACTCACTATCCAGGAGCTCTTCTTCCCGCAAAATAGGAAGCCTTAGCCCATAAATATCAGCTTGAGATCTAATGTAGATACTCATAGCTTCCGCCACAAACAGAAAAAGAAAAGGGGCAAGAGGACATCCCTGGCGGACTGATCTGGAAATCTGAAACCTGTCCCCTCTTACCCCCCAATGAGCACTTGGCTATAGGCTGATTTGTAGAGAGAGGATACTCCTCTAATCCATGCATCTGAAAAACCAAAGCGAGATAGAGTACCCTCTAAAAAATCCCAGTCTACTCTGTCGTAAGCTTTCTCAAAGTCCAAGAGTAGAATGGCCAATCTCTGGCGGCTTTGCATGGCCCATTTTGAGGCCTCTCAAAATGAGAAAAGATTATCAAAGATACTTCTGCCATGCACAAACCCTGCCTGCGTGTCATGAATCAAATCTGGAAGAAAAACTTATAGCCGCAGACTGATGGCTTTCGCCAGAATCTTGTAAGAGGTGCCCAATAGAGTGATGGGTCTCCATTGAGACACAAGATTCCTATTACCCCCTTTTGGGATGAGATGAATGAGACCATCTGTAAGTGAGTCCAGCATCTCACCAGAGTCCCACACGCCCTGCAGGGCTAATGTAATGTGATCACCAATCTGCTCCCAAAAAGTAATAGAAAAGGAAGGGGTAAGTCGATCCGAACCTGGGCACTTGCCCTTGTGAAGGGCAAGTAATGCAGTCTTGAATTCTGCATTGGTGAAAGGTGCATCCAAAGAAACATACATCTCATCCTTCACCAATACAAGGATACACTGCGAAATAACCTCTCATGCCTGTGTGCCCGGATCTGCAGTAAGAAGGGATGCTAAAAAATATGAAGCTACACACATGACAACATCAGGATCTGACTGTAACACCCCATGTGAGTCAACAAGCTGCGAGACACTATCTCTACTATGTATGGGCCCATGAGTAGAGAAAAACTGTTTGTTTACCCTGCCACCCATCTGAATCCAAAAGGATTCCCGAGCATGAAAGGCATATTCTGCTCTCTGTTCCAACAATGTCTGTATATGAGCCCTTGTTGCAGCAAGGCGCTCCTGAATCCAAACATCTGTGGGCCTCTTCTGCTCTTCCCTCTGAAGGGACACTAACTGCTGGCGTATACCAATCTCACGTCTCCTGGAATCAGTGACTGTATGATAATAGTCACTAATTCCGGATAAGGCTGTAGCTACCTGAGATGGGCGAACAGCTCCACCCTGTATGTGAGAAACCCAAATCTGTAAAATATCCTCCGTGAGGCTCTCCTCTGCATAAAAAGCATCCGGAATCTTGACACTGGCAGAGCGTCCTCTCCGATGAGGCTCAAGAATGTGCAACACTACTAGAAAATGATCTGAGGTGGAAACCCTAGTGGAAATGCATACAGATCCTCCTCTGTCAAGTGCCCAATCGTCTACATAAAATCTGTCAATATGTGCATGGATGGGCATGTGTATTCTCCTGTTCGACCAAGAGTACAAAGTGACTGTGGCATAACATGAAAGGCATCATCCAACCAAGTGTCCTTGCCACTGTACTAAAAGAGAAAGGCATCCCAAGCTGCCCTCTCCAAAGAATGAATTCCATCATGTCTGCCTCCCTTTTTGTCTGAAGGCAACTCAACCATGTTGAAGTCGCCACCAATGATCCAAGAATCTGCAATGGGGGCCCAAGAAAGTAACTCCTTTGAAAAGGAGATCCGCTCCCCTTTGTTGTTGGGAGCATAAAGATTGAGAAGAAAATCTTATCAAAATAATGATCCATTGAGCTCTAGAGGGGGAGATAATACCATGACCAGCAACCAAGGGTAGAATAGAAGGAGAAGCTGAAATGCAAGTACCTTCCCTTGTGCCCATAGCAGGCGACCAGAAGGTATGTCCTGAAAGCGGTTTGCCAGACTTAGAGCAATCATTGGCATCCAACTTGTGTTCCTGGATAAAAAGGATATCAATAGCACCTCCAGTGACACCTGGATGAAGCTGATTCCGAATCAGCTGCCTATGGCGACGGTGTGGAACTCCGCCTAGGCCCTGTATGTTCCAATTGACTATCCTCATCGACAGGAGGATGCTGGATGGAAAGGCTTATCCGACCTAGTAGAGGAGACCAGCTTCCCCTGGGCCAAAACACTCCTGCTGAGGGCAGAAAACTCAATAGGTGAAAGAATCCCCACACCTGCTGAAGGGGAGGCCCTATCAAAAGGAATCCCAATGATCGGGACCCCTAAGGTGGAGGGCACAAACTCCTCATCATCCATGAAAGTAGCCGAATCTGCCAGTGCCGAAAAAGAGTTCCTGATAAACAAGTCTGGCTGAGGAGTGCGAAGAAGACCTGCACTCGTGGAAGATGGAGAAGGACCTGCTAGGCCTCTATCAGCAGAAATGGAGCTGGGGGCTGAGGAGGCCTGTGGATGGGCTGAAGAGGAATCTGGAGTCCTCATATGTGCCTGCACTTTCTCTGTTGTCCTGACTGTGGCGACAGTCTGCGGGGAAGAAGTACCTGTAGCCCCCTCGTGGTCAGAATCCAAGGTGACTCGAGCTGGTGCATGTGAAGGCCCCTCCTGATGTGGAGCTGTAGTGTCTGGGGCTGCAGCAACATCCACCTCTGGAGTCTGGAAGGCGTCTGTCTGAACAGGATCAAAGGTCTCCTCCTGAGGTAAGGGAGCCGCTCTGATAGCTCTCCACCGTGGTACTGGGTGTGCTGCGGGCATTGGGCGCCCTGCTGCCCCTGGTGGTCCTGGGGTGCGCGAAGCAGGGCGCCCTGCTGCTCCTGGTGGTCTTGGATTGCATGGTACAGGGTGCTGGGGAGGTGCAGTCAGGGTAGTACGTGAAGGAGCCGCACCAGAAGACCTCTTGGGTCTTTTTCTCTTCCTTGGGCAGTCTCTAGCAAAGTGCCCAAGAGTCCTGTAAATCCTGCACTGGTCCTGTCTACCTGAAATCTTGACACTCTGTCGAAAGAGAGAGCCGTTTGGACGCTGAAGCATGATGTGGTCATCTAAGATGTTAGGGTTAGAGACAATGACCTTAACACGAGGCACTCCGTCTGCACTGACTGCCTCTGCCGAGGAGGAAGGCATGCCAGGAAGGAGGGGGATCTCAATGACCACTCTGAATGTGGCTTCGATAGTGGCAAGCAATCGATGGTAGACCTGAGGAAGACCAGGAAATCTAATGAATAGTGATGTGACCTGCCTGTCCTCCTCAACCGGATCAAAGCCCAAGGTGTAGGGTAAAAGAAAGATCCTCCTCGAACCCAAAGCCAGGGGATTAGCTTTGAGAACAAGGGTTGTGGACTCGTGGGAGTCGAAAACCACTTGGAAGAATCCACGTCCCAGAAGTCGAATATCCCTGAGGTGTGGGGCGAGATCTCCTGGTAATGCCGCCAGCATCCAGTCTCTAGCCTGTGATCTGGAAGGGTGTGACCCAAAGATGCAGGCGAAAGGTGATGTGGAGCCCTCTAATTCCACATCTTTCTTGAGCTGCTTCAACTCGTCTTCTGAAAAAATGATTGTTCTCGCGGCCGGTGGAAGTGGACAGAGATTGGCTGAATGGGGATCCATTCGCCAATCGATGTGAAAAGGCTGATTCCAACACTGAAAAAAGCTCTATCCGTGAAACTACTGCCCAAGATGCCCTAGAACACGGGCGCAAGAAGAAGGAAAAAGAGAGGGTAGGAGAGAGGGGAAGGGAAGGAGAGGAAAGATTGGGGGGGGAGATGGAGGTAGGCTGAAGGGGGAGGTGTAGGGGAGCTGAGCTAGGAAGGAAGGGGGCGGGGAGGGAGAGGGTGGTCGGGGATTTTTTTATTTTTATTTTCCAATAAGGGGGGGTTAGGAGGGAGGGAGGGGGCTGGCGGGGAGGGAAAGGGAGGGTGTTGGGGGGGGGGCGGGGAGAGGAAAGGAGGGCGGGAGGGGGCGGGGGGGGGAGAGCAGCGAGGCGGGGAGAGGGATGGCGGGGGAGGAGAAGGGGGCGGGGGGGCTGGCGGGTGGGAAAGAGGGAGGGCAGGGAGGGGGAAGGAGGGGCGGGGGGGCTGTCGGGTGGGGGAGAGGGAGGGCGGGGAGGGAGAGGGAGGGTGAGGGAGGAGGAAGGAGAGAGGGAGGGTGAGGGAGGAGGGATAGGGGGCTGGCGAGAGGGGAGGGAGAGGAGGAGCAGCGAGGGGGGGGAGAGGGGGGGCAGCGAGGGTGAGGGAGAGGGAGAGGGGGCTGGCTGAGAGAGGGAGAGGGGGAGGGCAGTAGCTCACGGGGAGAGGAGCAGCGAGGGGGGGGAGAGGGGGGGCAGCGAGGGTGAGGGATAGGGAGAGGGGGCTGGCTGAGAGAGCGAGAGGGGACAACCTTGTTTGACCCCTATGGTACTCAAGATCTCATTTGTCCAACCTGCGCCTGTCCGAACTCTCTCTCATAAAGTGCCATGACTGCCCAGTTGTTTGACTCCTATGTTACTCAAGATCTCATCTATCCAACCTGCGCCTGTCCGAACTCGGCCTGAGACTCTCTCATAAAGTGCCATGACTGCCCGGATGATCTCCTGATCAAATCCCAGTGTCTGTAGGCATGTGATGAGACGAGCGCGAGGTACTGTATCAAAGGCTTTGCGAAAATCCACAAAGCAGCAATATACCCTCTCCTTCCGTGATTTGGCCTTCTCAATGACACTCCTGAGTGTGAGTATGTGATCCATAGTCCCATGGTCTCGCCTTAAACCGGCCTGACCCTCTGCTCTGAGCCCTCTCATCTTTGCGAACAGGCTGACCGACGCGTCCAATACAGCTGCATAGATCTTGGACATCACATGTCCAATCATGATAGTCTTGTACTTACTCGGGTCCATGGGATCCCCTGCCTTGTGGATGGGGGTGATGGTGTTGAGTGTCCAAGTGCGGGGGGGAAGCCAAGGCAAACAGCGTCATTGAATAGCTTTGCTAGGATCGGGGCTAACGTGTCGATCCCATATGCAATAAACTCAGTGCATAGCCCCTCGTGATCCTTAGCTCGGCCATTGTGCAGTTTCAATGTCGTGTCCTTGACTCCCCCTCTGGTGAACAACGTGCAAGTGGTGGGGCGAGGTGTGTGTATGAGATCTGGAGTGGGCTGGTGTGGGACATCGTAAAGATGGTGCGCATACGTGTGCCAGACTCTCATGTCGGTGAGGGGTGATGGAGACCTACGCTCAAGGAATCTCCGCCAAAAATCCTTAGAGTTGTTGTTGTACAAGATGTTCATCAGCTCCTCCTCATTTCAACGAAGAAATGCCTGCTTCTTCCGACGTACGAGACAGTGGTACTTGCGTACCGTGTCTGGTGTGTTCGGGAGGTGACATCTGGTTTCAAGTCGGAGCTGTCGGCGATAAGCCTTGCACTCCACATCGTACCAGTTGTTGCAGGGTATAGAACCAAGAGGTGGTGGTCTAGTGGACCGTGTGGTGTGGGGAAAGATTTGGAGGGCAGCCTCGTGGAGTGTGCGACTAATCGGGGTAGCACGGTCCTCTATGAGTGGTATGTGATCGATGTAGGTTAGGAGTCTGTTTAGGCGTCAAGAGTAGGCCGGTGAGAGACTATGATCAAAGTGTGTCATGGTAGGTGTCGTGCTGTCGGAGGTGACATCTGGTTTCAAGTCGGAGCTGTCGGCAATAAGCCTTGCACTCCACATCGTACCAGTTGTTGCAGTGTATAGAATCAAGAGGTGGTGGTCTAGTGGACCGTGTGGTGTGGGGAAAGATTTGGAGGGCAGCCTCGTGGAGTGTGCGACTAATCAGGGTAGCACGGTCCTCTATGAGTGGTATGTGATCGATGTAGGTTAGGAGTCTGTTTAGGCGTCCAGAGTAGGCCGGTGAGAGACTATGATCAAAGTGTGTCATGGTAGGTGTCGTGCTTCCTATGTGGTGTGTATGGTGTGGCTAAGCGTGCGGTGGCGATAGTGAAGAATAGGTATGTGTGATCAGCTCCTGGAGGGAGTGGTGCTACGGTGAAGTCGGTGATACATGAAGTGAAGGTAGGGGATCCCATGATGTAATCTACTACACTAGTGCCCCCCCCGTATGGGAAGCAAGTAAAACCACCTGAGGAGGGCCATAGGTTATGCCCGTTGTAGATGATGAGATCATGCATCTTGCCCAGATCAAGGAGCACGTGTCCATATGGTGTAACAGGCCCGTGTCGGTCCGATGAGGTCCTGGTCATACTTGCTTCGTCTAGGTCCATGTCTGGTAGCATGATAGAGTCGTCTCGGAAGTCCAGGAGTGGTGTCTGGCGCGTGCTCGTCCTGGCGTTGAAGTCCCCAACAAGGAGAACTTCCCCGCGGGTTGAAAGGTCTGGGATATCCTGATGTAAGGGTGCATATGGCGATGTCTCACCCTCCTCTCGTGCCACTATGGCGAAGTGGGATGTGTCTCGCGGGAAGTAGCATATTGCTATGAAAAGGTCACGGGTGTTTGTGTGTCGGATCCGGATCCACATGAATCGGGAGTGTGCGTCCTTCCTCTCAATGGAGATGGATCCAGTGAGGGAAGACCTGTACAATACTGCGACCCCACTTGATCATCGGACTCCTCCTGTATCCCTCGTCCCATTCCTGAAGGCTGACTCCCATGTGTAGCCAGTGACTATCGGTAGTGGACGTTTTGGGCTCTGGTGTGTCTTGAGAAGTTCCCTGGGTCTGACCATAAGGTACCATTACAGTTCCAAATGGTGCAGGCTGGGGTCTCGGAAACTTGAGTCTCATAGGCCTTGTTCCCCTAGGGGATACGGGTGGGAGCCCGACGGGTGCCGGTCAACAACCTACCATCTCAGAGCACGGCCCATTTCCCCTCCTTGCGGGCAACATCCCGCTGCTACAGAAGAACTCGTCGCTCCTCAATCTGTAGTGGTGTCAAATCCTCATCCATGGACAGGGTGGGATGCTCTCATAGAGTGGCTCGGCGTCGGAGTGTCGCTAGTCGAGCATGTGAATCTCTGAAGCGAATGACTAGGGTCTCTCGGTTGGGGTCTCGGTAGGAGAGAAAGGAGGGAGAGGAGAAGGAGGAATGAAGAGGAGGAAGGAGGGCGGGAGAGGTGGGAGAAGAGGAGGAGAAGGAGGGGGGAGACGGAGTGGCGAGGGGGGTGCACTGGCGGGAGGGGGGCAGAAGGACGGGAGGATGTGCGGGGCAGCAAGGAGGGGGAGTGGGAGGCAAGGAGGCGGAAGGAGGGGTGGAGCAGGGGAGAAGGTAGGGCGGGGGGCGACGGAGCAAGGGGAGGCAGCGCGGGGGGGAGAAGGTAGGGCGGGGGAGAAGGCAGGGCGGGGAAGCAGCAAAGGGAGGAGGCGCAGGGCGGGAGAAGGCAGGGCGAGGGCTGGAGGTGGAGTGGGGAGGGCAGGGTAGAGCGGAGAGGGAGGAGGGGTGAGGCGGGGTGAGGGCAAGGCAGGGAGGAGGGGCGACGAGGAGGAGGGGGCAGCAAACAGGAGCCGCGGGTAGACAGCAGACAAGGGCTCCTCCATCCCCATATGCCAGAGGGCCTTTTTCAAGCGGCATACCTTGCTTTCAGAACCTTCAACCTCAAAGCTAGGAGGTTGGGAAACATAGACTTCTTCCGGCAAATGCCCATGAAGGAAAGCTGTCTTAATATCCAGCTGATGTATCTGCCAATGAAAGTGGGCAGCAAAGGCAATAACAATGCGAATAGTAGTGATCCTGGAAGTGGGAGAAAAAGTCTCCCCAAAGTCAATTCCATGCTGCTGAGCATAGCCCTTAGCAACAAGACGGGCTTTGTAACGGTCCACTGAACCATCAGCTTTCCGTTTGATTTTGTAAACCCACTTAGTTCCAATGGCATTCTTGCCATGAGGCAAATCACACAAGTCTCAAGTGTTATTCTGATGGATAGAATCCAATTCAGCTTGCATGGCCTTCATCCAACAATCAATCTGAAAGGCATCTTGATGACATAAGGGCTCTTCATTGCATGCTGTAGCAACCAAAGCATAAGCAACAAAACTAGCATGCTCTTTCCGGATAGCTGCTCTCGTACGGGCTGGTAGAGGAGCGTCTTGTTTGCTGTCTTTTAATGTGTCAAGGAGCCAACGGGGTACCTTTTTAGGCTCCTGAATTTCTGCTCTTTCGTGGTCAAGAGCCTTGTGCAAATGATCCTGATCAATGATAGGCATATCAGGCTGAATTTCTGGTTGCACATGTGGCTGCAAATGACCAACAGATGGAGGAGGTACAACCTCAGATGCAACATCATCCCAAAAAAGATGCCATGATCAGTATCGGAGTTCTCGGATCTATTGCTCGGGCTTAAAGGCAAGCAGCAGACGAGCAAAGGTAGGACGGGATAGCAAAAGGAAGCAAAAGGAAAAACGACTAGTAGACATGACTTCTGACGAAAACATGGATGTAGAAGAAGAGGGGATGTAGTGTTGACCTTTGAGAGTGTCAAATGAAGCTTCACCCTCTTCCTTTGAGTTGCAACTTGGGTTTGACCACCATCGTTCTCGTTAGTCCAAGTCCATAAGGGCCTCAATGAAAAGGGTGGCTCTAGTCATCACTTAAATTGATCCCCTTTTTCTCTACTTGGGGATTTCGTTGGCTTCACAGTCCTCTTTCTAGATGTTAGCCCCTGTCCTTGAGACACCCTAGGTAGTGAGTTGGGTTCTCGGGAGGTGGGCTGGCCTTCGCCGCCAGGCACGAATGGGGTTATCTTTTCCAGTCGGCACCTTCGTGACAATCGACTTGTTTGGTTTTTGTTTTCTCCAAGCATTAATAGAAAGTTCATTTTTTTGTTTAAAAACAATAAAATTTGTCCCCTTTATGCTCTAGTAGGGGGTTTCCCAAGCTTTTGTCTTACATATTGCTTCTTGTATGTCATTTGGTTTGTTGGAAGTCTCTTTTCCACTGTCCAGTATCTTCTAGTTCTCACTTGCTCCCTTAGTGTCAACCCTACGGTCCAAAGATGTCACTCCACTTGATACTCCTAGCATCAGAAGAGTCCCACCATGATTGCCGAAAATGTCTAAGGTAGGGGCTCGTTTTCTCGCAGAAGTATTACCGAAGGCCTAAGGCCACAAGTGCAAGGAGACATATTTCTTGCTTCGGGATACTAAGGAGCAATGCACAAAGAGTCGGATACACACCAAACTTACAAGTAAGAACAGACAACAAGTTCTTCCATATACATGACTAAGCAAGTATAAGGGGTCTCAATCCCACACTACATGGCAAGCTTGTATCTTAAGCTTCTTCTCTCTCTTCTCTTGAATACCCTTCCCCTCTACCTCACCATCCTGACTAGTTGCATTGACTAGCCATGACTTATGACTTCTCCTATTTGTAGAATTTCCTCCTTTCACTCTCATTCGTTCTTCTCTCTTCCTCATCGAGCCTTGTCGGTTGTTGCTTCCAATTGTCCTAGCGACCACATAGTTGCTTGGCCAAGTAAAGAAGTCACCTAGGCACTCCCTTGTATACAAGAGATGGTCACTGAAGCCCTCTGGTCCACTGAAGGCATTCCTGTCCATTGGCCATATGCCATCCCTTGTACATGGTTGGGAAGGAACCTCCATATGTCTAGGCAGTTTAGATCTTACAATACAATAAGTTGCCATGGTCTTGCAAGTGTTTGTGCTTGTGTAGAGCATAATGGTGGCTGTGCCCTTATGACGATGGGCTTTTTGTTATAGACTGCAAAAGAATTGTTTTCATGACGTCCTCCTGTCCATGAAAATTTTTGTAGATCTTTCGATACATTAAGTGGCCATGGTCTTGCAAGTGTTTGTGCTTGCGTGGATCATAATGGTGGCTCTGCCCTTATGACGATGGTCTTTTTTGTTATCGGCTGCAAAAGAATTGTTTTCAGAACATCTTCCTGTCCATGAAGTTTTTCCCCCTCATTTAAAAAAATGCCTGTGTCTCCTTAAGTATATGGATGGAAAATGTTGACATTTGGTGTCTTTATGTGTGAGTTGGTTATCCTTAAAATAGGCCAGCTTAAGTGGACATGGAAATTGTCTTTTTATGGCTAATAATACTTAGCCATCCTATACTTACTTTTTGGTGTTTATGGTGCATGGTGCCTGCTTTGTTTCTGTTTACTGTTTTGTATGCTGCTATTGGTTTAAACCATTTGGACTGATCAGCACCACAATTTGTGACTCGGTTGAGAAAAGCCTGATTTTACTAGTGTATAGCATACGGATATTTGATTAAGTGCTATGGCTTACGATTTCAATGTGCTTCTTCGCAAGCTACCACTCTTCCTATACAATACTATTTTCTGTATGCTGTGTGCTGACAATGCAGAAACCACACTGCTTGCTTTTCTGATTGCTGTTTTTGGAATAAAAGTTGCAAGGAGTGTTTGATAACTTCATTCGCATAGATGTGGTAAGTGACATGGTATGTAGATTGCTTAGAAATTTGTGTGTGCAAGGATGCATATTTGACCATGTGCAGCTGAGGTGTCTTTACGAACATGTTCATGATGTTCTGCCTTCTGGTCTTATATTGCATGTCCAGGAGAGCCAAGGGTCCACAAGATCAGTTGATTCTTGGGTTGCAGCTTCAAATACGACAGCATACTCTTTGCAGGATATGAGAGTCCCACCTGTGTATGGGGTAGTAGATTTGTTCACTGAACTTGGTGATGAGAGCTACTGGAAAGGAGAATCACACCAAACCAAAAAGAACACTCTGCAAAACAATGTTGGGAGTTCAATTGCAAGTTTGGGAAGACGGGACCCCTTGGCTGTTGGTTATAGAGACGTCCCTGAAAAACTCTTCAAATATGGGGAATTTAGCGCATCGGCTTTGCAGGGCAAGAATAAAAAATCAGACAGATATCTGTTTTCTGAACTACAACCACAGGATCTAGAGCCACGGGTCGGTCAACTTGCAGCTGTAAATCTGACAGCATTTGATGAAAAGGAAGAAAATGTAGGCATCTTTACACCAAAGAAGACTGTTCAGTTTTCATCCGTGTCTGAACTGCTACAGAAGCTGTGCAGTGGGGTGTATTCTGCAGCCTTCAAGGTGATATCTTTTGTAATCCTGCATTACTCATCTTGTCTCTGCCTTATTTTGGATGGGTTTCCCAAACATGAAGTGATTTGATGATGTATGTGTATGTAAGTGTCAGAGCAGAGTGAGAGTATGGCATCCATTTAGAATACGTTGGCAGTGCATCACAATCCATATGTACACTTTTTGCACACCATTTGATGAAAGATATCGTGTCTGTTTAAAATAGTTTGGCAGTATATGACAACACATCTTGACAGTCAATGCACTCTGTTTCCTGCGAGATCTGGCAGTCTTTTGTTCGTATTTGAACAGACGATGACACTATTGTCTACAAACTTCTATTTTGAATCACTTCATGCATGGTTGAGACAGCATGGTTTTGTAAAATTGCATGCAGAACTCTTTTCCAATGGAGCAAGGCATACGGCAACCCTTACCGGCCAATATTGAACAAGAAGCAAGAGAGACACTGTCTTTTGATCCACAGCACTTTGCTTTTGAAGATGGATCAGACAAATTAGTCCATAAAGATTTTATTCTTGTAGGTTTTGATGAGAAGTACCTTCTTGCATTGTTGATATTTACCTTTGCTTAGATGCTGTTGCTGTTCAATTTAATCATGAAGACTTTGCAGATCGGTTCGTTCTAATGAGTAATATGATAGTTATAACAATATTTTGTAAGAAATGGTTGCTAATGCTCTGTTGTATTTTTCCTGTAGGCTCAATTGCTTCGTCTTAGCTGTTGCCCAAGAGGACCGTTACCCCATGCACTGCCAGCCCTTGCATCACAGTTACAGAAACTTGATGTGAGTCTTGTGTCATGTTTCTGCTGTTTCAAAGCGAGAAACTCAAGATAGAGGGTTTTTGTGCCTGATTTGAAAGCTGAGTCAATGGATTATGAATGTGCATAGAGAATTTGAATTGCCTCTGCTGTAGTCAATGGCAACCCAGGGAGGGGTGGGATCTCAGCAACTGCGCCAAAATGCTCCCCAATAACAGAAAGAAGTCGATGGTAAACTTGGGGAAGCCCGGGGAATCTGATGAAGAGCGAAAAGATTTCCTTATCTGCCTCCACTGGGTCGAAACCAATATGAAAGGCTTCAAAGAAGATCTTCCTGTGTCCCAGGTGTAAAAACTCAGCCTTGAGCACAGTGCTCGCAGCCTCTAGAGTGTCAAAAACAACCTGGAAAAAACCTTGTCCCAGAAGACGAACATCTAACAATCGTGGAGTGAGGTCTGGGGGGAGAGCCGCAAGCATCCAGTCTCTGGCTTGGGATCTGGAGGGGTGAGACCCGAAGATGCGTGCTAGCAATGTGGTAGAGCATTCAATCTCTACATGCTTCTTGAGCTGCTGCAACTCGTCTTTAGAAAAGGTAATAGTTTTCGCGGCCGGTGGAGGTGGAGTAGGATTGGCTGATGGAGTATCCATCGCCAATCGAGGTGAGGAGGCCGACTCTGACAATTTGGAGGCTCCTTCCGCTCCAAAAAAAAGCTGCAGGAGAAAGGGGGGTAGAAAACAGGGAAAGGAGGTGAGGAGGGAGCGACGGAAGGGGCGAGGAGGGGAGGGGTAAAGGGGAGAGGCTGAGAGGCTGAAGGGGAGGGGGCAGGCTGAGAGGAGGGAGGGGGCAGGCTAGGGAGAGGAGAGGGAGAGGAAGGAGAGGTAGGAAGGGGGCGGGCTGAGGGGCAAGGAGGGGGCGGGCTGAGAGGGAGAGGAGAGGGAGAGGAAGGAGAGGGAGGGGCAGGGAGGGGGCGGTGCAGGGTGAGAGGGAGAGGAGAGGAAGAGGAAGGGGCGGGCTGAGAGGCAGGGAGGGGGCGGAGGAGCAGGCAGGGAGGGGGCGGAGGAGCAGGCTGAGAGGGGGAGGAGAGGGAGCGGGGGGTGAAGGGAAGGGGGAGGAGAGGGAGAGGAGGGGCAGGCTGAGAGGCAGGGAAGGGGCAGAGAGGTAGGGAGGGGGTGGGGGAGCAGGCAGGGAGGGGGCGAAGAGGCGGGGAGGGGGCGGGGGAGCAGGCAGGGAGGGGGCGGAGGAGCAGGCTGAGAGGGGAAGGAGAGGGAGCGGGCTGGAAGGGGGCAGGCTGAAGGGGAGGAGGAGAAGGGAGGGAGGGGCTGAGGGCAAGGGAGAGAGGGAGGGACCGGGCTGAGGGAGAGGGTGTAGCAAGCTTTGGAGACAATACAACACTGCCTTTGGGATTGCAGACAGGCGAGAATCACATGGAAGGGGATTGCAAAACTTTTCAGCACTTTTGTTCGCCTACCTTTATATATGACCTGGGGATCAGTGGCTTGGCTTACTCTTTCAGGGCCCCAGGTATTTTTTGAGAGACTTGATTCCTCTTGGGCTCTTCACATCCGACGACACCTTGTGGAGTCGTGCTCTCTAGAGGATGTTCCGGCCACTCTTTTCAGGGCTGCTCACTCCTCAGTCGACTCTCCATGGGAGATCCTAGCTAGCATTGCAGCATGGCACATTTGGAGAGCCAGATGCACTGAGGCTTTGGAGGGTTCTCAGGTTCACCCTTCTCAGATCTTGGCCAGTACTTGGACAGATACGATACACACTTTGATGGCCATTTGGCGACCATGCAGGGATCATCTGGAGCAGCCTCCTCCAGGAGAGTTACTTTTCTTAGAGATTGGAGAGACTCTCCCTTTTTTGCTGAGACTTCTTTTTTTTTTTTTTTTTTTGCGCAAAAAGTAGTGCTAGTTATATTACTTGAAATCGAGAGTACAAGAAGGCCTAAAGGCCAGCGGGCTGCAATCACAAAACAGATTCAGCCCGAGGAATCAAAATGCTAAATACAAGCCTCTCAGGGCATAATCATCGGAGAGTGGACAAACAGCCACGGTGGAGGGGCATAGTGCCACTGAAGACTCTGAGTAGAGTGCTGGAAGAACAACTCCCGGTGGTCCCAGTCGCGAAGGAAACATCGTCTCTTTTCCTTCCCTGCTTGGGACTCTCCCTGAATCTGATCCCACTGACCCTTGAGCGTGTGAACGATCGTGCTCCAAATGTCTGCGAGGGTCTGGGTAGCAGAAGAGGTTTGATCTCCTACAGTTTGCACGCATCTGGAAGTTCAGATATGCCAGCCTGCAATGCTCCCTATGATCTCCCAAACTGGGTGTCGAGGCATCGCTCCTGCATCTGTCTCTGTCAGATGCCAAGGGAAGCTGTCAATGTATGCCCAGGTGGCCTGCGTGATGAAAAAGACGGGATCATGTCTAGAGAACTCATAGGCCAAGTGATGTCCCATCTCAGTGCTGCACCAGCAAACGGCTCCCCAAGTGATCGGTCCTGGCTCGGGTGTAGCCCTCGCTAAGATCCCCATGACTCCCTTCCAAACCGTCTGCGCATGCGAGCAGCTCCAAAGGCAGTGCTTCAGGGACGACTCCTCCTGAAAACACATCTGGCAAAGCCCCTCCTGCCCCATCTGCCTCAGCCACTGCCAACTGGAAGCCCCTTGTGTGCCACCATCCAAAGGAAGTAGGAGATCTTCCTCGGCCGCCAGCTAGCCCAAAGAGTCTTCCAGAAAGCGCGAAGAAAGACCAAAGATATCCCCTGGGCATACCACCTATGTGCCTGTGTGGGTAGCCTGCGCTGGAGAGCCCCAAGAGCACGCCGACCCGTGCGCGCACCCCGTGCGCGCACTGTAAGAAAAGAAAGTGGTAGGGTTCTCTGAGGTCTCCGATGGTGGCCAGCGCCACTCTCCTGGGTCCCACTCCACCTCTGTCAAGGAACGGCCCTCCCATATCCAGAGTCTCCAATCCTGGTCCTGCATAATCAAGGGGTCTATATGCCACGTCTTCCCTTGCAGCCCTACAATGCGCAAGCGATGCCAGGGGAGCCGGGGGTCGATCACGGCCTCTCTGCTCTGTAGGCGACTGTCATCAGTGACGGAGAAGAAGTGTACCGAGGAGTCCGAGAAGAGGCCTGCAACAACCAAAGGAATGCCTCGTGGAGTGAACTGTCCTAGCCACCTCTCATCTCCCGGGAAGAGTTGTCCGGTGACTATGGGAATCCTCCAACCTGCAGGAATGGCAGCATCAATCTCTGCTCGCCGAGCGTGGAGCCCACGTGCCGTACCTACTGCTGCTGCCAGCTCGCCTGGGCTCAGTTGGCTGTAGACGTCCCTCCAAACCCGGAGTGAGCGCGCGAGCCCACGCGCCCAGAGTGCCCAAGGGATATGGGATCTCTCTCTAAGCTGGCAACCTGTAACATCTGTCACCTGGCTGCTCCAGATCAGGGGTTGTCTGTCTATCTCCTCTCGGCAGCTGGGGGGAACCTGGGAAAGGCTGTGTCGCAACTTCCTCCAGACCGAGATGAGGCTGCGGAGGAAGGGGGAGCGGGGCTGAGTCAAAGGAGCTGAAGTGAAGATCCATCGGATAGAAGGCTGCCAAACACCCCCTCTCTGGGGAGTAAATGCGCTGAGACCATGCTGTAGCAAGAGCTTCCACGTCTGCCCTCCTGGGGTCAGACCGCGGACGACTAACTTGCCAAGAAGTGCCTGACTCTGCAGTTCTGGATCTATGATTCCGAGGCCGCCCTCTGTCTGGGGGAGAATGACCGTCTGCCAAGCGACCCTAGCTCTAGTGGTGCCGGAACCGTCTGAACCAGACCATAGGAAGTTTCGCAGCAGTCTCCTCAGCTGGGCTACACATGATCTCGAGAAACACGAGCAAGAGGCTACATACCAAGCAGTGGCAAGAAGGACCTGGTTGACCACAAGGGCCCTGCCTGCCAAGGAAAGCCGAGCCGTGCTCCAGAAAGCAAGCTTCCGTCGTATGGAGGCTAGGACCGGCAAGAATTGCTGAGCCGGTGTGATGTCCAGGCCTACCTGGAATCCCAGGTAACGTGTCGTCTGTCCTCTAGGGATCCAGCGAAACCCCAGGAAAATACCCCACTGTGAGCTGGCTCCCGGATCCGTAAGAAAACCAACTGACTTATGCCAGTTGATTTTCGCCCCAGCCGCAAGGCAAAAAATCTCTAGGGACAGTCTCACTCGCTCCAGTGACTCGACATCATCCTGCACATATAGGGCTGTGTCGTCTGCATACTCGGAGTCCAGAAGCTCTGCATCATCTCGAATAGGGAGACGCATCCCGCGAAGACCAGTGGTACGGGCTCGAAGGAAGTGGGTCATGGCCTCCGCAAAAAATAGGAAGAGGTAAGGCGCTAGTGGACAGCCCTGACGCACCGAGCGCTCGAGTGTGAATCTCTCCCCCATCCTGCCGCTGATGATAACTCGGTTGGCCGATCTGTAAAGGCTAGCAATACCTCTGATCCACTCGTCCGGGAAACCAAACCGAGAGAGTGTACCTTCCAAGAAGGACCAGTCTACCCTGTAGTACGCCTTCTCAAAATCAAGAAGGAGTACGGCAAGGTGCTGGCCACTGTGCTGAGCCCATTCCGTCGCCTCTGAGAAAGTGAAGATGTTGTCCAAAATGTTGCGATCTTGGACGAAACCAGTCTAGGTGTCATGAATCAAGTCGTGTAGCAGGGGGCGGATGCGGCTACTGATCATCTTGGCAAGGATTTTGTAGGCGGTCGGGAGGAGGGTGATAGGGCATCACTGTCTGATCTCCTGACGGTCCCCCCCTTTGGGAATGAGGCAAATCAGGCTTGTCGCAAGGCTCTCTGGCATCTGCCCGCTGGAGAAGATATGCTGGAAGGCTGCGAGCAAGGGCCGGTGGATCTGCTCCCAAAAGGTGGTGAAGAAAGCTGTAGAGAGGCCATCCTCACCTGGGCATTTCTGCCCATCAATAGCGCTCACCGCATCCTGCATCTCTGCCACGGTGAAAGGGGCGAGAAGGGCGTCGCTCATGCTGGGCTGCACAAGCCGCGGTGTAGATCTCCACACCTCCTCCCTGCAAATGCGGCGACGAGTGTCTGGGGGCTCCTGCTGGAACAATGATCTGTAGAAATCTATCGCCAAGTCCCGGACCTCGTTTGGATCTGTCCTGACACTACTATCTTGCGCCCTAAGAGAACGGAGATGTTCCCCTATTGACCTTTGTCCATGAGTCTTGAAGAACTCTTTGCACATCCTGTCGCCTTTCCTAGCCCAGAAGGACTTGGAAGCATGAAATGAAAACTCTGAGCGACAATGGGTGATCTCCTCTAGCATGGCTCGGGCCCGAACCTCCTACTGTTTGAGCTCCTCAGAGCCTGGAGAAAACTGCTGCATCCGCTGAATCGAAGCGAGATCACGTCTGAGACCCCTCTCGCGCGCCCAACACTGCTGTCTGATCTGAATCGCCTCCTGCTGACAGATGAGGCTGGACTCAGCAAGCGCCTGAGCTACCTGTGCTGCCATATCCCTGGTGGGGTCCCAATCCTGCTCCCACAGGTCCACTATCCTGCTGTGAACCGCTGCTCTGGAGTAGATGGAGTCTGGGATCCGGCATGAACGTGGAGGTGAGGAGTGAGAGGCTGAGTCCAGGACTAGGATGACTGGGGCATGATCGGAGAGTGTCGTCCCTGGAACCACTCCTGACTCTCCTCCTCTGCTAAGCGCCCAATCGCTGACATAGAAACGGTCCAACCTCTCCAGAAGTCTTCCTCCCTCCCTCCTGTAACCCCAAGAGAAGTCCAGACTCCCGGACCATCTGCGAAAGGAAGGCTCCCTCCAACTGTCCCGACCTTCCACTGCGAAGAGGAAGGAGTCCCAATCTGCCTGCTCTACCTGAGCTATACCGAGGAACTTTGGGCCCCGTCCCTGCTGATCCTCTAAGGTCTCAAGGTTGTTGAAGTCCCCTCCTACAATCCAAGAGTCCATCTCTGGCAACAAGTCTGTCAAGGATCTCCAAAAAACGGCTGTACGTCTAAGATCGGTCGGGGCGTAGATATTGAGGATGCCGATACGGGATCCCTCAATATGCAAGCCCACCCAAAGCGCACATCCTGGGATCAGAGTGCTAAAACCACACACATGCTGAACTAGAGAAGCGTCGATGGAGGTACAGACACCCCCGCTCCTCCCCTGCTCGCCAATCGAAGGTTCCCAGTAGGTGTGGGAGTGTCCTGTGAGGACCTTCCCACAAATACTGGTCTGAGAAGCCGAAAGCTTGTGTTCCTGTAGTAGGAGCACATCTACTCTTCCCACCAAGGCTGGCTGGAGCTCCTGTCTGAGCACCATCTTCCTGAGGCCACGGGTTCCTGATGAGTGGAACCCGTTAACGTTCCAAGAGATAATGCGTATACTCATGAGGAGGGAAGGTGGGCCACAAACAGCTGCCTGCTTGCGGTCGATGTCGAAGTGGTCAGAGGATGTCCTGTGTGGAGACGAAGGCGCTTCTGTGAAGGTTTCGAAGGAGAGGCCGGATCATCGGACCCATCCTCTAAAACCTTCAGCAGAGGAGAGAGGCCCTTCGTCCTGTGGTGGTAGGCTCTCTCTAACTAGCTCGACGCCTCTGCCAAGGAAATGCTGTAGAAGCCCGCTACCTCTGAGGTCCTCCATGGGCGAAGCCCTTCCGCGTAGGCCCACTCCAGCGGTGGTCTAATAATGACCAAGAGTCGGAAAGGTTTGGCGCTGTGGCGCCAACGCAGACGAACATCACCCTCCTGCCACTGCTACTGAAGAAGCTCCCCTGCTCTGCTACCAATCCAGTCCTGCACCTGCTCCTGGGCCTGATCTCGTATCGTCTCCCAAACATTTTCATTCGTCCATCACTCATTCCCTTCACTGGAGATAGTGAAGGAATAGCTAGGACCATCGTGTGGGGCAAGGACAGACACCTTACCCTCCGCCCCCTTGCGGAGGAAGAAGATGCTAATGTCTAGGCATGCAGGGAAGGAGCCAATACCTGCTGCATCCAGATAATCCCAAGGACTTGCTCGATAAAACTCCAATGGAAGAGCTCTAGGAGCAGCCCTTGGGCATGGGGACGACGATGAGGAGTCTGAACCAGAGAGAGGGGTGCTGGCCACCTGCGGGGCAGGGCCACTCCCCTCCGCCGGGCCCGGAGGGATAGGCGTGGGTGAGGTCTGTGCTGGCTTCGGGGCTGCAGGTGGCGCAGGTGGAGGGGGGGACTCCCTCTGGATCATGCTCGAGGAAGAGAGTGGAGTGGAAACCACCGGTGCGGAGGGGGATCCTGGAGGGGGTGGGGGTCGGAGAATCGAGGAGGAGGGGGGAGGGGGAGGAGGGCGGGGTGAAGGATGAAGGGGAGGCTGGCTGATCTTCTCCTTGCCCTTCTCCTTCCCCTTACCGGGCTGCTGATGAGTAGGGACCACCGGAGGGGGCTCTTGCTGTAGATGGGCAGGTTTTTTGGGGACTGCTTTGTTTCCCCTCTGTTTTCTTTTGACCTCCATCCAGCCTTCCCCTTCGGGAGGGGATGTCGCTGACTGGTGAGGAGGATCCTGAGTTGCCTGAACGGGGGTCTTCTGAGGTTCTGTACCCGTGAAGCGAGGACATGAGCGTGCCTGGTGCCCGAAGCCATGGCATCTCAGACACTAGTTTGGGCGACCAGTGACCAGAATGCGCTGCGTCACCACACCTGTGTCGGTCTCTATCTCGAACTCCGAGGGGATGCTCTGTGGATCGAGGACTGCCACTTTGACACGTGGCACCCCTTGGGCTGCCGCCGCATCAACGTAGGTGTCCTGCATAGGCCAGCCAAAGTGCGCCCCCAGGTCCTTGATGATCGGGCGAAGCTCAGTTGCGAGACCTGGGAAGATAAGGGTAACTGGATGGCGAGGAATGCGAAAGCGGGCATCGAAGTCCGCTACACTGAAACCCTTGTACCATGGGACCATGAGGATGATCTTGCCACCCACAGAAGTAGGGGATCGCCTGACCATGTTGCTCGCAGCCTGTGATGAGGAGAGCTTAAGCCAGAAGATGCCACGTCATATGAGTGCAACCTCCTCGATGTGACTGTCCTCGAGGTAGAGGGCGGATTGCAACCAGTCCCTGATGTCTGCTCGTGAAGGGGAGTAGCCAATGACTCTCCCATAAACGGATGTCTGGGAGAAGTCCGTGGCGGCCTGCTTCACCAAAGAGACCTAGTGCTCTGTCAATGTTACGCGATAGGCTGATGGAGGGGGGGGATCCGTCTGGGCCACCGGTTTCGGGCACGTGGCCGCCATATCGCATTGACTAACTGTGAACACTCCGAGGTGGGGGGGAAGGGGAAGGAAACGGAAGGGGCGGGGATGGGGGATTAAGGTGGGGGAGGGAAGAAAAGGAATGGAGAGGTATGGGGAAACGGGGGGGGAGAGGGTGGTGACGAAAGGGGATGGCAGGGGAAGGAGGAGGAGAGAGAGAGGGGGGGGGGGCAGCGCAGCGCAGGGGGGTGAGAGGGAAGGGACGGGAAGGTGTGGCAGTGCTGCACGAGGGGGTGGGGAGGAGAGGTGAGGAGGGGAGGGAAAAGGGGGGGCAGCGTGGCAGGGGCAGAAGGGGGCGGGGGGGTTGGTAGCGCCACGCGAGGGGGTGGAGCGGGTGGGGGGGGGGGGCTGAATGCGGAGAGGGGGGAGTAGGAGAGGAGGAGCGGGGTGAGGGGGGAGCGACGGGCGGAGAGAGAGGGGGTGGAGCGGGGCGGCGAGGTGAGTGGAGTGTGGCGAGGGGGGGGCGAGGATCGACGGGCGGGGGTGAGGAGAGGGGGCGGAGGGCCGCACGGGGGTGGCGGAGAGGAGGTAGAGGGGAGGGCCGCGCAGCGTGCGAGGGGGGGTTAGACGGGGAGCGGAGGAGGGAGGGAGTTCGCAGGAGCGTTCAGGGGGCAGCGTTTGCATTTTGCTGAGACTTCTACAGGGTTGAGATGGCATTTTCAGCCTCAGCCTTGGTTTCTTTCTATCTCATTCCTCTGAGGTGTTTTTTATTACATGCTTAGCATGGTGTATTTCCGCACAGAGCTTGCTCTAGCGGGTTTCTTTCTTACTTAATAGAAGTCTCTTTTTTTAGGAAAAAAAAAAAAAAGGGAGCCCTAAGAAATGAATATGCGTTCCAAATACTTTGTGCTGTAACATGCATGAGAAATATGGTAATGCTGGGTCACTTGCTTTGGTACGTAGCTGTCCCCCGAAGTAAGGTAAATGATGGAGCAGTTTCCTTCCAATGTCTCTGAAGCCTTCCGGCTAAACCTCATGATTCTGCCTTTCTATCCCATGTAAGCGAAGTAGTTCCTATTCAAAACAAAAAGCTCAATGTGAAAAATTCAGGAAGCCAAAAAGCCTAGCCGAACAAATTAATTACATGTTGCAGTCCATGAAAGAGATCCTTAGGACACGACTCTCATGAGAAAGCTTGAGAAAGTTTCTTGTTAATGCTGTGCTGCCTTGAAGAGTAGTGACAGAGACTTATTGAGTTCATGAGAAACCAACTGTGACGGGGACGTGAATTTTTGAACCGTGACTAACTTTGGCTTAGGGGACTAGCCCAGGGGAAGCGACAATTCCCAGAAGTCCCTAGGAATGGGTTCAATCCCTAGGTGCACACACTAGGCCTAAAATGCTAGGGGCGAGGCAAGGTTTAGAGGGGTCATAAAGTTGGGCCCAAGGAAACCTAATGTTGTCATTGGTTTTAGGGGTTAGGACTTTGTTGTGGGGGCAAACCAATGTTCCATTGGTTTGGAAAGGTTAGACTTTAATGAGGAGCCACGTGGCGATTTTCAATGCAAGCCTACCCTTCCTTTACCCTTCTCCGGATGGCTCGGGCCCACACACAATTTAAGCATGAGTCTCAACTTTCTTTCCACCAAAAGAGAATCGTATGTCAGTTGGAAGCACATATAAAGGCCTTTTGAGTCCTCTTGTTGCAACCCTTTCTTGCCATCGGGATAGATCTAGTGTTTGCATATCCGACATCCTGTTCTAGGTCGTATGTAGGTCATTGATGGACACCCATTCTTGACCCTCTTGCACATGCTACCCACTTGCTTGCATTTACCTAATTTTTATTTGTGTTTATCTTTCTTGTGCTTTCTCGGAGTGAGAATTGGAGTTCATGTCTAGGCTTACTATCTGTTGCCATCACCCAAACCAGGTCACATGCCATCCACTCTACACTTATTGCGCTTGGCCTTTCATCTTTGGTTGGTCATTTTGAAAGGCCTACTCTTTGGAGGGCTATTCTCATGCAAAGTTATAATTAGAGGATTTGTGGTTCGTAAGGGATTAAAGATCTTCTTTAGAGTTGGAAGATTGTGTTTGGCTTGTAGGCCTATTGATATGTGACTATGAATTTGTGATTTTGAGTTGTTATGATAATAGGAGGCTTGCCTTGTAGGAAGCACTTTGGGAGTTTGCATATTCAAAATTTTGCTTTGAATGAGGACTTCAGCTATGCACCTAGGTTTAATTATGTACTATCTAGGTCCATTTCTGACACGTCCCAGCACTCCTGAAGCCCCTGATCTGCAAAATAACCACACACAACATCAGAACTGAGCAGGCTGCTCACCACCCAACCGTGACATCTACGGGATGTGATCCCGAATCAGAAGATGTCCCCTCCGAGCCACGAGCTGAGCTACTGGCACGAACTCCCAATCAAATCCAAACCAGCCTGGTGTCCCATACCACCAGGTGGCGCTGTGAAGCCCTGGATCTGCCACTGGGCCTTGGGCTACGCTAAGATGCAGGCGCGCATCCGCGACTCAATCCAGGAACAGACCTGGCACCTGGGAACGAAACTTGCTCCCAACTGCACAATGAGAACTGAACCCCCTGGGCCTCTTTTATAGACTCGGGCCCCGGCGCCAAAAATAGCGAAGACCCATAAATAGTTCGTACCCTTGCCACTCAACCCGAGAATCAAGCCTGCCTAGCTCTAAGCCTCCCCAGGCTAACCTGAGCTAGTTCTGTGTACCTAGTACACGTCAGATACCAATCCGTGCACATGACATACTCCCCCTCCTCTAAGAACTCACTCCTGAGTTCGCTAAGAAATCCGGAAATGTTCTTTGGAGGTTTTGTAATGTCTCCCATGTTGCATCCTCCTCAACACGATCCTTCCACTTAATCTTGTATTCCGTGATAGTACGATTTCGAATCTGTCTTTCACGAAATTCAAGAATAGATTCAGGTTCGTGAGGAATAAAAGTCAAATTTGTAACTTCTATAATCTCATGAGGAGAAACAAGTTGATCATCTGCACCCAATACTTCTTTCAGTCTACTGACATGAAAGACTGGATGTACTTTAACATCAGGAGGCAATTCTAGTCGATATGCAATTGGTCCAATTCTTTTAATGACCTTGAATGGGCCACAGTATCTGGGGGATAATTTTGGAACCAAACCAGTAGTTAGGCTCTTGGATTCCTTAGGAATTCTCAAATATACCATCGTTCCTTCAGAGAACTCTCTGGGTGAACGATGTCTATTAGCATAAAATCTGTCCCGATCTTGGGCAGTTCTAATAGACTCCTTGGCAAACTGCAACATTTCCTGCATGTCTTGCAAGAAGTTCTTAGCAGCATCATTTTGAATCCCTTTTAATCCTACCATAACTGGTGACTTAGGTTGAAACCCGTACATAAGCATAAAAGGACTATAACCTGTACTAGAATGCTTTGCACTGTTGTAAGCAAATTCAATCATGGGTAGATAATCTTCCCATGAAGACTGTCTCTTAGATACATATGCCCGAAGCATGTCTTCAACCAACTGGTTGACCTTTTCTGTACTGCCATCGGATTGTGCATGATCCGAGGAACTCATACTTAGAGTAGTTTCTAACTTCTCAAATACAAGTGTCCAGAAGTTACTTGTAAACTTTGAGTCCCTGTCACTGACTATGTCAGATGGCAAACCATATAGTTTGAACAAGTGGTCCACAAACTCGTGAGCCAACTAAACAGCTGAAATAGTTGTTCTTGTAGGTAAGAATCTAGCCATTTTTGTCAAACGGTCAACTATGACCCAAATAGAGTCATGACCCTTGCGCGTTCGAGGCAAACCAGTAATAAAATCCATGGAAATACTTTCCCATTTATTACCTGGAATCTGTAATGGCTGTAATAAGCCCGCGCTTCTAAGGCGTTCAGCCTTAGTAACCTGACAAACCCGGCAACCTACCACATAGTTCTCTATAAATGCACGCATCTTAGGCCAATAAAAGGTATGCTTCACAAGAGACAGAGTCCTATGTATACCTGGATGTCCCGCACTAGGAGCATCATGACACTCCCAGAGAATCTTGGATTTAAGGTCCAGAACATCAGGCACACAAATCTTTTCATTCCGGAACAGCAAGCCGTTCCTAATCATCCACTGACCTCCTGCCGCCTGTATCTTAGGTGGCACAATCCCTGAGTCCTGGTCAACCATGGAGCTCCCATCCTGGACTCTCTGCCAATAAGAACTTAAATGACTATCAGTTGCGTATAGCCCTCTCAAGGATTGAAATAGGTCTGAGGATATTTCCGTAAATGACAAAGCATTTACAAACTTAACTCGACTTAAGGCATCCGCCACACTATTCAACGAACCCTTACGATAATGTATTTCGAAATCAAAATCCTGCATTAGCTCTGCCCATCTAGCTTTCCTTCCTCAAGTCTGATCCATCACACACATACTTAATTGACTGATGATCAGTCAATACAAGGAACTTTGAACCATACAAGTAGTGTCTCCAAACCTTAAGAGCATACACTACCGCATAAAGTTCCTTCTCAAGTGTGGGCCAACGATACTGAGTGTCGTCTAGCTTCTTACTCTCAAAAGCTACAGGTCTGCCCTCTTGGAATAGAGCTGCCCCAATCGCATAATCGCTTGCATCGGCCTCTAAAACATAAGGCCGGGTAGGATCGGGTAATGCAAGAACGGGTGCTTCCTTGATAGAAAACTTCAAGGTTTCAAAAGCCTTGTTCATTGCATCAGTCCAAGAGATCGGCTGGGTAGACCTGCGTCCACGACCTTTCAATATGTTGGTCAAGGGTGCCGTGATATGTGAATAATCACGCACTAACTTCCGAAGAAATACCGTAAATCCTAGGAAAGAACGAAGTTGTTTCACAGTCTGAGGGATAGGCCATTCTAAAACCTTCTGGATACGATCCAGATCAATGCTAATACCTTCAGAAGAAATCTTGTGTCCTAAGTAAATGATCTCCTTCATAAAGAAGTCACATTTACTCATCTTGGCATAAAGCTTATGCTGTCTTAGAACAAGTAAGACAACCCGGAGGTGTCCTATATGATCCTCAAGCGTTTTACTATATACCAAGATATCGTCTAAGAACACTACAACAAATTTGCCCAGAAAATCCCTGAACAAATCGTTCATCATCTGCTGAAAAGTAGCAGGAGCATTGGTCAAACCAAAAGGTAATACGAGGAACTCGTAATGACCATACCTAGTCCGGAATGCGGTCCTATCTATGTGTTTAGCATAGATACGGATTTGGTGATAACCCGTACGCAAATCAATCTTAGTGAAATACTTCGCTCCGGCCAAACGGTCTATCAAATCATCAGAACGAGGTAAAGGATAGCGGTTCTTAATTGTAACTTTATTTAATCATTTATAATCTATACACATTCTCCAGGAAGAATCTTTCTTCTTTCTTAAGAGGACAGGTGCACCCCAAGGTGATTTACTTGGGCGGATATAGCCCATATTCAGGTAATCCTGAAGCTGGATAGCTAACTCATCCTCCTCTACCTGGCTCATCCTATAAGGTGGTACACTGATAGGTTGAGCCCCTGGGACTAAGTCTATGCGATGATCTACTGCCCGTTCTGGAGGTAAACCTTCCGGCAGTTGAGCTGGGAATACGTCCTTAAAATTATCTAACAACATTCTCAATTCTCGGTGTTCAAACACACTTAATTCATTCTTGTTAATTACCGAAACAACAAATGAAGAAAGTGGAATCAAAACACACTGATAGACATCATAATGAGAATTGTTTAATATATTCCGAAGCTGCATCGCAGATACAATAGGCCCCTGAGAAGGGGGAATCTTATCACACTGAATACAAAATTGGGTGTCCTTGTCTACAAAAGAAAGCGTACGCTCCGTCCATCCGATCTGAATATTGTGGGTTTTAAACCACTCTATCCCGATCAGCAAGTCTACATGCTCTAGATGCATTACATAACATGTGAGAGCTCCCGTGTAGGCTTGAATCCGGATGGGAAGCGCTTCAACCTTGCGATCCCAAAACTGCTTCCCAGCTGGAAGCTGCACCTCGTAGGTGTGGTCGCTAGGTACTGTGGACAGCCCCATCTTCTGCACAAATTTGTAATTAACAAAATTGTGAGAGCTGCCGGGATCAAAGAGAATGTGAACCTGTTGGTCCCTAACTTCTCCATAAACTCGGAAAAGATCATGGGAACCAAACAACGAAGTATTAAAGGTACAATTACAAGAAAGGGGGCAGGTAATGACATTTACTGAAATACCTGTCATCGTGACTTGGTTGGCTCTCTTGGCTGCGGTACGTGGACCCGCCTGGAGCTTCGGTCCTAGCACCAATTTTTGGTTCTTCCGCTTAGGACACTCATTCTTTGTGTGGCCCCGCTCCTCGCAATAAAAACACCGGCCTTCTTTCTTGAGCCTGAGAGTGCGAAGGAAACGGGCCTTACCATTCTTTGCTGGAGTTAAGCTTTTCTTGGAGGCGTTGTCCGTAGACTTCGTCTCCCCAATACCAGTTGCATGCTGAAAGAACTTGCGTTTGTTCTTTCCGCTCGTCTCGGTAATTGTGGTTGCCTTGGTACCGGCCATGGTATCATCATATATGCGCGCATATGTCATGGCCTCCTACAACGTTGTGCACTTGTTATTCTTAATCTGTAACTTATAGGAGTCTGGCAAACCATCCACGAAAAAACCTAACAAGGTTACATGATCCATTTTAGTGGCCCTGGTTTGCAGATCCCTAAATCTTTGAAGATAAACTTCAAAAGTTAAATTCAATTTTGACATATCGAGGGCCTTGAGTTTGCCGACGATATCGTAATCATCTTCCTTCTTCAGGAACTCCTTCCTGAAGATACTCTCAAATTCTGTCCAAGTATCAGGCTTAGGCTGGAGTTCTTTCCACCAAAGCAAGGCTTTACCTGACATAAACCCTGCTGCAAGCTGAATCTTTTTCTCGTCTGGATAGGGGTGAAATTGGAAGTGTACTTGCCACTTGTGCAACCAAGTGTCAACCACCTCCTTTGTTCTTGATTTTTGGTCACCTGGAAAGGGATCCGGAGTGATATTCGGGCCTAGCACAGAAGCCATGGCATCCACATGCGTGAGTGCCTGAACCGTGCTAGCCAGAAGAGTCAGAGTTGCTTGTATCCCTTGGAGTTGCTGTGTCAACCCCGATTGATTAGCGTTGACCTGCTCAAATTTACCATCAAGAGCAGTCGTAAACTCACTGAAGGCTTTCTTAGTTATCAGGTCGTCATAGAGACCCTGATCATCCTCTCCCAGTGGAGTGTAATCTAAGTCCTGCTCTCCCATAGTGAACTCGGGATTTGGAGCATCAGACATGGCTGAAATCTGATTTGATTACAAATGGAGAGAAATAACTGACTGAAACGAAGCACAGAGTAGGATGGAGCAGAAGAAAACCGTCCCGTAAGAAGCTGACGGAAGGAAATGCTGAAATCTGGCGAATCGGAAGACCCAGAGTCACGGAGCCTCCCCGAACCCGCAAACCGGATGCGCAGGCTGCAGTAGAAGCTGTGCGGACTGCTGACGTGGCCTGTACGGCTGCTGACGCAGGCCGTACGGTGGCTGCAGGTGCTGGCGCAGCCTCTGTTCGGAGCAGCAGCAGGTACAGGAGCAGGCGGAATAGTCCGTACAGGCTGTATGGCTGTCGCTGGAGCTGTACGGACTGGTACGGAAGCTGCGGGAGCTGTGCAGGGCTGACGCTAGGACTGATGCAGGGGAGCTGATCGAAACAGGGCGCAGGCTGTAGGACGAGGCTGGCTGGGCACGAAACTCGAGGTAAGATCTCGAATCTTGGGGCTGCTTGTGGGTAGCCTAGCACCCAGCCCCCACCTATATAGGGTGCAGGGCTGCCTGATTTGGAAGCTGGGCTTCCAAAAAAGGCTGAGCCCCTCCAGCTTTGGAGGGGTGCTTTTTTCGGAAAAAGCACCTTTCTCGTGCGCAGGCTGCACGCAGCCCTAGGCGCAGGCTGTTCGCAGCCTGTTGCGCAGGCTGTGGACAGCCTATTGCGCTGGCTGTGGACAGCCTTTTATACAGGCTGTCCCGCCTCTACTGCCTCGCCTACTGCGCCCCTTCCTAAGCTCCGCATCCCTTCGTCCCTTGCAGTCTTTTTCCTGCACATCGCTCCTTCTTTTCTGCTCTCTTTCTCCTCCCTCTAAACTTCTCTCCGTAGCCTTCAGAAATTTCGATTCTATCTCACTCCTCTTCTTCTTTCTCTTCCAGATATTTCTTCACCCCTTCTACCCCAGGTAGTCAGCAAAAAACGCAGCAGGAAATTTCGAATTTTAGGGCATACCTGGAAGAGAAATCCGTCAAAATTCTCGCATCAGAAGTTCCTACCTCAGGAGTTGGCTCTGATACCAACTGACACGTCCCAGCACTCCTGAAACCCCTGATGTGCAAAATAACCACACACAACATCAGAACTGAGCAGGCTGCTCACCACCCAACCGTGACATCTACGGGATGTGATCCCGAATCAGAAGATGTCCCCTTCGAGCCACGAGCTGGGCTACTGGCACAAACTCCCAATCAGATCCAAACCAGCCTGGTGTCCCATACCACAGGTGGCGCTGTGAAGCCCTGGATCTGCCACTGGGCCTTGGGCTACGCTAAGATGCAGGCGCGCATCCGCGACTCAATCCAGGAACAGACCTGGCACCTGGGAACGAAACTTGCTCCCAACTGCACAATGAGAACTGAACCCCCTGAGCCTCTTTTATAGACTCGGGCCCCGGCGCCAAAAATAGCGAAGACCCATAAATAGTTCGTACCCTTGCCACTCAACCCGAGAATCAAGCCTGCCTAGCTCTAAGCCTCCCCAGGCTAACCTGAGCTAGTTCTGTGTACCTAGCACACGTCAGATACCAATCCGTGCACATGACAATTTCCTTGAGGTAGAAGATAGGATTTTCAAGAACTTATGGGAATGAGGACTTGTATTGTCTTGCGCAAGGTCAATAGTTCATATCTACAAGGATGGAGTATTCATTTGCGAGATGAAAAAGGACAGCTTGTATCTTTTAACATTTTGAAAGCCCTACTAGGTCTAGAAGACATAATTTAAGTTGTATAGAATGTATATCCAAAGAGGAACTTCCCCCCGCCAAACAAAATGGATGGCTCTATGGACGTATTGGAGTCAGAGGCTGCATTAATCGATGTTCTTTATCCATGTGTGCGATGTGGCTTCAGAAGGTTTGTTAGGGGGTTGGAGGCAATGGAGTTAAGACAGTGCTTGTTTTCATAAAGTTAAGGAGAGATGCTGTATGTTGGCATTGTGTGTATTTGCCACTTGTTTTGAAGCAAGTTGGAAGCACATGTGAAGGCCTTTTGAGTTTGCAACCCCTTCTTGCCATTGGGATAGATCTAGTGTGTTTACATCCGACATCGTGTTTAGGGTTGTTACAAGTCAAATGCAAGTCATGGACAAACACTTGCTGTTGGCCCTCTTGCACATGCTTCGTGCTTGTTTGCATTTGCTTTATGTTCATTGTCTTGATCTTGCTTCTTGTCATTTCTTGGAATGAGAATTGGAATTCACTATGTATTGCTATTTCCCAAACCGGGCCACATGCCATCCATACTCTTTGAAGGGATGTTCTCATACAGAGTTAAAATTGGAGACTTTGTGGTTGGTAAGGGATCAAAGATCTGCTTGGAGTTGGAAGACTCTAAGCAAAGAGCTAGATGAGCACTATTTGGTATGTAGGTGTATTGATATGCGAATACGAATTGGTGACTTTAAGTTGTTATGAGTTTTTTACATAATCAGTCTAGGTGCATTTCCTTGAGGTAGAAGATAGGATTTTCAACAACTTTTGGGAACGAGGACTTGCAATGTCTTGCATAAGCTCAATAGTTCATATCTACAAGGCTGGAGTATTCATTTGCAAGAAGAACAAGAGAAGATTGTATCTTTCAACATTTCGAAAGCCCTACAAGGTCCAGAAGACATAATTTAAGCAGTCCAGAATGTATATCCAAAGGGGAACGCCCCCCGTCAACAAAACAGAGGGCTCTATGGCCATGTTGGAGTCAGATGCTACATAAATCGATGTCCAAATCCATGTGTACGATGCAGCTTCAGAAGGTTTGTTGGGGGTTGGAGGCCTACTTAATGAGTGCCCAATGAGTGGAGTTAAGACAGTGCTTGTTTGTCTAAAGTTAAGGGGCGATGCTATATGTCGGCTTTGTGTGTGTCTTTGCCACCTATTCTGATTGAAAGTTTGTTAATATCCAAGCGTCATTTTTCTTTCGAATAGTGAATCTCATATGAAGCCTAAATGTCTGTACAAAATCAACAAGGTTTATGTTCTTGTTTGTCCCTATTGGTTTCTTTGAGGCAACGAAGGTCTAACTGCATCTAAGAAAATACACCATTGCAAATATTTGAGTCTTCGTGAAATGTGATTGCATGCATGTTTGTCTTGTTTCTAGCACTGCCTATTATGTTTTTTGAATTGTAGTCGTATTAGAGGGGCCCTATGGTGTTGTGCATGCTTCTTTTGATTGACAAAGTAGAAGGAAAACAATGGTTAATAGTAGTAATATTTGAATTTAAGTAGTGGCTTTTTATCACATGTATTTTTACTTGAGGAAATGATGGGCCAAACTGTGCCCTCAATGATGAATATAATGTCTCTGAATGTTGCAATACATACTCAATTGGAATGAAGCGCATGTGCAAAACCATGAAATGGTTTTTGAAGTTTGATAAAGTTGGAATTTTCGTAGGGTTTTTTTTGAAGCAACCTTGTACATTTCTCCTCATTGTCCTTACGGGCATTGCATTTTCTGCAAATCAATGGTTATCATATTTGTTGCAGATCATTCCACATTGGGCAGCAAACTTAGTGATGAACCAACCTCAACTTTTTGATTTAGCCTTTCGTCGAATATTTGCAGATAGCATCCAAGAAACAAACGTGTTGTCGGGGGTAAAGTCTTGATCCTCTCATTGTTGTGATGTATATTGGCACAACTTTGATTTTTAATCAACAAGCCTTTGTGATTCTCTTGAATAGGGACATGCTGTTGCCAAAGGCTTTTGGACTGCGAGTTCGGAGATGTTGGGTGAAGGTGGAAGTGCACCTGCAAGGGTCACGTCCCGTTACTCATGTGATTTTAAAGAGCTATCACTGTTAGGTATGATTGCTGTTGGCAGCAACTTGGCTTATAATTACCAACTTTAGCATTTGTTGGCATTCAACAGTAGTCCTTGTGTTTTTTCTATATGGAAAGAAAACAAATTTATATGAGAATAATTAAAACATTGGTGAGAGGGCAGAACTGCAGCTCCCCGTTGTTCGCGCTGCCCCTTCCTCCCCACCATTGCCTTATCTCCCTCGTTTCCACCTGCTGCCACCGTTGGTCCTTCCCCGCTTCACTCCGTGTCTGCCATCGCTTCATCTCGCCTCTTTCCTGATCATATTTCGTTGTTTTCTGCTGCGCATTTGTCTGTTGGAGGCTGCCTGTCAGTTTGAAGCTTGGACCTGTAAAGCTTCCAATTGTTTGTGCCTGTCCCAGGTGTTCTATTCTGCCAACCCTGTATTCCGAGTGATTTTTTGAAGCTGCTTGCAGTTCTAGCTTTCACTGGGAACGTCGTCAGCTTCAGGTGTGGACCTAAGTGTTCGTGGTGCAGTGTTTCCCTGCACTGTTGGTTTGGGTGCAGCCCCTGCTGATTGAGCTCCTTTTGGGCTTGGTTTGTGGTTTCTTCCAGCTTGGCTGAGCAGTGTTTGAAGGCCCGAGCCTTCCCTGCTTTTCTGCAAGCCCTTTCTAGGCCCTTCTGATCTTTTTTGAGCAATCTGGTCAGCCTCGTTGGAGCCTCGAGCAGTTTCTTTCCTGCCCAAGCCTTTGGTTGGCCCCTTGGGAAGACCTTGGTCTTCTGTAGCCTTCTCTTTTCCCTTTTCCACCCCCTTTTTCCTTTTTGGCAAGCACAACGTTTCTTGTTTGCACCTCTGAAAGAAAAATCTTGTTGGTGACCCTTGCTTTGGCAAGAGGGGCTCACATGGCAACTCCCTCAACTCCCCTAGCAATTAAGGTTCTACTTTCTCTCCAAAGGACAAGAAACACTACACTCACTCCAAGAAAATTTTTGATGGGCTGTACTCGCACCTACGCGGAAGTCAGGTGGTGTGGGACTCGATCCAGGCGAGCTTAGCGCTAGGCGTTGACCACATCCAAGAGGTCCCCATCTACGGGTGAGGAGTCTTTCTTCTTCAGTTGAGTTCTCTCGAGACTACCCTGGTCTCAGTGGACAAGAGGCCCCTGTTCCTTGGCCTACAGCTTGTCTACTTCATCCCTTAGTACCACGGGCTCATGGTTGATGACATGAACTCGACGCATCATGTGCCACGTTTCCTGGTGACGCTCCGCTTTCGGGAGCTTCTGAAGGGGACTGATCTACCCTTCCCTCCATTGAGGGCCGTTTTGGGATAGTGTTAGAGTTGTTGCCGATTTCAGCAGTGTCACAAGGACGTGAAAAGTGCTGTAAAGTATCTTTGTAACTCAATGCACACTTAACCTGGGGTTATCCATGGTTAAGTGTAGTAATGCTTTGGCTGTGAGGAACTAGCTAGAGGAAGCGCACGCTTTCTAGAAGTTCCTAGGAGCAAAGGCTAGGTGTACCACTAGGTCCTATGGGCAAGGCAGAGGCTTTAAAGAGGGGTCTAAAGATTGGGCCCAAGGACAACCAACGTTGTCCTTGGTATGGGGGTTAATGGCAAGAAGGAGGTGCCATTTGTCATGCATCTGTATGCATGCCCTCCCCCCATCTACCATCCATCTCCTCTCACTCTCTAGAGGCTTGGACGTCTAGCAGAGGCTTCCTGTGGTTGTTTCATTGGATTTTCCTGCTGCTCTTGCTCTTTGGCTGCTGTTCTAACTCTCTCCCCAACTCCTGCAAGCTCTAGAAGCAGCCCCGGCTGCTAGCCCGCATCCCGAAGCAGTTGTACGGCTTGACACGGATCTCGAGGCAGCTTTTGGTGTCACATTCCAGCCGTACGGACTGTACGGCTTGGTACGGATCAAGGCGGGGGTCCCTAGGAGGTACCTGAGGCTGGTTGAAGCGAGGATTGGAGGCTAGATCTCGGTGCAGAGGTTCTAGGGCAGATCTGGATGTTTGAGATCCTCTACAGCTCTTTCTTGCTCACCCTCCGCTCTCTACCTTCATTGGCTCTTATCCTGATTGCTGGAAGCCACCTGCACCCTACGGGGAGCCTCGACAGATGATAGGCGTGAGGAAGGAGCTCGCCCTCTGCCACAAACAGCGGGAATTGGTTCAAGGTTCTATTTTTCATTGTTCTTTCTTGCTTTGGAGCTTTTTGTAGTGCATTTATGTTGTTTGCAGTCCTTTCAGAACTCCTACAGGTTCTAGCAAGCACCCAGAGGCAAGGGTGTTCCCGTGGAAGGCCTAGGGATAGTGTGAATGCATGTGATAGCCTTGAGGCTGCCTTGAGCTCAGTTTTCCAGTGATTTGGATGCCTGAGTATGCCTTGCCAATTGGAATTCTAGTGGTGCACCTGGATTAGATGCCTTGAAGACAGGTAGAGGATTTGCAGAGAGGAATAGTGTAGGGGTTAACCCCTGTTGTAAAGCATTTTCATTTAGAAGCATTAATAAATACTGTAAGGGACGCGAAGGAATTTGGGGCGTGCACTGTGTACTATTTTCATTGAGCAGGGGCATTCTAGCCTCACCTTTGTTGTTGTTGAAGTTTATTTCTAAGTTGTGCTAAGTGGATGAAGTGACTGAAGCTTGCATTGTGGCTATTAATGAAGTTTATGTGACTGAGTAGAAGAAGATCACTACCTTTTTTTTTAATTGAAGGCTGGTTTCAGTGGTTCCATTGCTGGGATCGTCACCATCTTCCTACAGAGGTGAGCCTTGGTAGTGTTGGGTGAAGGACACCTTCATTGCAGTTGTTGCTATAGCCATCAATCTTAGCAAGCATGTCACACCGTGAGAGGTCATTGACCATCTCTGAGGAGGAGGGGCAAGAGGAAGACAAAGCATCTGAGAGCTTTGAAGAGAAGCACAACATCAGCGGGGGTGATGACCAGCAGGATAGTGGGGCACAACCAGTTTTTCCTGAGCATTCCATTGAGGACTCACAGGACGAGGTGGTTGAGGTAGATGAGGCGGAGGAGCTTGAGCGTAATGCCCTTTTTCAGCTGCAAATGCAAAGTGTAGCGGGAGCCCTGTCGCAGTTGCAACATGCTGTCACGGAGATTATGCAAGATCTCCCCCCTATGGTTGCTTCCCTTGGAAGTAAAAAGACAGCTCAGAAGAAACATAAGAAGCATAAGAAGACTCACATGCATGTTTCTTTCAGTGGACAGCCTTCAAAGATGCCCTCAATCACCCCTGTAGTAGCGGGTAATGCCACTAACTTTCATTCAGTCAATCAAGGACAGCAAGCCCTTCCTCAGCCCACGATGCACCCAGGATATTTTGGAGGGGGATCGGTTTTTAGGCAATGGTGGCACCATCTGCAGAGGCACCCGGAATGCTAGGCAGCTTTATGGGCAGCACACGGCCCGGAATGCAGAATTTCCAGCAACCTATGATGGGTGGAATGCCCCTACAAATGCCAATATGATGTACTCGAACATTGGGATGCAACCTGGAATGCAGACAAGAATGCCTTGGACAATGGGCAATACTTGGAATATGCCACGGATACAAGGAGTGGGACCTAGAATGCCTAACCCCACCATGGTATGGGTGGAATGGCTCAAAATGTGGGAGCAGTGATGCCCCCACCAATTTTACAGCCCCCCATTTATGATAATCTCACCCCTAAAGGCAAATTGAAAGATTACAAGGAGGGAGGGGCAGTTGTCAAGTTTGAGACCTTCAATGGGATGCAGGTTAGATTGAAGGCTTTGACATTCGTACAACAGTTTGATGCTGCCTACTCAAGTGGACACTTTATAGAATCTTCCAAAGTCCGAAAGGCAACCACCTTTTTGAAGGGTAATGCACTCCAATGGTGGACCAACCTCCTCTTGCAAGGCAGAGCACCTACCACTTGGGCCGAATTCAAGCAGGTTTTCTCAGCAACATGGCTCACTACCACTTTTAAGGTGGATATCATGCCCACCTTGTACAAGTTAGATGCTGCAAATTGCAGAAATTTGCAGGACTACAATAAGAAGTTTTGGCAAGCCCTACTGCCAGTGAATTCTTACAAACATGTACCGCTGTCCGAGCAAATTGAAAGATATTGTCGCAGGTCGCCAAAGGAGATTCGGGACTACTGCACAAAGACAAGGGTCTCCAATATGTCCTAGTTGGTTGAGAATGTCACCATTGCTTATGCACTAATGCAAGGGAAAGTTTTTGGGTTCAAAGGAAGCTCACAAGAGACATCAAGGTCAAAGGGCAGCAAGACGGAATCCCCTAAGAAGTTCAGAAAGTTTTTGCAGCCCATGAAGGCAAATTTTGTTGCAGGACAAAGGCGAGTACTGACCCGTATGTCAGATGAGGAAAAGCAAATTCTTTATGATGCCAACAAGCGTTATATTTGCAAGGAGGAACGCCACATGGCTTTTGAATGCCCACAAGAAGAAGCGGAAGCTCCCTCCTACTGAGCGGTGAGCACAAGGAGGAGAAGAGGACTGATTAGAAGAATAAAAAGCCCAAGCCCACTGCTGTTCTTTTGCCAGACTTGATTGGGGGCTGTTTAGAATATAGATGCTTTCAGAGTTATGCTGGGCATGGGGCAAGATAAGAGACCAAACAGCTCTGATGTTTTTCGATCCAGGAGCCGAGGCCAACTTTATCTCTCCAGAGTTGGTTAGAATGTTGGGAATACGGGCAGAAGAGATGGGTCCTTTGTGTGATGCAGATATTGCTTGTCTAGGACTCAGCCAGTCAGTTACTCTAGTGATAGGCAAGCCGCGGATGCATATTCAGAGCTACTTGGACATAGAAGAGTTCTATATTATGCCGTTGAATGGTTGTGATGTGTTAGTGGGGATACCTTGGCACTTTCATGTTGGGGCTGTTTGGGATGCAAAGAATAAAACAATCACAATCACTCACCGTGGCAAAACCCACGTTCTTGATGCTAAATGGAAGGAGAATCCATCCTTGTTGTATCTGCTTTTGCCATGGGCAACATAATGAAAAAGCATCTTTCAGCGTACCTAGTGTTTGCATCTAAAAAGAAGTCAGTAGAAGAGGAGTCTCATTTTTCTAAGCTGGAAAAACCGCGGACAGATTTTCTTTTTCAGTTTAGGGAATGTTTTTCTGACTCACTTCCATAGGAGTTGCCCCTGGAAAGGCTAGAAGACCATAGGATAGATATAATTCGTGGTAACAGCCCTCCTAACCGACCTCATTACAGGGTCAATGCAACCCAGCAAGAGGAAATTATGAACCAAGTCAAGGACCTGTTGGAGAACGGGCTGATTCAGCCCAGCTCTTCACCCTACTGCTCACCACCCGTGCTCTTGGTCTAGAAGAATGTTGGATCCTGGAGATGTACATTGACTACAAAGCCCTCAATAAAATTACCATTAAGAACAGATTCCCTATACCCAGGATAGATGATATTTTGGATAGGTTACAGGGGTCTGGAATGTTCAGCCACATCAATCTGAAGAGTGGCTACCACTAGATCAGAATCAGCCAGAGGATGTCCACAAAACAGCATTTCGTACCACATTTGGTCTGTATGAGTTTCTTGTCATGCCATTCGGGTTAATCAATGCACCTGCCACCTTCAACAGAATGATGGACAGGATTTTTAGAGAACACCGAGCCTTTATTGGCACTTTCTTTGATGACATCATCGTGTTCTCTCAAGATGACGCTGAACATAAGAAGCACCTGGCAATTGTTCTTGAGGAGCTACGGAAGCATAAGCTACTTGTCAATGCTAAGAAAAGTGAATTTTTCATGCATGAGATCCATTTTCTCGGGCACATTGTTTCCAAGGATGGAGTTAGGATGGACCTCGCCAAGGTAGAGGCCATCAAGAATTGGCCACACTTGAAGAACATCCATGAAGTACGCAACTTTCTGTTGTGCTCGTACTACACGAGGTTCATTCGGTATTTTGCAGAGATTGCATCTCCTTTGCATGCCTTACAGAAGAAAGGGATCACTTTCAGATGGGGTCCCAAAGAAATTGCAACTTTTGACCTCCTGAAGGAGAAACTCTGCTCAGATCCTGTGATTATTTTACCAAATCTTCGCAAACCCTTCGCTGTCCAAGGAGATGCATGTGGGAACAGCGTAGGAGGGGTACTTATGCAGGATGGTAGAGTTGTGGCATACGAGAGTAGAGTGCTCCAAGATGCTGAAATGAATTTTGGCATCTATGAGAAAGAGATGTTGGCTGTCATACATGCTCTTTCGACCTGGAAGCATTATCTTATGGGTGTTGATTTTCATGTTCAGACCGATCATCAATCATTGCGGTACTTTCTCACTCACAGAAAGTTGTCTGAGAGGCATATGAGGTGGGAAACTTTTCTTTCTATGTTTCATTTTCAGATTCTGCATGTGCTTGGGAAGAAGAATGTTGTTGCAGATGCACTCTCACGAAAGCCCACTCCAGATGCAGTGTCTGTTAAGCCACAAGTTTCAGCAATGACCATTGCAAATCATGATGAGCTTGATGCCATGTATGCCAATGATGCTGATTTTTCACGGATTTATGATCAGTTGGTTGATGGTCAAAGGCATGAGCACTATACTCTCAAAGACGGTTTTCTGATGATGCATGGCAGACTGTGTGTCACGAAACAGTTGAGGTCCAAAGTTTTGACAGAGAGTCATGCTCCACACTATGCAAGACACAGAGGCATTGATGCCATCATCAAAGTTGTGGAGCACTATTTCTTTCGTCCAGCATTGAGGAAGGATGTCGAGGCATATGTCAGGACATGCATCACCTACCAGAAGATGAAATATGACAGACAGAAGCCTTCTGGACTGCTGCAGCCTCTACCCATTCCCGATCGACCCTGGCAGAGCATTGCCATAGATTTTATCTTCGATCTTCCTCGTACACCATTGAGACATGATGGGATATAGACCATTATTTGCAGATTCAGCAAGCAGGCCCCACTTTATTCCCGTAAGGAAGAAAATTACAGCAGATCCGATGGCGAGACTCTTTATGTCTCATGTGTTTAAACATCACGGGATGCCTGAATCCATTGTTAGTGATAGAGACCCGTGGATGACAAGTCTTTTCCGGAGAGGTATCTTTGAGAATATGGGTACCACGCTTTCTCATCCTCTTTTCATCATGAATCTGATGGGCAGTCCGAAGAAGCCAACTCCACTGCCCTTGATCTTCTCAAGTGCTATGTTTCAGGATCAGCAATCAAAATGGGAGCAATTTCTGCCTCTTCTTGCCTACAACAACACTATACACTCATCGATAGGGGAAAGCCCCGTTTGAAATTGTGGCAAGAGAACGGAAGGTACCTCCCATTCTGCATACGAAAGAGAAGAATTTTGAAGTGGACAGATTTGTGGAAAGTTTGGATGTGGCTTACCAGAAGGTCAAAACAGCCCTCTAGAAAAGCCAGGAGAAGAACAAACGGGCAGTAGATAAGCATTGCTGCGAGTTACTCTTGAAAGAGGGCGATTGGGTGCTGCTGCGTTTCCAGAAAGCATGAATTAGGAAGATGAAAGGCAAGACCAAAGTGCACACAAAGCTGAAGATGAGGTACTATGGTCCTTTCCAAGTTTTTGAACGCATTAATGATGTAGCTTACTGGCTGAAGCTACCTGGTACTTGTTGGACCATACACAATGCCTTTCATGCCAGGTTATTGAAGCCTTTCCAGGGTAATATGCCTGTTGACCTGCTTCATGAGGATCAGCCCAAGGTTGAAGAATTGGATGAAATCTTGGTTTCGGAACAGATTTTGGCACACATGGAAAGAAAAGTCAAAGGTAGAGTTTCCCATCGCTACCTGGTGAAGTTCAAGAACTATCTTGCACTGGATGCGAAGTGGATGGAGGAGGGTGACTGGCAGAGTCACCTCAGATTTTGCAACTCTACCTGGAGGCGAGCCCACTGTAGTGCACGCTCCTACAGGTTCAGCAGAGTAGAGATTTGGAGCATTGCCTGGTAATCGAGAGGAGGGTAGCACCTCCAATTCCTTGATGCAGACTGCTCACGTATCTGGAGATTGCTTGGTGACACCGATTGTCTCACCCAAGATGCTGCTTGTTGCTAACAATATTTCTGCTGTGAGGTCTCCATGATGGGTGTTCGTGACACTCGACACAGAGGATGCATTGATGTATGGATGGACTCTCGAGCTCTCCTAGCCCATATTATCATTGCAAGTTCTATCTTACAGATGATGTATATTCTGGTATGGGCTATTTCTGCCTATTTACTTTAGTTTCACTGTACTTGTTTCAGCAGCCACATGAGTAGTTTGCTGTTTTAAGAGGAGGGTATGTCACGGGGACGTGAAAAGTGATGTAAAGTATCTTTGTAACTCAACCCACATGTTAAGTGTAGTAGTGGTTTGGCAGTGAGGGACTAGCTAGAGGAAGTGCATGCTTCCTAGAAGTTCCTAAGGACAAAGTCTAGGTGCACCACTAGCTCCTAGGGGCAAGGCAAAGGCTTTAAAGAGAGGTCTAAAGGTTGGGCCCAAGGACAACCAACATTGTCCTTGGTATGGGGGTTAGGACTTTAATGAAGGGGCAAATGGCAAGAAGGAGGTGCCATTTGTCATGCATGTGTATGCATGCCCTCCCCCCATCTTGTGAGTATTGGGGAGAGAGAGAGCAAGAGAGAGTGAGCTGAGAGCTGAAAGCTTGAAAGCTTAGTTGCAATAGAAGAGTGTGAGAGTACAACTAAAAGAGTCAGAGATAAGGTTTTGTCCTAGTGACAAAACCTTAGTAGTCACTAACCATAGTTAGTGAACTAACTGCGGTTAGGAAAAAAAACCTCTTAGAGAGGAAAAAGTGCACCTAACTAGCTTATTAAATTACATTGCTCACTTCTGAATTATATCTATAATTCTAACACTGCTGAATTATATCTATAATTCTAACACCCCCCTGCAGTGCCAATGTCATGTACAAGGCTGATCAATCACCAAACGGATATAAGTTCAGGGCACTGTGAAATGCCTCAAACTTTTCACGTGGTAGTGCTTTGGTGAAAATATCTGCAACGTTGTCATGTGTGGACACAAAGATCATACTGATCTCTCCTGCATGCAACTTCTCTCTGACATAGTGATAGTGAACCTCAATGTGCTTCGTGCGAGCATGAAACACTGGATTCTTTGCCACTGCAATGGCACTCTGACTATCAGTGAGAATTGGAGAAGGACCCTCCAATGACAGATGAAGATCAGCAAATAGACGTCGCAGCCAGACACATTCAACTGTTGCTGTGAAAGCTGCCCTGTACTCAGCTTCACATGATGAGGTAGCCACTGTAGATTGTTTCTTGCTCAGCCAGGAAATGCAAGATTTACCCAAAAAGAAACAATTGCCACTAGTGGACTGCCTAGTGTCATAATCACCAGCCCAATGTGAATCACTGTAGGCATGCATCTGCAAGTCACCCCCCCTGGGAAATAATAAGCCAAAAGACTTCGTGCCCTGCAAATAACGGAAGATGCGCTTTACTGCCTGCCAATACATAGTTTTTGGGCTGTGCATATACCTGCTCACCTGAGATAGTGCAAACTGAATATCAGGTCTAGTGTTGCAGAGATGTATGAGGCATCCCAACAGCCTGACTGTAAGATGTGGCATCAACTGATTCTCCTGCATCATGCATTGTGAGTTTCAGCCCCGGCTCCATGGGAGTGGCTATGGGCTTACAATCATGCATGTTAAATCTGTCCAAGAGTTTCTGCACATACTTGGACTGAGACATAACAGTGCCACGTCTCTCTTGAGAGAACTGGATCCCCAAATAAAAGTGAAGCAGCCCCAAATCTGACATGTCAAAGGTGGTCTCCAAATCAGCTCAGCTCCCTCCCCGTCACAGTCTCCCCTCCTGCTGCCCCCTCCCTGCTGCTCCACCCCTCCTGTTCTCCTACCTGCTGCCACTGCCCCCTGCTGCTATGTCTCCTGTCTTCCTGCCCTGCTGCCTCTCTCCCCTCATCCGCCTCATCTCCCCCTGCCTGCTTCTCCTCCATCGACCACCCCTCCACCCCCGCTGCTCCTTTGCCTGCCCCCTGCTGTCCCTTTCCCTGCTCTTTCCCCCACCTCTCCTAAGCCTCTTTCCACCCTCTCCTATTAGATCAAACAGGGATCCAAGTCATCGGAATCCTTGGTACACCCAAATATAAACAATTTGGCTCCAAGCTAGGCAAATCCCCCACACAAATCAATGAGTTGGGCAATACATGATGAATGGGCTGTAGGCTGTTCAAGACACCTACCACATTCACGATTAAAAGACAAGTCCAAGTCAACAATTGCCATCCTTGGCACACCCAAGAATAAATTATTTGGCTCGATGTAGAGGGTGCTCTCAATAGGACTATTGTGCAGCCCCTTGCTGGTCAAAAAGGCATGAATCTTGGCATACCATGCACGAGGGGCCTGTTTCAGCCCATACAAAGCTTTGTTTAGCTTGCATACCTGAAGTGCATTTGCTGTAATTTCAAAGCCTGGAGGTTGTTTGACATAAACCTCTTCCAGCAAGTCTCCATTTAAGAAGGTTGTTTTTATGTCCAACTGATGAACATTCCACTCAAAGTGTGCAGCCATTGCAATAACAGATTGGGTGGTGTTCATCCGGGATGTAGGAGCAAATGTCTCCTCATAATCTATGCCCTTTTTCTGAGCATAGCCTTTAGCAACCAGCCTTGCCTTGTATCTGTCAATGGAGCCATCTTGCTTCCGTTTCACCTTGAAAACCCATGGTGTACCAATGGCATGTTTACCTGGTGGCAAGTCTACGACATCCCAAGTCTGATTTTTCTTAATGGACTGCAACTCATCGTGCATGGCATTCATCCAATGCACATTGTCCTTTGCTTCTTCGAATGTTGCAGGCTCCTCCTCATCGAGAAGAGTACCTGCATATGCTGATTCCACTGAATTAGCACCTTCCATGTGCCTTGCTGCACTGCGAGTCCTGCCAGGTAATGGAGCATCAATCTTACTCTCTCTGAGAGTCTGTAACAGCCAGTTTGGGACTGTTTTTACTGCATGTATGTCTGCAATTTCTTGCTGAACCACCTGTTCCACTGCCTGTGGAGGTGGCAAGACATCTTGTGGCTGAACTAAAGCATCGGGAGGTGGCTGTAAATTCTGATTTGCATCAGAAATATCAGCAGGGGAACCCAAAGCAATGGGTAGTAACCCCTCAAAAACATCCTCTGAAGAAGAAGGCATATGAAATTCAGCCTGAGTGTGAGCTGAATTTTCTGCAAATATCACATCTCTACTGACAATGATCTTGCGTGTAGCAGGATTGTAGAGACGGTACCCCTTGCTTTCTGCACTGTAACCAACAAATATGCACTTACTTGCCTTATCTGACAACTTGTGCCTAAATTCAACTGGCACATGAGCATATGCAAGGCATCCAAAGACTCGGAAATGATTCACTGAAGTCTTTCTCCCATTCGAGACCTCATAGGGAGTTTTTGTTTTCAAAGCCTTAGTGGGAGCCCGATTTCAAATGTAGTTGGCACACATCAGACCTTCAAGCCAGAATTTGTGAGGCATGTGTTTGCTTTTCAGCATACATCTGTCCATCTCCATAAGAGTTCTATTTTTCCTCTCAGCTTTGCCATTTTGCTGAGGGGTCAGCCTCACTGTGAGCTGATGCACAATACCCTTGCCTTTCAGAAAAGCATCAAAATCTGCAGACAAGTATTCCCCACCTCTATCTGTGCGCAATGTCTGTATCTTGAGTATGGTTTCATTTTCAACCATGGCTGAAAAGTGTTTAAACACCATGAACACTTCTGATTTGCGCTTCAGCCCAAAGACCCAAGTGAAATTGGAGTAATCATCAATAAAAGTAAGAAAGTAGAGATGACCACCCAATGATGGAGTCCTCATCGGACCACAGACATCACTGTGTATAAGCTGTAATTTGCGGACAGCTTTAACTGAACCATCCTTTTTGAAGGGGAATCTATGCATCTTGCCTAAAATGCACCCTTCATAGGCATGTGGAGGAGGTATCTCAAGAGGTGGCAATGCATCAACCATACAGTGCTTCTGAAGTGTCATCAAGCTGTTGTAATGCATGTGGCCATATCGGGCATGCCATAATTCTGCATTCTGCATGGTAGCAGTAGGAGTAGAAACTGCAAGAGCATGGGCTGCTCTTTTTTCAAAAAGATCAAGCTGAAAAAGCCCATGCAGCAGAGTACCAGATAATCTCAAGGCATAATCATTTTCCCTGTCTCGGACAGCACATTTGTCATCCTCAAAGATGACCTGAAATCCAGCTCTGTTAAGAGTGGACATTGAAAGAAGATTCTTGGTGATACCAGGCACATATAAGACATCTGAAAGTCTGAAAACTGAGCCATTAATGGCAGTAAGCTCAACTTCTCTTGTGCCACGTACTGAATATGACGAGTTATTGGCACAAGTGACTTTCTTACCAACGGGAGGTGGATGCAAGGAAGTAAAGAGACACTTCCTAGAAGTGATATGCTTGGATGCATCCGTGGAAGGATCATAACTGCAAGTCAAAAAAGGCATATGTATCATCATTACAAGTGGCTGTACTATCCCGAGCATCTGGAGCAGCCAGCCTAGAATCTGAAATGCAAGATAAAAAGGCATAATCCTGTCCAACAAGGTTGGCTGCAGCATCCCCACTGTCAGATGCATGAGGAGCTGAATCTGAAACAGCCATACCGGAGCTGTTTTTCTTCTCTTTTGCAAGCCTTTTCCTGCATTCTGCAATGTGATGACCTGGCTTTTTGCAGTAATGACAAAAACCGTTCTTCTTGGGCTTACTTGCATCATTTTTAGCCTGTTGTGAAGGCTGTCGTGACCCACTGGAAGGCTGATTTACTGATGTCTTTGCCTGTCCCTTTGTTTTTGACTTGAACTTTGAGAGCATAGCTTGTTCACCTGCACGTGAAGCCAAGTTTTTCATGGTCTGCTCTTCCTGAAGCAAAAGTCCTATCAACTCATGAAAAGTGAGAGGATTTGCACCCCCCCTCAATGATGATAAGTTCAGTGAGGTATGAAAGCTGAGATAAGACTCAGGAAGAGCATTCAGAGTGGTAGTAATCATCTCTGAATCAGGAATAATCTCATCTATGTTCAATAATTGCTCTCTGAGATCCTGTAGCTTTCTGAGGTGGACTGACATGGAGTCACCCTCTTCCATATGTGTATTACTTAACTCTCTTTTCAAGAAAGATACCCTTGCATCATTCCGGGCTGCATACATGCTTTCTAAAATATCCCACGCTGCCTAGGTCTTACACGATCGGATATGCGGAATGATAAATCTTTTCACTGAAAGAGAGATGCATGACAAAGCTAAGGCATCCCGTGAATCCCATCACTTCTGCTCTGGAGTAGTGGCTATAGCTGCACCCAACTTGTTCTGCAGCTGCACCCTGTGCACGACCTCTTCCACCTCCTTGCTGAGGAGGGGTATTAGGTGCCATACCTGCTGGTCGGATCTCACCCCCATTCACATAATCCCATAAATTGCGAGAAATCAGAATATTGCGTACCATAAAACTCCAGAGGGAGTAGTTGGTACCATCCAACTTGTCTTCCTGTGAAACACCACCGAACTGGAAGTCATTCTGATTTTGCTTGGCCATATCTGAGAAAGAGATTTTAGTATATACAAGACTGAATTCCCTTACTGGGAATGAAATGCACAACTCCCAAAAAACACAGCCAAGCACTGGCTGTAAATGCAACTCAGATTTCTGCACTTGCACTGTCAGAAATCTGTCCAAGCATCAAAAACTCTCCAGAATCTGCCAAAAGTGCTGCAAAACACTTCAAGAAAGGCAGTATGAACTGAAATCTCCAAAATTGCTCTCCCAACTCAAAAGCCCCAAAATAGGCCCGAAATTGCAACCGGAAAGGGGCAAATTGATCAAAAGCCCCAAATGTTGCAAGAATTGCGCTCTGTCTGCAAAAGCCCCAAATTTCACTGCGAAATTGCAGTGTAATTACAAAATCCCGAAATTTCTTCAAGAAATTGTACTGCAGAATTGAAAGCCCTAAATTTCGAGCTTGAAATTGAGATAAATTTCACCCAAATAGCTATTCTCCTACAAAAGCCCCAATTTCTTGGCCAATCTTTGCAATATGCTTGCAATGTGTGCCAAAAAATGGACAAAAGCCCCAAATCTAACAAACTGCCCAATTCACAGATTGTGCTCGAATCTGTCCAAAGATTGCTCTGCCAAACAAGCAAAGTGTACCTGCCAAATGACCAATCTTCAAGAGTGCCTGTACGAATGGGTTGCAAGCAGATAGTACTGATGTACGGAATCTGTACGGACAACTCAGCGCAAGGGTACAAGGTGTACGAACTGAACTTGGCGAGGCCGTACGGCAAAGTACAGATGTACGGTGCAGAGACGTATGACGACCTGTACGGAAGCAGGTACAGCAGGTACGCGTATGTACGTACGGCGAACTTATGGCATGTACGATTGGTACAGCGCTGATGCAGGTAAGGCTGGTACGGTGCTGCAGTACGGACAGCGACTGTTGTACGGTGTGCAGTACAGAAGATGTACGGCGAACGTACGGAGCGTCAAGGAAGGAAGCGCAGGTACGGCTTGAACAATAGGTTCGAGCAGGTATGGCAGGATTGTACGGAAGGTACGGAAGCAGCAGGTACGGACGATCACGATCAATACGGACAGCGTAGGTACTGCAGATCAATACGGACAGCGAGCGATTGGAGCAGGGAGATGTTGGGATGGAGCTGGAGGCAGAGAGCAAGAGCTTAAGGGAGCAGGGAACACGGAGCTCTTGAACCTGCTCTGATACCAAATGTGAGTATTGGGGAGAGAGAGAGCAAGAGAGAGTGAGCTGAGAGCTGAAAGCTTAGTTGCAATAGAAGAGTGTGAGAGTACAACTAAAAGAGTGAGAGATAAGGTTTTGTCCTAGTGACAAAACCTTAGTAGTCACTAACCATAGTTAGTGAACTATTTGCGGTTAGGGGGAAACCTCTTAAAGAGGAAAAAGTGCCCCTAACTAGCTTATTAAATTACATTGGTCACTGCTGAATTATATCTATAATTCTAACACACCTACCATGCATCTCTTCTCACTCTCTTGGAGGCTTGGACGTCTAGCAGAAGCTTCTTGTGGTTGTTTTGTTGGATTTTGTTGCTGCTGCTCTTGCTCTTTAGCTGCTGTTCTGACTCTCTCCCCAGCTCCTGCAAGCTCTAGAAGCAGCCCCGGCTGCTAGCCCACATCCCGAAGCAGCTGTACGGCTTGGCGCGGATCCCGAGGCGGATTTCCGGCATCACATTCCAGTTGTACAGCCGTACAGACTGTACAACTTGGTACAGATGAGGGTGGGGGTCCCTAGGAGGTACCTAAGGCTGGTTGAAGCGAGGATTGGAGGCCAGATCTCGGTGCTGAGGTTCTAGGGCAGATCTGCATGTTTGAGATCCTCTATAGCTCTTTCTTGCTCACCCTCTGCTCTCTACCTTCATTTGTCTCTTATCATGATTGCTGGAAGCCATTTGCACTCTGCGGGGAGCCTGGACAGAGGATAGGCACGAGGAAGGAGCTCGCCCCTTTGCCACAGACAAGGGGAATTGGTTCCAAGTTCTTATTTTCATTGTTCTTTCTTGCTTTGGAGCTTTTTGCAATGCATTTGTGTTTTTTGCAGTCCTTTCAGGACTCCTACAGGCTCTAGCAAGCGCCCAGAGGCAAGGGTGTTTGTGTGGAAAGCCTAGGGACAGTGTGAATGCATGTGATAGCCTTGAGGCTGCTGCCTTCAGCTTAGCTTGGTTGATTTGTGGAAGGAATTACAACCCATGCTGCCGGGATATTCAGCATAATCATCTTATCAGGCACGCTTGGATCGATGGTATCGAGTTGATCTGCAGCATTGTGATAATTTTACTTGTAAACTTTGGATTGACCATGCCTTCACACATTCGGATCATGCCCCTCTTTGGTTAAGGCTCTCTCTACATGCTTTTCCAGATGACAGATTGCCTTGCAAAAGGGTACTGTTGATAAATAATAGTTATTTGGAGCATACTGATTTTAAAGCATTGGTTTGTGATGCCATTCAGCCACTTTCTCATTAGAAACAGATAGATCTTTTTTTTTTTCCGAAAAAACAGTGCTGATTATATTACTTCGAAAAAACAAGATACATGGGGTCAGTTTTGCAGCTGACGGGGCTGCGTTCACAAATCGGACGCAGCGCTAAGAGGAAACAAAAAGCTCTCTCTCACGGAGGGATCAGGCGGGTGTGAATAAACAGCCAGAGAGGCGGTGAGTAGCGCCACTGAAGGCCCTGAGAAGTATGCTCGAAGAAAAGGCCCTGCGTATCCCAATCTCGAAGGAAACGTCCTGGGCGTGAGTGCAGCTCCACAGGCAGTGCTTTGGTGACTCCTCGTCCTCATGACAAATCTGACAGAGTCCATCCTGACCAATCTGCCGCAACCAGCTCCCCACTGGAAGACCCTTGTGGGCGAGTAGCCAAAGGAAGTAGGAAATCTTCCGCGGCCGCCAGCTCTCCCACAAGGCCTTCCAGAAGGCCTGCAAAAATAGCCTGGAAATACCCTGAGAATACCAACTGGGCCGCTGGGTGGGCGGTCTACTCTGCATCCTCCTAAGAACGCTCCTGCCCAGTTTTGTGCTGTAAGCGAAGAAAGGGGTCGGCCCCTAGTCTGCCACAACCTCTGGCCATCTCCACTCTCCTGGGTCCCAATCAAGCTCTGACAGGGCCCGCCCCTCCCAAAGCCAGAGGCGCCATAACTATAGCTGACCCTGCTCTATACTAGGATCGATCCGCCAAACCTTCCCCACGAGGCCTACGACACGAACCCTCTGCCACGAGAGAAGGGGGTCGATGAGCACACCCTCTCTCCTGAGTCGGCCGTCCCCCAAAACGGCGAAGGAGACAGAGGTGTCGTCCAGCCGGCCTGCAACAACCAGTGGGATGCCACGAGGGGTGAACTGTCCAAGCCAACGGGCATCACCAGGCATGAGGATTTGAATCTCGGGTGGAACCAACCAACCGACAGGAATCGCTCCATCTATCTCGGTGCGCCTCGCCTGAGCTCCACGGACACCTCCCACTGCGGTTGCTAGAGCAATGGTCTCCAAGTGTCTGTAAGTGTCCCTCCAAACTCGAAGGGACCGGGCAGGCCCCCGCATCCAGCCGTCCCACGAGATATGCGACCTCTCCCCCAGCTGAAGGCCCAAGGCATCTCTGACCTGATCGTTCCAGATGAGCGGCTGGCGGTCGATCTCCTCCTGACTGCTAGGAGGCGACTGGAGGAGACTGAGACGGAGTCGCCTCCAAACGGTGAGCAGGCTACGAATGAGCGGGGAGCGGGGGCGGGTAAGCGGTGCAGAGGTGAAGATCCACCTGAGGCACGGTAGCCACTCTCCTCCTTGGCGCGGGGTGCAAGAACTGATCCCCTGCTGAAGTAACATCTTCCACGTTTGCCCCCCCCGGGGTCAAACCGCGGATAACTAACTTGCCCAGCAGGACCCGACTCTGAAGCTCAGGATCAATGACCCCCAAGCCACCCTCAACGTGCGGAAGAATGACTGTCTGCCAGGCTACCCTGGCTCTGGTATCTCTGAGACCATCCCCCCCAGACCATAGGAAATTCCGGACCATCCTCCTGAGTTGTGCCACGCAGGATCTCGAGAAGCACCAACAAGAGGCCACATACCAGGCCGTGGCCAGGAGAACCTGGTTGACTACAAGAGCACGACCTGCAAGAGAGAGCTTAGCAGTGCTCCAAAAAGCCAGCTTCCGTCGTATGGAATCTAGCACCGGGAGAAACTGCTGAGCTGGCGTGATGTCCAGGCCTACCTGAAAGCCGAGATATCTACTAGTCTGCCCCCGCGGGATCCATCTGAAAGCCAAAAACCTCCCCCACTGTGAGCATGCCCCAGGGTTTGTGAGAAAACCAATTGATTTGTTCCAGTTGATTTTCGCACCGGCTGCCGAACAGAAGACCTCTAAGGCCAGCCTCACCCTCTCCAGCATCATCTCATCATCCTGAACATACAGCGCTGTGTCATCTGCATACTCCGAGTCCAGGAGCTCCGTGTCATCCCTGATGGGAAGGCGAACACCCCGGATCCCTGTCGATCTCGCCCGAAGATAGTATGTCATCGCCTCGGCGAAGAAGAGAAACAGGTAAGGAGCGAGTGGGCAACCCTGACGCACTGATCTCTCCAATCGAAATCGCTCTCCCATCCTGCCGCCGATGATGACCCTGCTGGAAGCTGTCCTGTATAATGCTGAGATACCCTGAATCCATCCCACTGGGAATCCAAGTCTCTCCAAAGTACCCTCCAGGAAGGACCAGTCCACTCGATCCTTCTCAAAGTCGAGGAGTAGGATGGCTAAGTGCAACCCGCTGTGCTGAGCCCACTCCGTCGCCTCTGAGAAGGTGAAGACATTATCCAGGATACTGCGATCCTGGACAAAGCCTGTCTGAGTGTCATGAATGAGGTCAGGAAGTAGTGGCTGAACTCTGGCGCTGATCATCTTGGCAAGGATTTTATAGGCAGTGGTGAGGAGAGTGATCGGGCGCCACTGACAGATCTCCTGTCGATCTCCCCCCTTCGGGATGAGGCAGATCAATCCCGAAGAGAGGCTCTCTGGCATATGTCTGCTGCTGAAAATCCTCTGGAGGGCTGCTAGGAGGGGCTGATGGATCTGATCCCAAAAAGAGATGAAGAAAGCTCTAGAAAGCCCATCCTCACCAGGGCATTTCTGCCCATCGATGGCCATCAAGGCCTCCTGCATCTCGACAGTGGTGAACGGTGCCATCAGCGTCGTCTGCATGCTGGGCTGAACAAGGGCCGGGATGTGCCTCCACACCTCCTCGCGGGAACGTCTAGTGCGGGGGGCAAGCTGCTCCTGCTGGAAAAGAGTCCTGTAGAAGTCGGTAGCCAACCCCAAGACCTCCTCCTGGTCGGTAATGATGTGACTCTCCGTTGTCCTAAGACTCCGGAGCTGGTCACCTGCTGCCCTCTGGCCATGCGTCCTGAAGAACTCTTTGCTCATCCAGTCGCCCTTCCGAGCCCAGTAGGAGAGGGAGGCGTGATAAGAAAACTCTGAGCAACGCTGGAGAGTCTCCTCAAGAAGGGCTCTGGCTCGAAGGGCCTGGATCCGAAGCTCCTCCGAACCCGGAGCTGCCTGCTGTAGCCGCTGAATGGAGGCGAGGTCCCTACGAAGAGCTCTCTCTCTGCCCCACCACTCCTTGCGAACCTGAAGGGCTGCGAGCTGGCAAATCTGGCTGGACTCCTGCAGAGCCTGCGCCACCGACTCTACCAGATCCACGCACTCGCCCCAATCTCTGTCCCAAAGGCTACCGATACTACTGCGCACCTCCTCCCTAGAGAAGATGGAATTAGGAATCCTGCACGAACGGGGAGGAAGGGACTGAGCTGCCGAGTCTAGTGACAAGAGCACTGGCGCGTGGTCGGAGAGCGTCGTCCCTGGCACTACACCCACCTGACCACCTCTGCTGATGGCCCAATCACTGACATAAAATCTATCCAATCTCTCCAGGAGTCTGCCCCCTTCCCCGCGGAAACCCCACGAGAAGTCCAAGCTCCCGTGCCATCGGCGGAAGGACGGGTCTCTCCAGCTGTCCCTACCTCCTGTCGCGAAGAGAAAGGAGTCCCAAGCGGACTGCTCTGCCTGAGCTATACCTGTAAACTCTGGTCCTCTGCCCTGCTGGTCCTCCAAAGTCTCCAGATTGTTGAAGTCACCTCCAACAATCCACGAATCCATGTCTGGGAGAATCTCTGAGTGTCTTCCAGAAGGTGGCTCTGCGTCGGAGGTCTGTGGGTGCATAGATGTTGGAGGAGCCCTCCAACTCTAGGCCAACCCAAAGTGCACGGCCTGGGATCAACGTACCATGGCCAAAAACTCCCTGGGCAATCGACTCGCAAACGGAAGTGCAGACATCGCCACTCCTCCCCTGTGCACCAATCGAGGGCTCCCAATAAGTGTGAGAGCGTCCAGGGAGGATCTTCCCGCAGCTACGGGTATGAGCCACTGAAAGCTTATGCTCCTGGAGCAGGAGCATATCCAAGCGACCAATCACTGCTGGCTGAAGTTCCTGTCTCAAGATGAGCTTCCTAGGACCACGGGTGCCAGAAGAATGAAACCCGTTCACGTTCCAGGAGACAAGGTGTAAGCTCATGATGAGGACTGGTAGGCTGCGAACAACTGTCTGCTCGCGGCCGAGGTCGATGAAGAGGCTGGTAGTTCGGAATGAAGGCGCTGACGCTTCTGTGAGGGTTTGGAGGGGGAGGCAGGGTCATCCTGCCCGTTCTTCAAAACTTTTAGCAAAGGCGTGAGGCCTTTGGTGCCATGGACAAACGCTTTCTCGAGCCAACTCGAGATCTCTGAGGTAGTCATCCGGTAGAAGGCGCGAAGTTTCTGTGGTGTCCAGGCTCTGACATCCTGGGGGAGGGGCCACGACAGAGGGGGCCTGAGGATCACAATCAATCTGAAACGCTTGGCGGCGCATCACCACCGCAGGCGCACGTCACCCTCGGACCACTGAGTCTCGAGAAGCTGTCCACCCGTCGGGCCTATCTAGGAGCAAATCTGAGCATGCGTCTGCTCTTTGAGAGCCTCCCAGACCGAGTCGTCTGTCCAAATCTCGGTGCCGTCGCTGAGAAAAGTGAAAGCAAAGCTGGGGCCATCCCTCGAGGCCAAGGCTACGATCTTCCCATCCGCGCCTTTACGGAGCAGGAAGATACTGATGTCGAGGCAAGCTGGGAAGGTCCCGAGGTCGGCGACATCCAAGTAATCCCAGGGACCGGACCTGTAGAAGTCGCGAGGGAGCTCTCTCTCCTGGAGCTGAGGCCCGCCAGAATCTGCAACTGAGGGGGCCGGGCTAGCAAACAAGGAAGGCTGCTCCAGGGGTGGTGCAGTCTCAGGGTGCCCTGCCTGGGGTGAGGAAGGGGAAGGAGGCTGTGGGGTAGGAGACACAGACTCCACGGAAGCGACTAGCGGGGGGGTCGGAGGTGGGGGAGTGGGGGCTGCACGCGGATGAGAAACCACCGGTGAAGCTGACACTGCGGAAGAGCTGAGAGGGACGGGGGAGGAGGGATGGGGCTGGGGCTGGGACTGGGGCTGAAGAGAAAGAGGCGGGGGCTGAAGAGGAAGAGGCGGGGGTTGCTGCTGAGGGTCGGAAGAAGGGGACTGCGGCTGGGGTAGGGGCTGGGGCTGGGTGGGGGGGAGCTGGGGATCGGGAGAGAGGGGGACCTGAGGCTGCGGAGGGCGGGTTACAGACGAAGAAGAAGCTCTCCCTAGACCCTGGGGCGGCTGCCTGTCAGGTCTCTGAGGCATTGCTGCAGGCTGGGTAACCTCTGCTTCCTTGCCTTTGTCAGAAGTCTTCTTATTCTTTCCTCTTTTTCTTCTGACCTCGGTCCAGCCGCCAGCCACCTCTGGACCGGACTCCGGCTGCCTTTGCTCTACCTGACGTGGCTGCCTGGAGGAAGGGGGAGGGGGGGGCGGGGGGGCCGAGAGGGGCTGGAGAAGCGCGGACAAGCAGCAGCCAGGTGCCCAAAGCCATGACACCTCAGGCACTGGCCTGGCTGTCCTGTGACTACCATGCTCTGAGTAATGCTGCCAGCATCTGTCACAATCTCAATCACTGCAGGGAGGGACGCAGGATTTGCCACAGCCACACGGACTCTGAGAGCTCCTGCCGCAGCAACTGCGTCGACAAAAGTGTCATGCATCACCCAGCCAAAGTGGGAACCCAGGTCCCTGACTATCAGCCGCAACTCAGCAGCAAGGCCTGGAAATACTAGCGTCACTAGGTGGCGAGGTATGCGGAAACGAGCATCAAAGTCCGCTGCGCTGAATCCTCGGTACCAAGGGACTATCATGATGATCTTTCCATCCACAGATGTGGGGGAACCAGCAATCAGGTTGCTCACAGCTTTCGCAGTGGAGAGTTTAAGCCAGAAGGTGCCCCTTCCCATAAGGGCCACCTCCTCGATGTGGCTATCCTCTAGCATAAGAGTGGATTGAAGCCAATCCTTGATGGCTGGTCTGGAGGGAGAGTGTCCAATGACTCTGCCATAGACTGAAGTGTGGGCAAAGTCATTGGCAACCTGTTGTACCCGGGACGACTGTTGCTCTGTCAAGATCACGCGGTAGGCTTCTTGAGAGGGGGGGTCCGGCTGGGCCTTTGGTTCCGGGCAAGGAGCCGCCATACCGCCAAGACAAACTGCAAGAACTCCGATGAGGAAGAGGCTGCCACCAAAAAGGGGGGGGGGCTAGACGAGGGATGGAGCCTAGGTGTGGATGAGGAAACGGCGAGGCGAGGTGACGGCAAAGCGGTGGCGAGGTGAGGCTGCGGGGGGTAGTGGCGAGGCAAGGCGGGGCGGAGGAGGAGGTGAGGCGAGGCGAGGCGAGGCGGGATGAGGCGGGCGGGCTGTGGCGAGGCTGTGGCGGGCGAGGTGAGACGGAAGAGGAGAAGGCGAGGCGAGGCGAGGCGAGGCGGAAGAAGAGGCGATGGCGAGGCGAGGCGGCGGGTATAGGGCAGAGGCGAAGGCGAGGGCGTGGCGAGGGCGAGGGCGAAGGCGAAGGTGAGGGCGAAGGGCGAAGGCGAGGGCGGAGGCGAGGGCGTGGCGAGGTGAAGGGCGAGGCGACGGCGAGGCTAGGCGGTGGCGAGGCGATGCGATGGGCGAGGGGCGCGAGGCGAGGCGGAAAGGAAGGTAGGGAGGTAGAGGCTATGGCGAGGGGAGAAGGGCTCGCAGGAGCATCTCAGTTAAACATGTATGTTTCAGGGCAGACACAGATAGATCTTGATTATGCATGGCAGTTTTTTGTTGCTAGAATGCAAGTTGCTATTCGGGATTATGGCAAATCTCATATGAGAGCAATACGGGAGGCTGTTGCTCATGCCAAATACACTTGTCAGGATTTGACAAAGCTTGGTCATCTTAGGCCTTGTCTTCAGAAGAAAACATGTTGCTATGCCAAGCCAGATTTTGTCTCCAATCTAATGATAAAAGAAAGCTCATTAAATGGAAAACACACTCTCGACAAAAAGCTTTTCTTGATAAAGGTTGCTCCTCAAAGCAATTTTTGAAAAGCTTGCATTACAAGGGACAAATAGCAAATATTTGCCGGATAGGGATGCCTCATGGTGCTTGGTCTTCATCTCGCTCAAAACTTGCTGCTGCTTGTGTGCAACACTTCTCCTTTAATTTTGGGTAGGTGGATCCTTCTCCTCCTCAGATTGTGTCTGCACGGCAACTTCTTTTACAACATGTCCATCCTATTCTTTCTACTACACAGGTTTTGGAACTGGAAAGCCCCTTCACAGAAAGTGAATTGTTTGATGCAGTTAAATCATGTGGTAGATGGAAATCTCCTGGATGGGATGGTCTCACTGTTGAAATTTTCTTGCATTTTTGGGATCTTCTGAAATTTGCTGCGCATGATTAATTTAGCTTGGGAAAATCAACACATGGCAATGTCATGGAAAAAAGGACTCGTGAAGCTCCTTCCCAAGAAGCAATTATGTGATTCACTCTCTCATTGAAGACCAATCACGCTTATGATGGTCCTTTACAAAATCATAGCCAAAATGCTTGCAGACCATATCAAAGGTTATTTTGCATGAGGAGCTGCATCCTTCTCAATATGGGTTTATCTTTCGTAGGCATATTGTTGGGTGTTGGAAGCAATGGAAGCTCAAAAATAGAAGCACAAAGGAGAAAAATGAGATGCTGTAATAGATTGCTGCAAAACTGAAGTTTGGAGGCTCAAGGGAGAGACAACATAACAAAACCCTAGGGCTAACTGTCCTAACTGGACTAATGGTCCTAACTGACCTAGATGGTACATAAACTAAATGTACCAATAGTCCTAACTAACTATAACTAGGCCTACAAGGCACATACCAAGGTATAAGTCGCATCAATGGATAGCCCATGAGATGGCCTACAAACCCACCTTCATGGTATGGGCTGAAGTATCTTGGACATGGCTCAGGATACCTAAATATCTAGTGTCATGGTTGCACATGTTCGTCCACCTCTGAAGGTGTTCCGAAATGCAGTTCATTTTGAGAACTATGGGAGGGAAGGGCCAGCCATACCCTCCCTCCATTTGGTGATGGAACAGCAGGAGGGAGGCTAGCAATGCCCCCGTTCACATTTAAGGCAATTGGTTCTGGAGTAGTGTATGTTGGAGTTATTGTGTGATCATCCTCATGAGGTGATCCATTTAGTTAGGGTAGGAGGTGTGGTTAGATGTGGTATGCTATCCACATGGCATAATTGCATACAATAGTCTACGTAGGAAGGGGAGAAAACAAGCCGCCTCCATTTCATACTCTCCAATGGGCTCGATGAGAGTCTGGTTCCATGAAATCAGGAAGGTCATTTGACCTCTGGTGCCTCCACAGAGCTGGGCGACGCTGTTGGCAAGCACGTAATTAGACGGTTACTCCAGGCGGTTATCTTCATGCTTTAAGCTATGAAAGTGTGTCACCATTTTGTAGTGTGTGTGTTGATGGTTGAAGCTGAGCCTTTGTGGCTAGTCAGTTGTGTCTTTGTAAGAGCAACAACCCCAGTCGGGATGAGCTCAGTTGGATAGAATCATTGAAGTGTTTTGGCTTTCTCTGATACATTGAAATCATCTTCTCGGTTTCTAGTTTCTTCTCAAGCTTTAGATTTGAATTCACATTCGTTAGGTTGCATGAATAATTGTGTGAGATATCTAAGCTATCAGTGTAGTGGGAGCACCTCTGTTTGTAAGCACATGTAGGGATAATCAATATACCCCTCCCCCCCATTCGCCTCAGACAAAGACCCCACTATCTGACAGGGAAAAAAGGAGCTGGAAATGAGAGATGCTTTCAAGATGAGATCCGGAGCTGTGGTTCCCCCCCATGCCCCCTTCCACCACACACACACACACACACACTTTTTTTTTTTGTGAAACCAGTAAATATATTATTAACATGAGATCAATGTACATGACATTAGACTCCAAAAGAGAGCCTAATGGAAGAACTCAAAAACAGTCAGAAAACACTTCAAGGATAGTAGCATCCAGGTCCCTCGCAGCATAACTATCATATAAAGATTGCTTGAGGGACATTCTGAAAAAAGCATATGCCTGAGGAAACTGTTGTCCCATCCTAGAATGCAATCTCTGTGTCCAAATAGTCCATAGAACCCAAAAACGAGTCCAGTGAAAGAAAAGGAGGAATGGAGACATCTGAGATGAGAAGCATCCAAACATCCAGAAGAGTTTCCCAAATCTGATAGAGGGAAACCGAAGCCGCAGCGAATGAGAAACATGAGTGATCAATATCCGAGAGTGCGGGCAAGACCATAACAAATGGGGAACTGTCTCACGGTGATGAGAGCAACGGGGGTAGGAAGGGGAAGCAATGCGACATGCTGCCAATTTCACCCCAATGGAAAAAGCTCCCACTATACATCTCCAAAAGAAAAGCCTCTGTTTCAATGGCAATTTGGCTTTCCAAAATTTCTTGAGTCGTGATTGCCACCAAGATAAAGGCCTATTCAAATTCCAAAGAGTGTTGGCATGCTTATCAATCCATGGCGGTGGAAGAAGAAATCTGTAGACCATCGAGGAGGCCAGATTATGCATTGAAAGCAAACAGGTAGCAGGGGATAAGGAAGTCAGATTCCTGTCCAGCAATTTGTCCTGTACACACAGTGGAGGAACAGGAACAAATGGCTGTAACATAGTTGTAAGTATTCTCCAAATGGGCCGATGATGCAGACCCAAGGGGAATGTCCTGCAAGCTTGTGGCAATGAAAGCACATAACCATGTTGATCGACAACATCTCCGACAAATCTTATGCCCAGTTTCATAAGATTATATGCTTTAATAGGTGTCTGTAAAGCGAGAGGCGATTCAAACACCTTGCTCCAATGGATGCTTTCCAAGCGAAAAGAATTACCATGATGGGAAGAAGCACCTGTCCATTTAGCATAAGAGAGAATTCTCTTCCAATCATGAATAAAAGCAATAGAAATAGGACAACCATGAATTTTCGCCTGAAATGTGGTCATGACTGCTTCCCAGTGATCTGTAATCCAATGCCCATATGCATGAGACGTCATGTTTCCACACATAGCTGCTAACATAATAGCCCATGGCTGTTTTTGCTGAAAAAAATCAGCAATCATAGTGCTCTTTCTTGCCAGCATATGAAACTGAAGATTGAGAATATTCAGTCCCCCATGAGTCTTAGGAGAACAAACAGACTGCATGGGAAGAAGTCGCAATGCCTTTTTGTGAGATTTTCTTTTCCAAAATATCTCCATAGCCTGGGACATATAGGAAGCCAGATGCTTAAAAGACTAGGGAAGAAGAGGCAAATAAAATTGCAGGTATGCCATAATGATAGACTGTACTATCCGAAGTCGAACATGTAGAGGCCAAGTGGACAAATGCCAGTATTCCAGCTTCTTGTTGATCTTTTGAAGCACCCATTTGAGCTGTTGTTGAGGGGTAATATTCCAGCCAATGGGATACCTTAGATGCCTCACAAGAGTATGGGAAGGGAGGATGTGGCCTGGCTAGAGAAGTGCATGCCAATCAGCTTCTTTCAATGCTAGAAGATTCGATTTCTGAAAGTTAATATGCAGTCCAGCAGCTATGCCAAAATCATTGAGAGTATACATCAATTGAGAGAGGTCACTTTGAGAATTCCTGGGCATGAAATATGAATCATCAGCATATGCCTGTGCAAGAAACGGCTGTGCCCCTGGAATTTGCAAGCCATGAAGCTGCCCTGTATCTGCAAGATGGTCCATATGCAACAATAATGGATGAGTAGCAATGGCATATAATAGCGAACTAAGAGGGCAACCCTGTCTCATTGAGCGGGTCATAGTCCATGCTCTTGACAACCCACCACCAAAGCAAACACTGCGCAGTGGCATGAGAATAGAGCCAGTAAATAATATGGACCAGCCGAGGGCCAAATCCCAATTTATGCATAGTCTGAGAAATAAAATCCCAATGGACAGTATCAAATGCTTTGGCAATGTCCACTTGCAGAATGAGGACATCTTGTTTAGAATATTTGGCATACTCAATTGCAAGCGAAGCATTGGAGATATTGTCAGTAATCTGTCTTCTGGGAACAAACCCATACTGCCTAGGATGAAGTCCTGCTTGCAAGATAAATCGAACCCTGAGGACAATCATTTTGGCAATGAGTTTGTAAATGACAGGCATAAGAGATATGGGCCGCCAATCAGCCATTGTCTCACACAACCTTTTTTTGGGGATCAATTTGACAAGGCCATGTTTCCAAGAAGGAGGAAGAGACAGAGGAGGACCTTACAGAGGCAGCCCTACAGATATGGTTTGCTCATGTCCAGGGAGGGCAGCCACATCCTTCACATTTAGCCGTTGCTCTCTCTGGTATTAGCGACTTTTACTGCTCAGTTGCTTCTACCAGAAGACGAGATATTCTCAGACGTGAGATTGGTGTTCGCCAGCAGTTAGCAGCTTTGCAGAGGGAAGAGCAGAAACGGCCTTCAGATGCTTGGATTCAGGAGCGCCTTGCTGCAGCGAGGGCTCATCTGCAGTTATTGCTTGATCAGAGAGCAGAGTATGCCTTTCATGCACGGGAGTCCTTCTGGATTCAGATGGGTGGTAGAGTCAATAAACACTTTTTCTCTACTCTTGGCCCTAGACATAGTAGAGAGAGTGTATCTCAGCTTATTGACTCACATGGGGTTTTACAGACAGAGCCAGATGACGTCTTACGCATAGCTTCATATTTCTATGCCACCCTCCTTACTGCTGATCCTGAGACACACTATATAGAGGATGCTAGACAGGCTATTTGGCAAAGTATCCCAGTGTTGGTGAATCCGGATATGCAGGTTCTACTTGACGCACCTTTCACCAACACAGAGTTCAGGACTGCACTTTCAGCCCTTCACAAGGGCAAGTGCCCAGGTTTAGATGGCCTCACCCCGTCTTTTTTCATTGCATTTTGGGATATGATTGGAGACTATATTACTTCAGCCATGCAGGCCATTTGGGACTCTGGCGAGATGCCTGAATCGCTTACAGAGGGCCTCATCCACCTTATCCCAAAAGGAGGTAGCAGAAATTTATTGTCCCAGTGGAGGCCTATCACACTTCTGGGGACTTGTTACAAGATTCTGGCCAAGGCTATCAGCCTCCGATTGCAGCCACTTCTCCCTGATCTTATCCACGACACTCAGACGGGATTTGTGCATGGCAGAAGTATTTTTGATAACATTTTTTCTTTCTGGGAAGCCTCAGAGTGGGCCATGCAGAGTGGCCAGAATCTTGCCATTCTACTGTTGGATTTTGAAAAAGCTTATGACAGAGTAGATTGGAGTTTTTTGGAGGGCACCCTTCTACGCTTTGGATTCACTAATGTTTGGATCAGAGGTGTTTCCTCTTTGTACAGATCAGCCCATAGCCAGGTACTTATTGGTGGGGTAAGGGGTGAGAGATTTCAGATTTCGAGATCAGTCCGTCAGGGATGCCCCCTTGCTCCTTTCCTTTTTTTATTCGTGGCCGAAGCTATGAGCATCTATGTTAGATCTCAAGCTGACATCCTTGGGCTGAGACTTCCTATCAGAAGAGAAGAGGAGCTGCTTGACAGTGAGTTGGCTGATGACACAGCGATTTATTTGGATGCCTCTCCACAGACATTGACTTCTTTCAGGACAGCATTGGATTTATTTTGCTTGGCGGCAGGGGCGCAGATAAATTGGCATAAATCCAATGGCTTTTGGATCAGTGATGAGGACACTCCAGTTTGGGGACTTGACATAGGGTTCACTTGGGTTCAGAGGGGTGTGCCTATCAGATATTTGGGCTGCCAGGTCGGCTTGGGTATTTCTACCACGCAGCAGTTTGCTCCCATGTTGGAGAGCATCAGAAGGAAGCTTCTCTTTTGGAGCTCAGCCAAGCTGGATCTTGCCTCTAGAGTTGTGGTGGTCAACCAGGTCCTCTTGGCCACGGCCTGGTTTATTTGTTCATGTTGGTGCCGTTCTAGGGACTGCATCATTCAGCTCAGAAGACCGATCAGGAACTTTCTCTGGAGTGGGCTTGATGGCACGGCAGATGCCTTAGCCAGAGTGGCTTGGGAGACCCTCATCCTCCCTACACAGGATGGGGGTCTCAATATTATTGATCCAGATTTACAGTGCAGAGCCTTACTTTGCAAGATAGTGGTGCGAGGACTTATGCCAGGACAGGAACCGTGGAAGGACTTTCTTATCAGCAGCATACAGAGGTGCACACCTTCCTCAGGAGGAGACTGGATGAGCAGTGTTAGATGGATCTTTACCTCAGCACACCTCAGATCACCTTCATCCCCTCTCATGGTTGCCATTCTGAAAGCTTGGGCTAGTTTTAGAAGCTCTCTTCGGAGGATTCCTCCTTCCTCCCGGGAAGAGATTGATAGGCAGCCCATCATGTGGAACGACAGTATTTTAGATGATCGTGGCAGACCACTGGGTGCCTCACCCTACATGCAGTGGGCCAGGTGGGAGAGGGGACCTGCTTCTTCTTTAGGATCTTGGAAAGCCTTCCGTAGGCTTCCAGAGGAAACCAAGTCAAGGTTGACAGGACATCTCAGAGGGAGTGCAGGGAGGATCTTGCAGATTGAGACAGCCCTTCCAGAGGCTTGGATAGACACAGATGATATGCCTCTCACCACCTCCACTTGGGCAGGTACTTTCTCGAGAGGCGGGGTTCCACTTCAGGTCTTAGCCTTCCGAGATGCACAGGAGGATGCTTTGGTTTTCAGTGTCCAGGATGGTGGCAGATTGCTCAGATCTACAGATGATATATTGCTTGAGTCTGCTTTTCAGCCTATCAGGGTCGTAGGCCTTTTGATGCAGGGATCAGATTCAGAGTGGTTCTTAGACCCTGACCCCCAGTTACTCTCCACCGGGTCTTGGAGACTTTGGCTCTATGGAGGAGTTCCCATCAGGTATTTACAGTGGGACCCCGGAGAGTGGGAGTGGATTGACGCGGGGCATCGAGAGAAGACCATCCCCTTCTTTCGTTACACGATCAGTAATGCCAGGAGATTTCAGCTCAGTAGTAGAGGCTGGAGACCCTCCAGAGTTCCTCATTGGGAGACTTTTGGTATTACTGCGGATCAGCAGAGGTACTTCTGGAAGAGGCTCTGGAAATCCCACAGGAATAGGAAGATCACTATCTTCTTTTGGCTTTCTATTCATGGAGGGATTGCAGTGAACCTTTGGAGGTCCAGATTCGGAGCCGACCCTACTTGCCCTCGTTGCCTTTCTGCTTCGGAGTCTATTCAGCATTGCTTATGGGATTGCAGACAGGCGAGATTGATTTGGATGGGGATAGCCAGGATCTTCAGTCACTTTGCCCATTCCCCACTCTTTATGACTTGGGGCTCGGTGGCTTGGCTTTCTCTTACAGGACCTCAGGTTTTCTATGAGGGACTCGACTCCTCCCGGGCCATTTCGGTTCGACGTCATCGGGTTGAGCTTTGCTCGTTGGATGTGGTTCCACACCGTCCTTTTACAGCTGTACATGCCTCTGTGGATACTTCTTGGGAGATTATAGCGAGCATAGCAGCCTGGCATATCTGGAGATCCAGATGCACAGAGGCTATGGAGGGTACTCAGGTTCATCCCTCGCACACATTGGCTAGTATCTGGACAGACATCGTACACACTCTGATGGCCGTATGGACGGGTATGCAGGGGGACTCCCGTGCAGCCTCAGCTAGGAGGGTTTCTTTCTTCAGGGAATCGAAGGATTCTCCTTTCTTCTCTGAATCTACTACAGGGTTGAGATGGCACTTTCAGCCTCAGCCTTGGTTTCTTTCCACCTCACTTTGAGGGGGTTTTTTATTATCCTCATGATTTCATGATGTATTCCGCTTTGAGCTTGCTCTCGCGGGTTTTTGTTCTTACTTAATAGAAGTCTTTTTCATGAAAAAAAAAAAAAAAGGAGGAGGAAGAGATTGTTCTGCCCAAGCATGATTGATCATAAGAAGCAGAGTGTTCTTGAGATCACCCCAAAATGCACGGAAAAATTCTACAGTCAATCCATCCCAACCAGGAGAGCTACCTTTACGTAAATGACTCTGAGCATCATCCAGTTCATTAAGCATAAAGGGCTGCTCCAGTGCACGAGCCCGTTCCGGGGACAATATGGGCTGAACATGCATCAGAAATTGAGACCTAGCTGCATTCACTCGCATTGAATGATCAGGCTGAGGAGAAAAGAGATGTTGCAAATGACTAGAGCATTGCGATTCCAATTCTGATTTGGAGGTGGTCCAGGTGCCATCATCTTGCCTGATTCTGCAAATATCCTCCTTTCGCCTATCCGCATGCAGGCTTTTAAAGAAGGCTTTGGAGGAGCAGCCCTTATCCAAAAGGGGTTTCATGCGAGCTCGGATTTGCCACTTCTTTAATTTGCGAAGATCATTTTGATGGATGATGTGAACCGCATAGGCACAAGAATCCTGTTCAGAGGAGGTGAGCTGCCTATGAGAGCTGATTAAATCCATTTGTTGCTTATGAGATTGAGCCCACTTCAGCTTAAGCCTGAGGTTTCCCATGTAACTCCGTCCATAATCTTGAATGACAGCCTGCAAACGATGGGCAAGACTGATCCAGGCGAAATCCATGTCCTCCTGAGCATGTGAGAGGAGGGGGCGGACAGCCACTCTCACCATGTTCTGAAATTGTTGATGAGGCAAATAAGCACTATTAACATGGAGTAGGCGATGACCAAAAAAAGGCATATCATCTGTCAAACGTGCTATAGATAATGTCAAGCATACTGGAAAGTGATCAGATAGCAAGAGGGAATGATCAACCCATAGTGCACATGTGAAACTAGCATACTGCTGAGCATGCAATAAATACCATCTGTCAAGTCGAGCCCAGTAATGAGTAAAGGCATTGTGATGGTATGTGTAACCCATATCTCTGTCCCTTGTTGAGAGCCATAAATCTTCTGCATGCAAGAAAGAAAACATATCTTCCCAATGTCGAAGCTCAGTGGGGATCATGTGAGAACGATGAGTGGTGTTGTCTTGGATGGCAGGCGAGTTATTAAAGTCTCCACACAAAAAGGCATTAGACAGCCATGGATATTGTTTGAGGGAGGCCCACATTCGAGCTCTTGTCGCAGAAGTTTGAGAGGCATAAACAGATGCTATTTCATAAAGATCAGCATGACAGATGCATCTGATCACCATCCATCGACCCTGGGGGTCATTGTAAGCAACCGTGGGCTGCATATCATGTTTCACCAGCATGCATACCCCCGAAAAGTACATTGTACCAGCATAAAAGATGTCATAACCAGCAAAATGGCCTTGCTGGCCAGCCAAGAAGCGTTGGTTGTGTTCCTGTAAGGAAATTACATCGGGGTGCATTCTATGTACATAGTGCCAAAAAAGTCTCCACTTATTGACATTGCAAAGACCTTGAACATTGTATGTAATGCAAGTAATTGAAGTAGACATAGAAGATATGTACAGCCGAACCAAAAAGCATAGTGAAGGTGTAAGTTGTCAGGCCTTAGCCATGACATCGACGTCCACCTGGCCTCCTGGATCAATAGCTCTATAATCCTCATCATTGTCACATATAGGGATGCCCCTCTTGAGCACATGAACCGAAGTGAGGCTATCAGCAGGGGTAGAGGCCTGACCAGGGGTGGAAGTAGAGGCATCCCAATGGCGAGATTGTAACGGTCGTGGCTTGAGCGCAAATACCTTTTTGGGTTGCTGCCAGGCACCCTGGGGAGAGGCATGAGATTCTGAAATTTCGCCCTTTCCCTTATCCTTTTGCTTGGCTGGAACCTGAACCTCATTTTCTTTGGGTGGGGCAGATTTAGATGCCATATCCCCCGACTTGCTAGGCATAGCCTTAGGCCCCGGACCATAAGTTGGAGGGGAAATATTTTCTGGAGCAATAGCTGTAGATGGGAGCTGATGCAGGATTGCAGGACACTGTGAAGCTAGGTGGCCAAACTTATGACATGTGAAACAAGCACCTACAAATACTCCTCATTTCAAATCAAAATATTTTTCGCCCAAGGGGACATCCTCCACCTCTACTGCAATAGAAGGAGGGGTTGGGTGATCTGTATCCCAAAGAACACAAAACCAATTTCGATTCCCCGAAGGACGGGGTGGGCATACAACTTGCCCCAAAGTAGCTGCCAGACTTGGTAACTCAGCCCTCATATAGTCCGGAAAATCCACAACCTCAACCCATACAGGGCAGTGATGTCGAATGAGACCGTGATAATCCTTATTTGGCGACCATGGCATGACATGGACCATTTGTCTGCCATAGAATAGAGGGGACATCTCCAATATCTGCTGACTATATGAGGCATCCAAAAAGTGCACTTCATAAAAACCTCGAGAAGCAAAATATACTCCTTCAACAAAGCAACCTCCCAACAAAGCCTGAACCCACTGAGCTACATCATTTGCTGAGGGTAGCTTCCTTGGAAAGAAAATGATGACTGCTTGCTGAGAAAACTTTCGGAGAGGAGCGACCAATGAGGGCAGCTTCAGCTTATATTTAAGGGCCGGGGGAGGTTTGGCCCACTCCTTCCGGCTGTGATGAAATTCATCCTTGAGCATGTCGAAAACATAGTGAGCATCTACAGAGGCTGAAGTAGAAAAATCAACTTGCTGTCTTTTGGAGTCCCGGGACAGGTCCTTCCAGGAATAGCTTTTGAGATGGTCCTCCATGGAGTTAAGCAGGGCAAGATCGATGAAGAGGCAGAAAGAACCAGAGCTGTACAGCAGGGTTTGTACAGAGCAAACAGCACGGGAGAAATATAGGGAAAACAGTACGGACAAGGAGAAACTGTACGGACAGTATGGATAGATAGGACCGTACGGACTGTACGGAATGCTGACAAGGCACGCAGAGGCTGTACGGAAGAAAACGAGTTGGACGGAGATGCTGACGGGGCGCAAGGGGGCTAGAGCTACGGAGAAAGGCGGGGGTGTACGGATGCACGGAGGGGGCTACAGAAGGGAATAGCGATGGCAATGCACACACACACAACTGAAACGGGATTGCACGGGGTTGCACAGGAAGGAGCGGGCCTGTTCGTACGGCCGTACGGCACCTGTACGGCAACCGTACAGGTGTACGGACAGATGGGGGAGCTGTACGGGACCTCCTCTGTCTCGCGACCTGCTCTCTCTCACACACTTGAGCTCTCTCACCTACATACACCACACCACACACACACTTTTTTTTTTTTTTGGTAAATCCTGTTGAGGCTCTCTGTTTTTTTGAGACCCTCATGTAAATTTTGCTGATAATATAACCACACCACACACACACACACACACTTTTTTTTTTTGGGTAAAATCCAGTGTATTTATATCCTCATAAATTTACAATATGGGAAGTCTCCCACACACTAGCAATGGACTCCAAAAGAGAGCCCAATGGAAGAACTCAAAAACAAGTAGAGAACACTTCAAGGCTAGTAGCATCCAAGTCCCTTGCAGCAAGACTGTCATGTAAGGATTGCTTGAGGGACATTCTGAAGAAAATATATGCCTGAGGAAACTGTTGACCCATCCTAGAATGCAGTCTCTGTGTCCAAATGGTCCATAATACCCAAAAGCGAGTCCAGTGAAAGAAAAGGAGTAATGGAGACATCTGAGATGAGAGGCATCCAAACATCCAGAAAAGTTTCCCAAATCTGATAGAAGGGAACCGAAGCCGCAGTAAATGAGAGACATGAGTGATCAATGTGCGAGAGTGTGGGCAAGACCATAATAGGTGAGGAACTGTCTCGCAGGGATGAAAGCAACGGGGGCAGAAAGGGGAAGCAATGCGGCGTGCTGCCAATTTCACCCCAATGGAAAAGGCTCCCACTATACATCTCCAAAAGAAAAGCCTCTGTTTCAATGGCAATTTGGCTTTCTAGATTTTCATGAGTCGTGATTGCCACCAAGATAAAGGCCTATCCAAATTCCAAAGAGTGTTGGCATGCTTGTCAATCCATGGCTGTGGAAGAAGAAATCTGTAGACCTTCGAGGAGGTCAGATTGTGCATTGAGAGCGTATGGGTAGCAGGAGGTAAGGAAGTCAAATTCCAGTCCATTAGTCTGTCCTGTGAACCACACACACACACACACACACACACACACACACACACACACCACACACACACACACACACACACACACACCACACACACACACACACACACACACACACACATTTAGCAGCATGGGCTGCACAAGCCCTTACTTTGATGGTGGCTGCGTTGGGAGTGAGCAGGCTGGAGCACCTGCAGTAGTTGGTGACGCAGCAGGAGGCTGTGGGGCAGGAAGCCCTGCTCCCCTCTTCCAATTTCATCTGGAGATGACAAGGATAGGCTGAGCAACACCCCATGTGTCTGCAATAATTAGGGCTGAGAGGGCACCCCTCCTGTTCGCAGCGGAACTGATGAAGGTGGGCTGAGAAGCCCCCTCCAAAGGTGTTACAAAATGCATTTCGTGTTGGAACTATGGGAGGGAAGGACTAGCCATGCCCTCTGTTCGTTTGGTGATGGAGCACCGGGTCAGAGGCTAGCAATGCACCTGTCCTCATTTGGGTTTGTGCTGCTTATAGGTGAAAATGAGAAGTATTTTCAAGCTGAGGAGAAACGGAGATGTGAGGTTCCCCCAAACCCCCCTTTTCACCGTGAAGAGCAGAGCGGGCAACACAAGGCCCTCACTATGATCGTGGCTGCATTGGGACTGAGGAGGCTTGAGCACGTTGTCCCTTTGCAGTAGTTGGTACCACAGGAGGCTGTGGGGTAGGAAGCTCCCCCTTCCAATTTGATCTGGAGATGATAAGGGTAGGCTGAGCACTTGAGATGACAAAGATAGGCTGAGCAGCACCCCATGTGTCCGGAATAATGTGGGTGGGGCTGAAAGGGCACGGGTACCCACCCTCCTGCTCGAATTGACCCTGTCCCCCCTCTTTCATGGGCAAGCAGCAACAGGGCAATGCCCTTTCTTCCTTCAATTTTCTCCCTCCTCTTGCAGTTTTACCCTCCTTGTACCTGCTGCTAGCTCGGGTCTCCAATGCAACCTGTTTTCCTCCAACCTTCCAACAGCACTCTGTGTATCTCACTGCTACTCTCTCAATCCTTCACCACCCATAGTGCTATTCTTCTCCTTCCCTTATCCCTCACATGTCTCTGTGTTGCTTTGAAACAAGAGGTTGCTTCCATTCATCAAGGCAGCCTGTGCAAATCGATGGATCTATTGATCTGTCTTACAAGCTTTCCTCCAACACAAGCGTAATAGCCCTTTCAACATTGAACAATTCCTTTTCCTTTCTCATGTGGGTTGTACATGAGGGCCAGTTTTGGCATCTTACAAGCCTTAAGTCTCTGCAGGGAAATGGAAGGGCTGAGAGGACAGGAGCACCCTCCCCATCACTATGAATTCTTGAACAAGGGTGAGCTGGGAGCTGATCCCCTTAAGCTACTGCTGAGCAACACCCTGCCTTCCAACAACACTGTTTATCTCACTACTAGTCTCTCAATCCTTCACTACAATAGCAACTGTTGTTCTTCTTCCTTTATCCCTCACATGTGTCTGTTTTGAACACTTGGTCACTTCCATTCATTGAGGCAGCTTGTGCAAATTGATGGAGCTTTGTGACCATGCTTGGGATGCCAGTTGCTCGTACAAGTTTTCCTCCAACTCAAGGGTGGTAGCCCTTTCAACATCGAACAATTCCCTTTTTCTTTCTAATGTGGGTTGTAAATAAGGGCAAGTTTTGGCATTTCACAAACTTTTAAGTCTGGTTAAGACTATCTTTATCCCCACAACCCCTAATTTGAACTCGTTACAGCAGAGAAATGGAAGGGCTGAGGGGGCAGGATCGGACCGATTAAGCTACCGGTGGCTGGAGGCTGAGCAAACCCCCTGCGTTCCAACAACACTCTTTATCTCACTGCTACTCTCTCATTCATTCAGCAATAGTGCTATTCTTCTCCTGCCCTTATCCCTCACATATCTCTGTGTTGCTTTGAAACAAGAGGTTGATTCGATTTATCAAAGCAGCTTGTGCAAGTCGATCGAGCTTGTAACCATGCTTGATGTGGCCGGTCCCTCCTACAAGCTTTCCTCCAACACGTAGCCCTTTCAACATTGAGCCCCCCCACCCTCCCCCTCTTCCCCCCTTTCTATGACCACTGCTGCTTGAGGTCAATTGCCAAGATTGCCATCACACACAACCTTGGGTTTGTTGCCTACCGCAGGGGTGGCAAAGCTGTTGTAGCACCCTGCATCTGTTAATGGTGGTAGGTGACAGCAGCCACACATGTCCCCCCCCCCAACAAACCTCCCACCAATTCAACCTCTTCTTTCTCAAATGGATATGGTGTGTGCTCCTGCCTCCTTAGCCCCTAACCCAGCCTCCATTATAATGCAGGCCTTGTGCAGCCCAGCCCACTCTAGCACCGGATGTTGGACTGGGGGTGGGCGGCTTCTTTCTGCCTGACTAAACCCTTGCATCTCCAGCATCAGTGAGAGGGGGGGAGGTACTCCTACCCCACCAGCAATGTGACTTCAAAAAAGGAAGAAGTAGGGTCCTGCCTCATGAGGCCCTCAGCTACTTCACCAAACAGGAGTGGGACTGTCAGGCCTTCTATCTTACAAAGAGAGCTGCATCCGACCCCTTGCTGCAGTAGCATGACACCAGGAAGGGGGGAGGGTGTCCTCCATCCCACAGCTGCTTGCATTCCAAGCAGCGCAAGCGGAGAGCTTAGAATGCCCACTCCTCATTGCAACAGCACGAAGCAAAAAGGGGGGTCACACTCCTATCTTCGTAACCCCATTTCATCCCCCAAATTGCAAGGGAGGGGTGTATTTGTATCCCTAAAGCCCTGGTAAATGGCCAATGGAGAGTGGAGGAGGGTGGAGGGATATACGGAAGGGGGAAGGGGGAGAGGGATATCCCAAAGTGGGGAGGGGTCCTCATCCTCCTAGTGAAGGGATTTAGTCGTAACCCTGTTCTAGCACCGTGATCGACACTTGTAGAAGGAAGACTATCTACCATGACTTGGCTTTAAGAGCGAAGATGAGAGAGTATGAGGAAGAGAGGGAAGAGGAAGGAAATGAGAAGGGAACCGAGAAGAAGAGAAAAGGGTAGAGGAAGGGGAGGAGATAGGTAGGGAAGGAGAGGAGAGACAATGAGGATGACTTAGTCATCCTCCAATGGTGGGGGTTTGAAGGAAAAGAGAAAGGACCTAGGGTTTGTAAAATCCTAACCCTCTATGCTATTAATAACAATGCACAATTGCCTTGTAATGATTTACCTATACTTATGGTTATCATTCTTATGATCTTTTAGGAAGGTGGCATATAGAGTGGGTCAGCTTGTTACGATCATCGGAACCTAATGATCTTGATCAACTTAATGATCCTACGGGATCCAGTATAAGGTTTACACAAAATTGTTGTAAGTTGAATTTAGGGGTCTAGAACAGCTTGCGGATTTTCAGAATGTAGAGTGTAGGGACCTGGTCTCGAATGTTTAAGATCCTACATCCCCATCCTTATGGGCTCAACCATACACAGATTTTAGAGATATAGATTCTAGTGAGCTGATGTACATTTATGCAAAGATCTCCAACTTAAAGAAGGTCAAATATGAGCTCAAATTGGACTGGACCTGGCTGCTCTTTGCCGGTTACCATGATTGGCAAGTAGAGCTTTGAATGACTATATAAACAATCAGCAAACAAGGAAGGCATCAACTTTTGTAAATGCTGAGTGACGATTCATGTGAGGAGGTTGAAATAAATTAGATGGATTTGTCCTATACTCAGGCAAGACTTGGAGATCTAGATCTATTGTGTTCTTTACCTTCTATGTTAAGCTTCTTTTTGGTGTCTATATAGATATATGTAGAGTCCATTCTGCAGTAAACATTTAAGCCTGATTATAAAGGGAAGTCCCTATGACAGCAGCTAGTTATTCTACTCAATGTCTTGGAGGGGAAAGGGTGGTGGGCCAGGCGGTGGGGGAAAGATCCCTCACTAGGGGGTTGCATGTTTTGCTAATCAAGAGTTTTCATCGCTCAATGCTTTCAATGCAATCTCTTCTGTAATATGAAAAGAGATGAAGTTGTCACACTTAAATCCATACACTTAAAGACACACACACTTAAAGACATACACTTAATCTCTACTGTCCAGACTCCAGTCATACACCTAAAGACTCCATTGGAAGTCACAATCTCAAAATTGCACCGGTTCCAATGGTGCAAGAGGTAGTACATTCTACAAACACTCTTATTTGAGTAACATATATTGGTACTTCATATTCGATTGTGACAATTTTTGGCATTAAAGATTGGGCTAGCCACAATTTGAACTTCCATTGCGTTCAGTTTTGCATAGTTATTAAATAATACATGAAATTTTTTATGGTTGCTTGTATGTTGAGCAATGCTCTTCCCAAACATCAAAATATTTGCTCTTTTTGTTTCAACAGATATCTAAAAGTTTCAGGTAAACTCCTTCAGTTCGTGGGGACTGACATTAGCTGTATTCTCTAGAGCCAATTGTTAAACACGAAAATATCTGTAAGACTGGCAATATTTATCGCTTATCTTTTATTTCTAGTGGTTTGTTTAATGCCTTGCACAAGCTATTGTCAAGGGAATGTGGTAGTGGAGAACAGGCCTAAAATATAGGTCATGAGCTCCATTTCCCCGTGGCCAACCTAACTCAAGGTGGAAATTCGGATAACTCTTCATCCAAGCGGGTATGTAGAAGGTCAGCTGGCTTACTAGTGATTGTACCCACAGAAGGGCCCTCTCCATCGGGTAAACGTTTGGGTTGTTATGTTATAATATCAGCGATAGCAGCAGCCACAATATCGCACATGGTGCAGCCTGATTCTCTGGCTATCTATGAAGGAAAATCTCGAAGTACGTAAAGTACTACATGTCCTAGCATGATAGGATGTTAAACTTAAAATTTGAGCATGGTTGCAGTTCTGGTATAAAAGGGAAAAGGTGATCCTTAAGCTCTGTTAGCTTTGCTGACATCATTTTCAGACGACTCCCTTTTAATCCAGGGTTACTGAAGTGCCAATCTGAGTGCATGGCCCCTATTACCTTTTTCCAGGTTTTATTGCCTTCACTCTTTAACTAATGGAAAACCCTTGAGCAGTGAGCTGCGACTGTTTTGCTTCCACTGTTCATGTCCATTTTCCTCTAATATATTGTCAAAAAGAAAACTGTCTCAGAACAATCGAAGTGCATGAATTCAAGTCAGGCTGACAGCTGTGCTGGCATGCTCATTGACTTTCAATAAGGGCTACTTTTTTACAGAAATCTTGGTTATAAATGATTCAATGTGGTATTTATACGGTGATTCTAGAGTTGTGCATAGGTGAAGAAGAGAGCCAGGACATCTGGCATGTAGACATGGTTGTGTACAGTGTTTGTAGCTCTATTTGATTTCTCGCTTTCATAGCTACTATTCTGGCCTTGATTGACATAAAAGCTGCAATTCTTCTCATTTAAGAGCATCTTTGCATTTGTGTGGAAATTTTCCCTTAAAGCAAAAGAAACCTGTGATTTTCTATTTATGATATTCCTTTGCAGCCTGCTTTGTAGTAGAAGCTTAATGACGACGGTTTATCCAGAAACAGTTAATGACATGCTAACATTTGTCGAACTACTCTCATGCATATTTGGTATGGTTTGGTGGCCAGGAAGAGGAGGATTTGGATATGTTGTTTTATGCAGAAATAATCTTGATGGGCTTCACTATGCAATGAAGAAAATCAGGCTGAAAGACCGAAATACATCTCTCAACAACAAAATTTTGAGGTAATTCTGAATCTTTAAAAGATTATAGGGAGGCACCAGGAAAGAGAGCTTTAAAAAGTCTCAAACAATTATAATCAATCTACGGGAAGGTTATTTGTAGTAAAGTCTTAACGGTTTTAAGAAAAGTCAGGAAATTTCAAATTCCTCTCACCTCAATGATAGAAGGACGTCCCTCAAACATTTACCTAAAGGGAGTAAGTGGAAGAAATAGTATGTGAAAACATTGGAGAAAATATTTTTTCTTCCTTTTTTTTCTTTGGGTTGGGGGGGGGACTGAATTTCTATTAGCAAAATACATGGAAACAGGAAGTATCCTATGGAAGAAAACCTCTAATAAATCCAGTAGAGAAGAGGTGAGGCTGTGAAAAATAAATTATGGTGCCCTGGTCTTGGCTGCACGTGATGAGCCGTAAACAATGCTCTAAGTGGCGATGAGGGTGTGTATAATATCCGGCCAGGTCACCCAGAGCGACTGAGAAGCAAATGTCTGGGTGCCTTCGAGGGACTTTGTGCGTTTGGATCTCCAATCCTCCCAAGAAGTGAGACTGGTAATGATCTCCCAAGCCAAGTCTATGGAGGGCACTTGGCATAGGTGTGAGGAAAGGGGCACTACATCGAGAGTGGTAAGCTGAGGGGCTACCTTGAACTTGAGAAATTGGAGAAAATCTTTGTAAAATACAGCTCCCAAAATTGGAGTTCAATCCTAGATTCGAGGCACCCTTAACTCACGCAAATCAGGTGTCGCTTTTGCCATGCATTATAGTGTCTTTTTTTAAACTGATGTCCATAGGCAGATCGGATGCATGTATTGTTTTTTTGCAGTTTTGAGCAGCTTATAAGAAAAACATTTGTTAAATTGATTTGGTCCTTGAATCTATGCCGAGCAATATTCTGAGAAAAGTCTTTAGTCTTTAACTAGCTACAGGCTTTGATCACTTGCTGATGTTTGATTGCTTGCAGAGAGGTTGCTACTCTGTCCAGGCTGCAACACCATCATATTGTCCGATATTATCAGGTGAAAGTTCTTGCCTGAGGTGTAACTCAATATAAACATAGAGGGGAGGCACAATGAAGAGAACCCATAGGAGGTTTGTATGGGAACTGATCAAAATTCGTGCTAGGATTGACACATCCAATTGGTACTTAACATCGTGAATGCACAATTCTTTTTGAAACCTTTCATTATTAGAAACTATGCACAGTGAGAATCCCTCTTAAAGGTATTCAGGTCTGAAGCATTGAATGAGGTATTGAGACACACACTATTCCTTTTAATCATGATCTGTTTGACTCAATTATGAGCATATCCCTGATTGAAAGAAGGTACACACAATGCCGTATGTTACATCACGCTGTTGAAACAATGTATCTTCATGGTGAGGACAAAGTGAAACCATATGATGATGTGAACACGCACATCTTGTTTGGTTTGGCATAGGAAAGTTGGATTAGGGGACTACCTAGAGTATCTGGATATTCTCTATACATGAATGGGGGAGTATATGGCTGAGGAGTAACGATCTTATTCGCTCAGACCTGTAGTCATATATCACTGTTTTGAGCACAGATGAGCATGCCTTGTACTTACGGATCCATCTTAGGAGCTCTTCCATTAGAGACATGTGTATTGCAGCATGCTACTTCCCTCCAAACACATCAGAGTATGCCAAGACTTCCAAATATGTCACCACAATGTAAATATCCTAAGTCAAAGTACAGTTGACCATTTATTTGATCATAATTAAAGAGTTTCCCATCTGTGTTAATTATGGTCAAAGAGTTCTTTTAATGGTCAAAGAATTGACTACGGTCAAAGATACTTGACTCTGGTCAAGTAAAGTTGACTTTGGTCGGGGAGACTTGGTTTATTACCAAGAGGGTTAACTACGGTTAACCAGAGAATCACAGAGCTGACTACGGTCAGAGAGTGTTGACTTCGGTCAACGAGACTTGGCATGCGCCAAGAGGGTTAACTACGGTTAACCAAGATGTGCCAACTTTGGTTGGAGAGTTGTGCCAACTTCGGTTGGAGAGACTTGACTATAATTAAGGTGCCTCGACCCTTGGTCAAAGCCCCTTAATTACGGTCAAGAGCGTTGACTTCGGTCAACCAGAGAATAAATATATATTTTTATATTTGTTATGTGTGCACTTGTGTTTAGTAGGGATGCCCACCGTGACTAGAATTAGTCCACAGTATGTTATTTGCATGCAAAGCGCTAACAATTAATGGGTACCATGGTGGTGCGCTTTAATTAATTGTTGCAGGTACTAGGAAGAGTTATTTTCCTAAGCGCTATGGGAGCCTAACAAGAGTCTCGGAGGCGGTTCATGTGACCAAGTGCTTCGAACACTTCGGAGTTGCCCTTAGTGGCATGTAATTAGGAAAGTAATGTAGAAATTGACAAGTGGCTTGTTGCCAAGAAGGGGAGCCTGAGAGCTCATGTAGTTGGAATTCACGTTTTGGATTTGTATGAATAGCTTCCACACTGAACTCATGTACTCCATTTTTCTCTCTGATGAATAAAAACCTTCGGGGGGTTCCAGCCTGACGATTGTCTTGGGCCCTAGTGTATCTGTTGAGAGAGGGAGATCAAATGAGAGTATCTTTGCTGTCTTTTACAAGTAAGATTCATTGGTATCAGAGCTGAATTTTCATCGCTCTTCTTAGAGCGTGACGATCCAAGAGCAGGAGGTTTAGCGATGTCATGTTTGTGGTAACGCTAACCTTGATCGTCACAAGATTGTTTACTAGCACGGAGTACCTGTGTGTATGAACTTGCAAGACAAGGTTTAAGGAGTCAAGTCGGCGTGCAATTGGAGGAGTTCTCCACGTAAACTGCGTACGCTGATGAGATGTTTTTCTGTTTGAGGTATCCGCGTTGAGGTGGGAGTAGACATAAAACTCCAAGAGCTCCCCTGAGGTTGGCTATGCCTTTGATAGGTGACAAATTGCGTTGGGCAAATTGGGGCGACGGGAGCATTTTTTACGAGTTGGTAACCACGCAAGGCTACATAAGCTTGTAGTTCTTGACAGCTAGGGCTACTTCATTCCAACGTTCGACAGAAGCTTGGGCGTATTGTGCATAAGTATCACACAGAGGCTTGGATTGGTGACGTAAAGCTTCTGCAAAGCAGTGCCTCACCTGTGAGCCAATCGTGGCATAAAGCATTGCCTAGGCCGTGAGAGAAACTTTTCGTTGCCAGTCCGTGACGCTAACGAAATTCGTCATTGGTGGTCCTGTGGTAATATGTAGACGAAATTTTGTTGTTTCTGAGGTCATCGCATAGAGCGACGAAGGCAAGAATATGCTGACGCGGCCTGGGCACTAGTTGGGCGCTGATGTGGCAGGTGATGCAGAGGCATGGATCACGTGGCATGCATAGAGCTGATGTGGCTTTTGTGACGTGGCATACAGCCACGTAGGTCCAATTGACGTGGCAGACACGTGTGGATGCTGACGTGGCAGTGGGAGCTAATGCTGACGTGGCAGCACATGCAGGGTGATGACATGGCAGGACACGTGGCAGACAGGTGGCTGATGTGGCAGACTTGAGGTTAAGCTAACCTAACCTTGGTTAGTGGACTGGTTAGAGGTCCAGTTAGTTGACCCAACCAGATTAGTCTGGTCACTGTAACCAGACTGTGAAGTCCAGTTGCAGACTTACCAAACCAGAACCAGTCAGTTTAATATCCGATCTTGGAGGAGCTCCCATCTGTTGCTGCCCGCCACCGCCCGTCGCCATCACCCAGCCCTTGGCAGCGCCCTGCCCCCTTGGCCGCGCCCTGCTCCCTTGGCAGCGCCCTGCTGCCTTGGCCGTGCAGGCTCCCTTGGCAGCGCCCTGCTCAGGTCGCCCCCCTTCAGCCCTCTCGCGTCGCGCCCCCCCTTCAGCCCGCTCGGTTGCGCCTGCCCTTCAGTCCGTCTAGCTGCTGCAGGTCATGCCCTGTTGGTCGAGCCCCCCCTTCAGCCCGCTCGTGTCGTGCCCTCCCTTCAGCCCGACTGGCTGCTGCTGGTCGCGCCCTGCTGGTCGAGCTCCCCTTGCCCTTCAGGTAGCCCCTTCAGGCTGCCATCTAGGCCGCCCTTCAGGCTGCCATTAGCTGTTGTCTGCCCCTCCCTTGCGCTTCAGGCTGGGCTGCTTCAGGGCCCCCTCCGGGGCTGTTCTGCTCGTGTTCCGGGGAGCTGAGTTCCTGGGCTGCTTCCAAGCATTGGCGGAGCTTTCTGCTTCAGCATTGAGCGGCCTGTTTTCATTCCACGCAGGCTGAAGTTTGGGGCATTCTTTAACCAGGGGTTTTTTGGGGATTCTAGAGGTTGGTTGCGAGTTCTTGGTGGGTATTTTCAGCAGAGGTAGCTCCTCCCCTCAGGACAGTGCAAGCTGAGACAATGGAGGACACTAATGCCACTCCCGTCGCCGAACCTGAGGAGATTGAAGTCACCGTTTCTTTTCCTCCTGACATTGTGCAGATGATTGAGGTAGCAGAGGAGGGTTTTTGTTTGACGCACATCATTGGCTTTCTACCCGGTAGAGGCCAACAGTTACGTGATTGGGTGTACACCAGCATGGCCTCATTGGGTGTCTCAGTTACGGTTTTCCGATTGCTTGGCAGAGGGTACTTTTCTTTTGGCCTTCAGTCTGCAGAGCAGGCTCAAAGAGTACTTATGAGCTCACCGATTCAGTTTCAGAGCAGAGTCATCCATTTGTGGCCTTGGCGGAAGCACTTCAGTACTACTTTCCCGGGACTGCGTCAGGTCTCTTTTTGGATGCTTTTCCCTGGACTTCCTGATGAGGTCAGCTCTTGTCGCAGAGCTGTGGAGCATATGGCTAGTGTGGCAGGTACAGTCATCCCATCAAGTGCTAGACTTTCCTATGCTCAGTCACTTGCTGGTATAGGTGTTACAAGGGTCAGACTCACTTCAAAGTTCCCCCCTCCTCGACCTTTGCCTACTTTGATTTCGTACTCCACGGAGATGGGGTCCAGATGCAGCAGAGGGTTTTGTACGAGGGGCTTCCGGATCAGTGTCTTTTTTGTCGGAAGAGAGGTCACTTTATTAGGGATTGCCCCAGTCGTCGGCCTCGATCAGAGACTCCGGATCCTTCTCATCCTACGAGTGACCCAGAGCCTACAGTTCAGCCTCCAGGGGTCTCTGAGCCTGCTTCGACTCATTCAGCAGAACAAGAGGAGACTCCTCTAGGGGAGCCTCCAGTGGACTCAAAGGACCTGGAGGTGCCTCCAGTGGAACAGCTGTCACGGAGAGTTCGGAGGAGACGGAGACAGAGGGAGAGCCAGCAGTAAGAGCAGCCCCAGGTACGAGCTCACAGATGGCAGAGAGTTGAGACACATGTGCAGGAGACCCCGGAAAGGGGAGATGCAAAGGACCATTCGCAGGCAAGTCTTGACACTGTGCAGGAGACAGTCGCTCAGGGAGTCGAGACACGTGTGCAGGAGACCCCAGAAAGGGGAGATGCAGAGGACCATCCGCAGGCAAGTCTTGACACTGTGCAGGAGACGGTAGCTCAGGGAGTCGAGACACATGTGCAGGAGACCCCGGAAAGGGGAGATGGGGAGGACCATCCATAGGCAGGTCTTCACACTGTGCAGGAGACAGTAGCTCAGGATTTGATGACTCTAGATACTACTACCCCGGAGGTTCAGATATTGGTTACGGAGACAGTTATTCAGCAGGAGACTGCTCAGGCTGTAGTTACTGTGATGGATGCCTCTCCCCAGCAGTCCATTGAGAGAGTGGTTTTTTACGACACAGGTCAGAGTCAGAGCCCCCGTCCCAGGATCTCATGCGCTTGTACGAGGTTCCCTCGAGACCCCTTTCACAGCCCCGTCGCACCAGTACCTTCCTTTATTGCTATGCGGAGCGTCCTTTTAGACACCCCTCCCAGTACAGCCTCGTCCTCGCAGCTTCTCACTCCTAGTTTATCCAGATCTTTTGCGAGTGCGGTCACAGATTTTGCTCAGTACCCAGACAGGCGTGAGGATTGGGAGATCCTAGCAGATGAGATCGAGCGAGATTATCAGTCACCCACGCGGACAGGCATCTCGTCGCAGATTCTTCCTCTCCCTCTCACCTATTCCAGGAGTAGAGTCAGGACGGTTCAGCCCTTTGCAGCTCTTCTGACTCCTAGACCTGACCCTAGGATGGTTGACAGAGATCTGCTCGTTGAGTTTTGGCCCTTTTTGGCTCGAGGGGTTATCACAGACTGCCTCACTCGATTGGAACTTCTACCGATGTTTTGCCGATGGTCAGAGGAGGTAGAGGAGTACTTGGGATCTGTTACTCTCTCCAGAGAGGGGCATGTTCTTCGTTTCTCCGCAGGTAGCTTTCGATCTCGGGGGAGCGAAAGCTGGTCAGCTGAGTTACTTGACAGCGAGATTGCTGGACAGCTCATGAGCATGACTCAGTTTTCATCGGTTCACCGTATTGTCGGCTCGCAGATTCATTCTTGCCCCAAGACTCTTCGACCTGGCTTCGGTGGCAGGGCCTTTCTGTTTCGAGATTCAGGGAGACTTTGATTTGCCCAGGAGTGCTGGTTGGTTTGACTTTCAGCTCCTCAGTTCGCGCCAGAGTACTATTCCCTTGGATGGAGCCATTTTACATGAGTTGGGGCAGATTTGGAGTTTGATCAGAGACCGACTTTGGATTGCGCCGTCAGAGAGAGAGTTTTGTGCAGTTGCCACTGGCACCCCCTCACTTCCATCCGATGTCTAGGTTGTCCATCATTTCTTGGAATGTGAGAGGACTGAATGGCTGCAGATTTACCTCAGATGTAGATGGTCGTAGATTGGGAGTTCCTAGATTGCAGTTGCTTAGGGACTCCCTTCGGTTTGTTTCCTCAGGGTCCCCTCTAGACATTGTGCTTATCCAGGAGCATAAGCTCTCCCAGGAGAGGATTGACAGATGCAGATCCTTACTCAGAGGACGAGCCGGACATATTGGAGCCCAGCGGATGGCACGAGGGGAGGAGTTTGCATTTCAGTTTCAGCTAGGTGGGCCTCAGAGATCACCCAAGAGGGTACACTAGTGGAGAGCAGAGCATGCTATGTTATTCTTCAGATTGAGAGCATAGCAGTTGGTGTTCTCAATGTGTATGCTCCCACGGATCGAGCCCATAGACGTCCTTTTTGGAGACAGCTCAAAGAGTCCCTTCCTCAGGCAGACACCTGGATTGTTGGAGGAGATTTCAACATGGTTGAATTCTCTGAAGACAAGTCGGGTCAGACAGAGGGTGGCCTTTCTGATAGGGAGAGAGTGGAGTGGGATAGTTTTGTTTTGCATGCTGGACTTCATGATGCAGCTCGATTGGACGACTTTCGTCACTTGGCTGACAATCTTCAGTTCTCTTGGTCCGGGGTTTTCCATGGCTCTCTTTCTTTGGTCAGACTTGACAGGTTTTATATTGGCCAATGGGGCCAGGCCAGAGGAGGACAGATCGGGATCCGCCTGGGTTATGTTTTATCTGACCATGCTCCAGTCCTATTACAGATTCTTCCTACCTCTCGATTGGAGAGCACAGGCTCTGTGAGAGTTCCGGACTTTGTTTTTCAGGACACAGAGTTTGTGGAACGGTTGAGAGAGGCTTGGTTGTCAGAGGACACTCCTGTGGATCAGGGCTGGTTGATGTGGGTAGAGGGGGCTTTGGCTAGAGTCAGCATGGCCTGCCAGTTGAGGGCAAAAGAGGAGAAGGAAAAACTCAGAATCAGAGATCGGAACGCAAGAGCGGAGGTATCTAGACTTCAGAGATTGATTCAGAGTTGTCATTTCATCAGAGGGCAGCTTTCGGAGGATCAGGAGAGACTAGAGGAGATTCAGGGCAGGAGGGCCCATAGTTCAGGTTTTACTCCCAGCAGACTTTCTAGATTCAGAAGGGGGATAGATGCTCTAGAGAGTTCTTTAGGGAAGTGGGTCAGAGATACTCTTCGGACAGTCTTCGTAGACTCGTGGATGAGGTCGGGTCTCTTCAGACGGACCCTCACCGTCTTGTTGAGATCACTTCTGATTTCTATTCCACTCTTTACACCGCCGATCTAGTCACCGAGGAGATGATCAGAGCCAGAGAGGAGATTTGGAGCCATGTCCCTCTGATGGTCTCAGAGAGGATGAGTCATGTTTTGGATAGCCCACTATCACTCCTGGAGATCACGGACGCGTTACATGAGCTACCCAGAGACACATGCCCGAGGGAGGACGGTTTGTCGCCACTTCTTTTTAGAGCTCTTTGGGATACGATTGGGCCTCATCTACTCTCTACCTTTTCAGAGGCTCTCGATACAGGATCTTTGGGCAAGACATTATGCACAGGTATGATTTGTCTCATCCCGAAAGGGGGAGACAAGACAGTCCTACGTAATTGGAGACCCATTACACTTCTAGGGACAGCCTACAAGATCCTAGCAAAGACCTTGTCTCTTCGCCTAAAGCCTATGCTGCCAGATATCATCAGAGCTACTCAGACAGGATTTGTCCAAGATCGGAGTATCTTGGATAACATCTTCACTTTTTGGGAGGCCATGCACTGGGCGAAGGAGAGTCAGCAGGATATTACAGTTCTTCTTCTCGATTTTGACAAGGCTTATGATAGGGTGGATTGGGGTTTCTTGGAGGGCACTATGAGGAGGCTAGGCTTCAGTGATAGATGGAATTCTTGGGTCTCCTCACTTTACTCCCACTCTTCTAGCAGGATGGTGGTCTGTGGAGGCTGAGGACCGGCTTTTCAGCTATCCAGATCGGTACGACAAGGATGCCCGCTTGCACCTTACCTTTTCCTTTTCGTAGCGGAGGCTATGGGATACTTTATGCAGGCTACCAGTCATGGCACTTTGGGCCTCCATCTGCCTATCCGGCAGGAGCAGGAGCTTCTGGACACTGAGTTTGCTGACGACACGGAACTGACAGTCAGAGGAGATGCATATAGTCTTGCTACTGCTGCGGATTCAATTGATAAGTTCTGCCTAGCCTCAGGGGGACTTGTCAATTGGAACAAATCAAGGAACAAATCAAAAGGCATCTGGACTGGAGCTCAATAGGATACCCCAGCATGGGGAGGAGACAGAGGCTTTGTATGGATTCCCAGAGGCACCTCCACGAGATATCTAGGCTTCCAGGTTGGCATTGAGGTGTCCGCGACGCAGCAGTTTGTCCCAATTCTTGAGAGCATCCGGAGTACGGCTAGACTTTCTTTGGCCGGAAGAGCGCTGGTACTCAACCAGGTTCTACTAGCGACTATGTGGTACGTTGCGTCACGCAGCAGTTTGTCCCAGTTCTTGAGAGCATCCGGAGTACGGCTAGACTTTCTTTGGCCGGAAGAGCGCTGGTACTCAACCAGGTTCTACTAGCGACTATGTGGTACGTTGCGTCATGTTGGTGCTTTCATGCTGACTCGATCCGTCAGGTGAGGAGATTGCTCCGAAACTTTCTGTGGAATGGTGGTGACGGTTTTGAGGACACTAGGGCCAGGGTTTCATGGGATACTATCACTTTACCCTCCTCGCAGGGAGGACTTGGGGTTCTTGATCCTGAGATGCAGAGAAGAGCCCTTTTAGTCAAACTTCTTGTTAGAGGTTAGACCCCAGGAGATCAGCTGTGGAAGCAGTTCCACTTGCATGGGATTCACGAGTGGACCCCCAGAGCAGCAGACCAGTGGGCAGGTAGAGTCAGTTGGATCTTCCTGACGGACCAGCATTCTCAGCCTTCCTCACCACTTGTGAAAAGGCTTATTCAGATTTGGGATCATTTTCGACAGCACCTCATCAGAGCAGTTCCCTCCTCCAGAGAGGAAATTGCCCGACAGCCACTTTATCATAACCCCCTGGTTCGGTATCAGGGATCTTCCCCTGGTACAGAACTTAGGACTCCCTTGGCCAGATGGCATGCTCAGGGGGTTGTGACAGTCGGAGATTGGTTCAGGGAAGGTGTGGAGATGTCAGAGGAGGAGATCAGAGATAGACACTGGCCACTTGGACAGATTGCTGCCACCAGATTACTGATCATGAGAGCTATTCCTCAGGAGTGGAGGGATATGCTTACAGATCCAGCCTATGTTCATCCCATCTCTACTTGGTCAGGTTGTTTTAGTGAGGCAGGGCTATGCATTGGAGTTCGTTTAGGACCGGCACCATTTACTTATTTTGAGAGGGACTCCTCTCACAGATTGTATCCCACTCAGCCCCCACTCAGCCCCCCCACTCAGCCTATAAGATCCTAGCGAAGACCTTGGCTCTTCGCCTAAAGCCTATGCTGCCAGATATCATCAAAGCTACTCAGACAGGATTTGTCCAAGATCGGAGTATCTTGGATAACATCTATACTTTTTGGGAGGCCACTCACTGGGCGAAGGAGAGTCAGCAGGAGATTGCAGTTCTTCTTCTCGACTTGAGAAGGCTTATGATAGGGTGGACTGGGGTTTCTTGGAGGGCACTATGAGGAGGCTAGGCTTCAGTGATAGATGGATTTCCTGGGTCTCCTCACTTTACTCTCACTCTTCTAGCAGGATGGTGGTTTGTGGAGGTAGAGGACCGCCTTTTCAGCTATCCAGATCGGTACGACAGGGTTGCCCGCTTGCACCTTACCTTTTCCTTTTCGTAGCGGAGTCTATGGGATACTTTATGCAGGCTACCAGTCGTGGCACTTTGGGCCTCCATTTGCCTATCCGGCAGGAGCAGAAGCTTCTGGACACTGAGTTTGCTGACGACACGGCACTGACAGTCAAAGGAGATGCGTATAGTCTCGCTACTGCTGCGGATTCAATTGACAAGTTCTGCCTAGCCTCAGGGGGACTTGTCAATTGGAACAAATCAAAAGGCATCTGGACAAGAGCTCAGCAGGATACCCCAGCATGGGGAGGAGACAGAGGCTTTGTTTGGATTCCCAGAGGCACCTCTACGAGATATCTAGGCTTCCAAGTTGGCATTGAGGTGTCTCCGACGCAACAGTTTGCCCCAGTTCTTGAGAGTATCCGAAGAAAGCTAGCTTATTGGAGTACGGCTAGACTCTCTTTGGCCGGAAGAGCGCTGGTACTCAACCAGGTTCTACTAGCGACTATGTGGTACGTTGCGTCATGTTGGTGCTTTCATGCTGACTCGATCCGTTAGGTGAGGAGATTGCTCCAGAACTTTCTGTGGAGTGGTGGCGACGGTTCTGAGCACACTAGGGCCAGGGTTTCATGGGATACTATCACTTTACCCTCCTCGCAGGGAGGACTTGGGGTTCTTGATCCTGAGATGCAGAGCAGAGCCCTTTTAGTCAAACTTCTTGTTAGAGGTTAGACCCCAGGAGATCAGCTGTGGAAGCAGTTCCACTTGCATGGGATTCACGAGTGGACCCCCAGAGCAGCAGACCAGTGGGCAGGTAGAGTCAGTTGGATCTTCCTGACGGACCAGCATTCTCAGCCTTCCTCACCACTTGTGAAAAGGCTTATTCAGATTTGGGATCATTTTCGACAGCACCTCATCAGAGCAGTTCCCTCCTCCAGAGAGGAAATTGCCCGACAGCCACTTTATCATAACCCCCTGGTTCGGTATCAGGGATCTTCCCCTGGTACAGAACTTAGGACTCCCTTGGCCAGATGGCATGCTCAGGGGGTTGTGACAGTCGGAGATTGGTTCAGGGAAGGTGTGGAGATGTCAGAGGAGGAGATCAGAGATAGACACGGGCCACTTGGACAGATTGCTGCCACCAGATTACTGATCATGAGAGCTATTCCTCAGGAGTGGAGGGATATGCTTACAGATCCATCCTATGTTCATCCCATCTCTACTTGGTCAGGTTGTTTTAGTGAGGCAGGGCTATGCATTGGAGTTCGTTTAGGACCGGCACCATTTACTTATTTTGAGAGGGACTCCTCTCACAGATTGTATCCCACTCAGCCCCTAGATCGACAAGAGCTCCTTTGGCAGAGAGTCAGGGTCATTGGTTGCCTGGGTAAGGAATGGGCCACAGATCCTTCTAGGTTGACCATTGCAGAGGATCCTAGATGGAGACTTTGGATTTTTCAGGGTCGACCTCTTGCGGAGCTCGACTGGGACCCAGGTGAGTGGGCGTGGCCTGCTCCGATGGCAGGCGTTCGTCCTCTTTCCTTTTTCCAGTACTCGACGAGGGCAGGCTACAAGGTTCAGCAGAGAGACTCTCATCACCTACCATCTGCCTCACAGCATTGGCACACACAGGGACTTACTGCAGAGCTCTTGCTGAGCCACTGGACTCACTTTTGGGGCACCATTAGAGCCAGGAAAGTCTCCTACTTTCTTTGGCTCACTATACATAGGGGTATACCTGTGGGTACTTGGCTTCAGCAGATGGGTAGACCCTCCTTGTGTATGCGTTGTAAGCTTGCAGAGGAATCTAGTAAGCATTGTTTATGGAGCTGCCCTAGCTCTAGAGTGGTATGGACAGGTATCTTCAGGTTGTTCTCGTATGTTACATCCGAGTCCTTTCGGATGACATGGGGCGCTGCCCTTTGGGGGAGAGGATCTGGAGCCTGTGCTCTCTTTGAGTCAGAGCCAGGAGATCACGGTTTCTTCATGCAGCGTCGCCAGAGACGGGGTCCCACAGAGGTCAGCATCATGGAGCCGCAGGATTTACTTTTGGTACCTGTACCAGCTCAGGATTCCATGCCTACTTCACCTGTAGGGTCAGCCTGCGAGGTGATTTCCAGCATTACCCTATGGCGGATATGGTGTTCGCGATGTTCTTTTGTCCTTGGGGGCCATTTATGCACGAAGGCTGACACTCTCGCTTCCATTTGGGCGGAGATTATCTTCACTCTCAGGAGTCAGTGGGAGCGGTGTACAGGCACCTCTTTGGCAGCTCGTGGGAGACTGTTATCCTTCATGAGGACATGGGACTGCTCATTATTTTTTCATTTGACCCCTTTTGGGATGTCGTGGCAATTTAGACCACCACCATGGCTTTTTTGCCACATTGTTGAGGCTAGGGATAGAGTACTTTCTCTCCCACCTGTTGTATGATTCGTTTTGAATGGAATATATCACTTTTTAATTTTTCAAAGAACAAGTCAGTTTGGTTAGAGTAACCAGTAGTAACCCATCTGATTACTGTCCCGAAAAAAAAAAAAGGACAATTGCAAAGACTGTTTCTGCTAGCAGTTTTCACCTATCTGAGAGAGTATTTACGGTCACAAAAAGCTGAAATCAGAGAAAAATCAGAGATTTGCACAAGTAAAGGAATGCATCCCTTTGTGCTCAAGAAAAGGGAATCAGATGCATATTCAATGCTTTTTGCAGCAGCCAAAAAAGGGTTAATATAGTTGTTGATGCCTTGGCAACTTTGTGGGTATATGCCTTGAGTTGACAGCCCGGTATTGGCATAGATTGTGAATGCAAGATACCTCTTGTTGAGGTAATTTTTCTCTTTGAAAAGCAAAGGTTGCGTGCATCAGTTGCATACAGAGTGTGTGTGACAAACTTGCTTCCCCTTCCTGCCCCCGTTGCTCTCATCACCGCGAGACAGTTCCCCATCTACTATGGTCTTGCCTGCACTCTCGGATATTGATCACTCATGTCTCTCATTTGCTGCGGCTTCGGTTTCCCTCTATGAGACTCGGGAAACTCTTCTGGATGTTTGGATGCCTCTCATCTCAGATGTCTCCATTCCTCCTTTTCTTTCACTGGACTCGTTTCTGGGTACTATGGACCATTTGGACACAGAGATTGCATTCTAGGATGGACCAACAGTTCCCTCAGGCATATGTTTTCTTTAGAATGTCCCTCAAGCAATCCCTATATGATAGTTATGCTGCAAGGGACTTGGATGCTACTAGCCTTGAAGTGTTTTCTGACTGTTTTTGAGTTCTTCCATTAGGCTCTCTTTTGGAGTCTAATGTCATGTACATTGATTTCATGTTAATAATATAGTTACTGGCTTCACAAAAAAAAAAAGTGTGTGACAAACTTGCAAATCTCAGACGAGTTGTAAAGAAAATGGCCCAATCACCTATCTAGTGGGATTCACAAGATAGGGACGCACATCCAAGACAGAGAAGTATGCAGCAAAATCAGCAAGAATTGGAGCAGATGGTACGCACTCGTATGCAAGAGATGGAAAATCTTAGAAGGGATCCAAGAGCTCATCATTTGTTTCAAGTAGAAAATATGCCTAATGCAGCTTATGATGTGCCAATGCCAGAGGCACACTCTTGTGTACAGCCAGAGAGAGAGAGAGATCTCATAGGGGACGGTCTCATAGCAGGAAGAGATCGAGGCATCGTCACCGATCCCCAGTCCTTCACCGTCTACCTTGAGCTCGACTTTTGTATCTTCTTCTTTATCAGATAAACCATCCAGGAAAAGAAGGAAACACAAGAAGTCTAGGAAGAGTAGGTCTTCCAGAGAGACCAAGGAATTCAAAGAGGGAGGTAAATCTGTCAAGTTTATGACCTATAATGGACAATATGGCCATACAGACAAAGCATTGCAGTTCATCAGGCAGTTTGATGCTGCATTCGGTACAAAAAAGTTTTCAGAATCCTCTAAAGTTAAGAATGGTCAGTTTGCACTTGACAGCAACAGCTAGTGCATGGTGGAGTGCACAGACCACAGATGGGTCAGCCCCACAGAGGTGGAAGGACTTCAAGAAAGCCTTCTACCAGCAGTTTATGCCTAAACAGTTTAGAGATCATGTTCTTCAAGATTGGGACAGTTTGCATATGGATGCAGGAGATACAATGGATGTGTACAACCAAAAGTTTTGGGATGCTTATTTGCAGGTTGCACCTTTCAAAAAGATCTCCAAAGGAACCCAAATGAGAAAGTACAGAGCAAGTCTTAGTCCAAGAATCCAGGCAATAGTGAATGCTTTGGGGGCAAAGAACATTCAAGACCTTATGCATTCAACTTCAGTAGCTAGTCTTGTGCCGTTACAAGATCCATCCACGGTACTATCCTTGCATGCTGGACGTGCTGAAAGAAAGAAAACTGATTTTTCAAAATCAGAAAAGAAAGAGTATCCCAAGGTTGAAAAGAAAGGGTTTCAGCTGCATGAAGTCCATAGTTTTTTGGGACTTTGCTCCTATTACAAGAGATTCATCAGGCATTTTGCTGATATCGCAGCTCCATTACATGACCTTACTACGAAAAATGCAGTCTTTACATGGGGAATATCACAGAAGATAGCGTTCAATACACTCAAGGAGAAGTTGACTACAGAGCCTATTCTTGTAGCCCCGGATCTTTATCAATCTTTTGATGTTGATTGCGATGCCTGTGGAGAGTGTGTTGGGGCTGCATTACATCAAAATGGACATGTAGTAGCATACGAGAGCCGAAGATTGCGTGATGCTGAAAAATATGTGGGAATCTATGAAAAAGAATTGTTGGTTGTAGTTCATGCTGTGAACACATGGAAGCACTATCTTTTGGGTGCAGATTTTACTGTTAAAACAAATCACCAAAGTCTGAGATATTTTCTAACTCAGACAAAACTTTCCGAGAAGCGTATGAAATGGGCAAATATGCTGTCAATGTGTCATTTTCAGATTGTCCATACCCCAGGAATTCGGAACAGAGTAGCAGATGCCTTGTCCCAAAGACCCCAGGTCAATAATGTGACTATTGGCTATCATCAAGACCTGGAAGACATGAGGGAGCAATATGCTAATGATGCAGATTTTGGCAAGATTTTACAGCAAATGCAAGAGGGGCAGTCCACCAGTCACTATTCCCTGAAAGATGGGTATCTAATGAATGACTGCCTATGCATCACCCAGGAGATGAGGAAAAAGAGTTTGGAGGAATGCCATGCACCTCCCTATGCTGGGCATAGAGGAATTACAGCAACAACTCTAGCACTAGAGAGGTATTTCTTTTGGCCAGGGATGCGGAAAGATATACATCAGTTTGTTACTGAATGCCTTACGTGTCAGAAAGTGAAGTATGATAGACAGAAGGCACCTGGCCTACTTATGCCTCTCCCCATGCCTCAGGCACCGTGGGAAAGTATTACAATGGACTTTATTTTTGATTTGCCAAGATCAAAGTCAGGGAATGATGGGATTTGGACTATCATTGATAGATTTAGCAAGCAAGCTCATTTCATTCCGGTTCGCAAAACCATAAAGGCAAATCATATGGCTAAGCTTTTCATGGCACAGATCTTTAAGCACCATGGTATGCCTAAGTCCATTGTCAGTGATCGAGATCCCAGAATGACGAGTCTATTCTGGAGAGCTTTATTTGATAATATGGGGACGAATCTGAATTTTTCTTCTTCTTTTCATCCCCAGACAGATGATCAAAGTGAAGTAGCAAATTCTACAGCATTGGATATGCTGAAATGCTACGTGGGTGACCAAGGTTCAGACTGGGAAAAGTACCTACCATTGATAGAGTTTGCTTACAATAATACAATACACAGCTCTACAGGGAAAGCCCCCTTTGAGGTCATTTATGGGAGGGTGATTCTACCACCTATCCTGAGGACCAAGGATGAAATATTTGCAGCTGATTAGTTTGTGAGAGACCTCCAGACAGCTTACAGCCAAGTCCGGACAGTAATTGAAAGGTCTCAAGAGAAGCATAAAAGCGCTGCAAATAAGCATAGGAGATAGTCAAATCTCAAGGAAGGGGATTGGGTACTTTTGAAGTTCGAGAAAGCCACGCTCTGCAAGTTTAAAGGCAAACAGAAAGTGTATGCAAAGTTACTATGGCCCTTTCAGGGTTACAGAAAGAATAAATGAAGTTGCATACAGGTTAGCATTGCCAGAGCATTGGAGGATTCACAATGCATTCCATTGAGTCTTCTAAAGAAATTTCAGGGGCCAGAGCCTACAGAGCCAGTATCAGAGGATCCACCAGAAGTGGATGAGCTGGAGGAGGTCCTTCAGCCAGAGCAGATTGTGTACCATACTGTATGCAAAGGCCCTCAAGGCAAGGAGTTTTACAGGTATCTTGTAAAATTCAAGAATTATACGGCATTAGATGCCAAGTGGATGGATGCAGTTATGTTGTCCGATCACCACAACTTTTGGATGTTTACAAGGAAGCTTTTCAGTGGAGGTCAACTGAATAGAAGCCGAGGGGATGTCACCACAATGTGAATATCCTAAGTCAAAGTACAGTTGACCATTTATTTAATCATAATTAAAGAGTTTTCCATATGTGTTAATTATGGTCAAAGAGTTCTTTTAATGGTCAAAGAATTGACTACAATCAAAGATACTTGACTCTGGTCAAGTAAACCTGACTTTGGTCGAGGAGACTTGGTTTATTACCAAGAGGGTTAACTACGGTTAACCAGAGAATCACAGAGCTTACTACAGTCAGAGAGTGTTGACTTCGGTCAATGAGACTTGGCATGCGCCAAGAGGGTTAACTACGGTTAACCAAGATGTGTCAACTTCGGTTGAAGAGTTGTGCGCCAACTTCGGTTGGAGAGACTTGACTATAATTAAGGCGCCTCGACCCTTGGTCAAAGCCCCTTAATTATGATCAAGAGCGTTGACTTCAGTCAACCAGAGAATAAATATATTTTTTTATATTTGTTATGTGTGCACATGTGTTCAGTGGGGACGCCCACCGTGACTAGAATTAGTCCACAATGTGTTATTTGCATGCAAAGCGCTAACAATTAATGGGTACCATGGTGGTGCGCTTTAATTAATTGTTGCAAGTACTAGGAAGAGTTATTTTCCTAAGCGCTACGGGAGCCTAACAAGAGTCTAGGAGGCGGTTCGCGTGACCAAGTGCTTCGAAGACTCCGGAGTTGCCCTTAGTGGCATGTAATTAGGAAAGTAATGTAGAAATTGACAAGTGGCTTGTTGCCAAGAAGGGGAGCCTGAGAGCTCATGTAATTGGACTTCACGTTTTGGATTTGTATGAACAGCTTCCACGCTGAACTCATGTACTCCATTTTTCTCTCTGATGAATAAAAACCTTCAAGGGGGTCCAGCGCGACGATTGTCCTGGGCCCTAGTGTATCTGTTGAGAGAGGGAGAGCAAATGAGAGTATCTTTGCTGTCTTTTACGAGTAAGATTTCAAATATCACCATTTCTGGCATTGTATGAAGACATTTAGATATGGACAGTAGGAAGAGATCTTGATGCTTGCCAGGGCACGTGCCATGTAGGCAAAGCTGCTGGGCAAGATGCCATCTTGCTTCCACTAGCATGCACATGTATAGGCTACCGTCACAAATGAGCGTACCTCTGTAGATACATATGAGCAGTCTACAGTCACATGATAAGGGAAGTATCTGCTAGACATGTGCACGATGCAAACTTCAAAGCTGATAATGGCTGATAGAGATGGCTGGGGTCAGAGCGATATACTTCTAGCCCACATGGAAGGTGGTCATAGTGTCGTTGATTATGTCATAGAGCTCCATGCTTTTGCCTCATAGAATTCCGACCTAGTAAACCACCCGCTTATGTTGGGAGCTGATTACTCTAAGATTTTATTCCATTTGGGCATTCCCCAGCCTATCCCCCAGCCCTCGCCAGTTAGTCCTTCGACATCATATTAGTACGATTTCAACCACTTTTTAGATAACATACATGGTAGGTGGGTAGCCACACTCATAGTGGACATTGACAATCAGCTCACCCTTGACGCTAAAAGCCCACCTCCTACTTTCTCTATTCACACTTCTGCAGAATAGTCATTTATGTACAAGATTAAGATGATGGGGAAAGCAGAGGGAGGGTCTGCTCCCCAAAATAGCTGGTATGATGAGGGATGCGAAGGGCCTAGGCAGCACTGGCACTTTGAGACCAAACAAGGTCACCTAGATAAGGAATAGATAGGCAAGGAGCACCAACTCGTGGCGAGGCACTAGAAACGATAGTTTCTTGTCCCCAAATACGAGTAAGAACTCTTGGGCACCGCTATAGTACTAATTCCAAAGAGTTATGGATGAAGCTATTAAAAAAGAAATCGCCAAAACCCATCCATGTGGACTCCAGATCTAGTCCCTCTTCAGGATTTGGGTAGATCTAGTCCCTTTTCAGGATTTGGGTTATGACCAGGAGATCTTTTGGGCTGTCATGGCACTTGACAAGAGAGTCTAAAGCAGAGTCCCCTAGCAAGGTTAGGGTGGACAGAGGAGATCATGAGCAATATTGGGGTCAAACAAGGGTGTCCTTTATCACCTACCCTATTTGACCTTTACATTGACGAGCATCGAGACAATGATGCAGATACAGGGGGAGGGGATGGATGCTCTCTCGCTGGCACTCTGATCCAGATATTGCTGTATGCAAATGATGTGGCACTTTTGTCTCCCTCAGCAAAGGGGCTCGAGAGACACCTTGATGCACTATCGTCTTTTTGTGAGTCCCATTATTTGAAGGTCAACCTTGGTAAAACCAAGGTTATGATCTTCAATACATCTTGAGCCGTCATGCACCAGGAGCAGTTCACATTTGATGGGTCACGTGTTGAGATAGTTCCATCATACACGTATCTGGGGGTTGTCTTCTCCGGACCCATCTTCACTATGAGACCCATGATGCAGGCCTGCCTAGGTAGGGGATACGCTTCATTGGCCAGACTAGAGAGACAGTGCTTCCGCTCGCACTTTCGGGATCCATGGACCAAGGGGCTGCTTTTTGACTCCTTGGTCCACCTAACGGGGATGTGTGGAAGCCCTTTTTGGGGGCCAAACTTGTCGGATACAGAGTGGGCTCCTGTGGAGCAGCTACAGGCTCTCATGCTATCGCGGATGATTATGTCATAGAGCTCCATGCTTTTGCCTCATAGAATTCGGGCCTAGTAAACCACCCGCTTATGTTGGGAGCTGATTACTCTAAGATTTTATTCCATTTGGGCATTGCCCGGCCTATCCCCCAGCCCTCGCGAGCTAGTCCTTCGACATCATATTAGAATGATTTCAACCACTTATTAGATTACATACATGGTAGGTGGGTAGCCACACTCATAGTGGACATTGACAGTCAGCTCACCCCTGACGCTAAAAGCTCACCTCCTACTTTCACTTATGCAAAATAGTCATTTATGTACAAGATTAAGATGATGGGGAAAGCAGAGGAAGGGTCTACTCCCCAAAATAGTTGGTATAATGAGGGATGCAAAGGGCCTAGGCAACACTGGCACTTTGAGACCAAACAAGGTGTAACCAGATTTTACTATCCTAGTCTCTTATTCAGATCACGGGAGTAGCACCTTGATCTTCCACCCAGCCAAACTGCCAAAGCTTCCCAGCAAGAGAGAGAGAGCAATCTCTAAATCACGTAAATCATCAAATTCTCCACTTCTCTCACTAGCCTTGACAGACCCCAAATCCCTAGATAGATCTAGATGCCACATGTCATCCATATAGGGCCTTCCTAATGCAACACTTCACCCCTCTCTTGGGATGCATTTAATTCCTTGCCCCTAGGCACATTCTTTGCACTAGGCCCTTGGTCTCAGATCTATCTAGTCTGGTGCTATCAGCCCTCACCTAGGACCTTGACATTAATCCCTCCCGATCATTTACATAAAGCGTAAACACATATATTACAAAGATAGATCCTATAAGGGAAATGTCGACTGATTCTTCCGAGGTCATGCTACCTCGGCTAGAGCGTAACATTCCTTCCCTCTTCAGACATCAGCGTCCTCGATGATAAAGTCTGGGAACACTCTCCGCAACTGATATACGGATTCCCAGGTAGCTTCGGATAGAGGCTGACCATGCCATGCAACCAACACCGTGGGTATCTTCCGATTTCGTATTTGCATTGTTCCTCGGTCTAGGATTCTTGTTGGTTTGCGCCTTGCAATATCCTCTATCTCCTGAAACAAAACCACACCTTCGATTAGTGAGTCACCAGTATGTAAAAATTTCTTTAAACGTGAAACATGAAAAACCGGGTGCACCTTACACCCCTGTGGCAATTCTAATTTATAGGCTACACTGCCTATTCTCTTTAGAATTAACCACGGCCCACAGTATCGAGGTGATAACTTAGCACACTCTCCTAAAGTCAACGACTTCGAGTGCGAAGGAATTCTCAGAAAAACTTTTTCTCCTTCTTCAAATACTCTTATAGACCGATTTTCATCCGCATACACCTTGGCTCTATCCATAGCCTGGCGGATGTTAGCTCTCGCAAGTGCTAGCATCTCCCGCATCTGAACTACAAAGTTCGCGGCACTAGGCACTTTCTGAGGTACTCCAACTATAGTCGGATTGGCTGGTCTATAACCATAGTTCAGTTCAAACGGACTGAACCCAGTAGATGAATGTTTTCTATCATTGTAGGCAAACTCCAACAATGGCAACCACTTGTCCCATGTATGTTGCCTCAATGACACATATGCTCTCAGCATATCCTCTAAAGTCTGGTTGACTCTCTCCGTCTGACCATCCGTCTCAGGATGATCCCCACTACTCATTCCCAACTCAGTCCTTAGTGTCTCAAATACCGCTGTCCAAAAGTGACCGGTAAACCTGACATCTCTGTCTGACACTATGGATCTAGGCAATCCATGCAGACGAAATATATGTCTAATAAACAAATCCGCTACTTGCGGGGCACTAACAGACTCTCTAGTCGGAATGAAGTGAGCCATCTTGGTTAGACGATCAACCACCACAAGGATAGAATTATACCCTCCTTGTGTTGCAGGTAACCCTACAATAAAGTCCATGGAAATGCTCTCCCACTTACTTAGTGGTATTTCCAAGGGCTGTAAAAGTCCGGGTGGCTTCACCCGCTCGGCCTTATTTACTTGACACGAGAAACACCGTGTCACATATTCATGAATATGCTTTTTCATCTTTGGCCAAAAGAAATCTCGCTTCACGAGATCATATGTCTTCTCGACACCTGGATGTCTCGCACACGGGCTATCATGGCATTGTCGAATGACTCTCTGCCTGAGATCATTCTGACCAGGTACTACAACCTTGCCATTTCTAACTAGCATACCATCCCTTATGGTATATCTTGCATAAGTTTGGCCCTTTCTGGATGCCAGGTCATCCTTTTCAGTTTCCCCGGGTTTTAACACATGAGCTTTAGGCCATAAGCTCTGGACAAACTCGTCCACCTTCTGAGTTTCTCTGATCTCGGTCATTAGAGCACTCTCTAATACCGTGAAACTCAGGTTGTGCATAATGCGAGACAACGCATCAGCTACCTTATTGTCTTTTCCTCTTCGGTACCGAATCGTAAGATTAAACTCCTGCATGAGCTCTGCCCACCTAGCTTGGCGGCCCCTCAAGTCAGGCTGTTTACAGAAATGTTTCAGAGTATCATGATCCACATCCACATAAAACTCTGAACCATACAGATAATGCCTCCATGTTTTCAAAGCATGGATAACAGCATACAACTCCAATTCATGAGTTGGCCAATTCCTTTGAGAGGGAGAAAGCTTCTTGCTTTCGAAGGCTACTGGCCTTCCCTCTTGAAGGAGAACTGCTCCTACCGCAATGCCACTCGCATCGGTTTCTAGGAATAACGGTTTCTGGGGATCAACTATTTTTAACACCGGTCCTGAGACCACAGCTTGTTTTATGGTGTTAAAACTTTCTTGTTGATTCTGTCCCCAAATAAAAGGTACTTTATCTGAGGTCAGATCAGTCAATGGTGATACTATTTCGGAATATCCTTTGATATGCCTTCTATAAAACTGGACAAATCCCAAGAATGATCGCAACGCGGTCAGACTCTGAGGGATTGGCCAAGTTAGTATCGCAGCCACTTTCTTCGGATCCATTTCTACCCCCTGTGGAGTAATTATGAACCCTAGATACTCAAGCCTAACCATACACAGTATAGTTTTCTTTTTATTCACATAAAGACTGGCTTTCCTCAAAGTACTGAACACTATCCTTAAGTGTTCACGATGCTCAGTAATACTTTTACTGAATATCAAGATATCGTCAATAAAATGTACTACGAACTTTCCGATATACGGACGTAGTAAATCGTTCATAAGCATGGCGAAGGTCGCTGGAGCATTGGTAAGTCCGAAGGGCATTACCAAAAACTCATAATGACCAAACCTGCTTCTAAAAGCGGTTTTATGCACATCCTCAGCTCTAATCCGGATCTGATGATAGCCGCACTTAAGATCTATCTTGCTGAAAATCACGGCTCCATGTAATGCATCTAGCAAATCATCAATCCGAGCCATCGGATACCTGTGCTTAACAGTGATATTATTCAATGCTCTGTAATCTATACAGAGGCGAAACGTATCATCCTTTTTCCTCTTTAATATCACTGGCGAAGCAAAAGGTGAGAAACTTGGTTGAATCTGCCCCAACTTGAGGTATTCTTCCAGTTGCCTACGCACCTCCGCTTCTTCAGTAAAACTCATTCTATAGGGAGGTCTATTTACAGGTTCTGCCCCCGGGATCAGTTCAATCTTATGCTGAACTTTCCGCTCTGGAGGTAACCCATAAGGTAGTTCATCCCTAAAACATTCAGAGAACTCCTCTGTTATAAGATTAGCCGGCTTGGCCATCTCACCACTTTGCGTAACATCAGTGCTAGCTGAAGACTCATCTACCGACTCTACCGATGCTATGCAAAGGTATAAAAACTCTACTTGAGCCTTTCTGATTTCCATCATGGAAACCAACGGTCCCTGAGGTATATCTCTTTCACCTCGCAAGACATAAAGCACATCATTCATCTTGAATTGATATACGTGCTTTTTCCAATCAATGGCTGGATTCTTCCTAGAATGCCACGCCATTCCCAGGGCTATATCCGCATGAGCAAGCTTAGTCATTTCAAAATCAAGCTTCTCAGCATAGTCCTGAATCCGAAGCTCCAACTGGGTAACCCTTTGGTCCCATACTTCAGTTGAACTTCCATCAGCCATCCTGACTGTATACGCATAGTCAGATGGACTTGTCTTTAATTTCAGCCTCTTCACGAGCTTGGAGTTAATCACATTGTGAGTTGACGCTGAGTCAAACAACACAATGACATCATGACTGGCCACTTGCCCTTTCATTTTGATTAACTCCGTATCATTGAAGGCTGTATACCCCGTTGCTGCGGGCTTAGATAGGATGTTATCAGGTGCACTCGTCACTAACTTAGTAACAGACACACAGAACAAACAAGGTACTAACCTCTGAGAAGATCCCGCTAGCTGAATCTGCATCTCTTCCGCTCTGGGACTTCCCTGCATCTCCACGTCGCACTCTGAGATCACCATCTCAGCCATCCGACGATCTTTATTACGTGGACAATCTCTCCACTGATGAGGTTGAAGGCAACCAAAGCATAAGCCTTCTCTCCTCGCTTTTTCCCTTTGTTCCGGGTTCAAGGGAGACTTAGACCAAGCCCGGGCTGCCATTGGAGTTACTTTTCTCTTCACTCCAATGGTGGTACTTGGTTTAGGAGTTTCAGCCGGTCTCGCCTGCTTGGCTTGACCACTCGGCTGCGAACCACTCCCTCTACTAGTCCACTTCTTCTTAAACCCAGATTTCTTCGGATACCCATACTGGGTTCCGACCTGTGCAAACCCACTTGGCTTGCTGCCCTTGGCATCCTCGTAGTTCAGGGCTATAGCTATTGCATCATCTAGCGTGTTCGCGTACTTAGCCCGAACTTCCATTTTTATTCGGTCATTCAATCCAAATATGAAATCTTTCACTTGGATTGATTGAGGCAGGGGTTCGTCAACCTTCATTACACTCTCTCGAAACTTATCAGTGTATTCTGCCACTGATAAATTTCTCTGACGCAGGTTCCTATATTGATCCCAAGCTCGGGATGCCTCGTCAGGAGGTAAGAAGTGTTTCCTGAACTCTCTTTTAAACCCCTCCCAGGTAGTGGATGCTATACCGTCTTTTTGTTGTTTAATCCACCACCGATCCGCAGCCTCACTAAACATATGGGTGGCCTCGCGGATCTTTTTGATGTCATTTCTGATCTCACAAATGGCGAACGCCTCGTCCCATTTGTGTAGCTAGGTCTCAATGACATCGGAGCTACGGTCGTTCATCCGACCAGAATACTTTTCCGGTCTGTAATTAGCAATATTTGGCACTTTAGCCTTCCTAGGCTCGACCGTATGGACACTAGACTCCGGTTCCATTGGAGCCTTTCCCTTCTCCTCTCGAGAAGGTCTGGCAGACATACTCTGTAGTACTCTCCTAAGTTCGGACTGCCCTGCATTAGCTTGTAACTGCTGTGCTAACAACTGTTGCAAGGCATCTTCCAGCAATGCAATCCTGCCAGATAACGTATGAGCTACTGGGCGCGATCCCTGCTGGGTCGGCCGGACTCCTGATTCACCAGGGTCCCTCCTGGAAGCCCCTTCTTCTGCTTCCATTTAGTTCAATAGGTGTTTTGTTTTGGGGTTTTTTTTTTTTTTTTTTTTTTAAAACACCCTTAGAACACTGTAATCACAAACTGACACTCTGAACACAATTCCCTATACTAGGGAATTCCTGCAATCTGACATGCACACTAATTACGTATTTGACACAGGCATAGTCTCAAGCACAATCTGTCCTTGTTACAGCATCATATTCTATGCATACTTGTCACTTTTCACGCAAACGGAGCATCAGCAAACCAAATCAGGGAAAAAAACATAGAATTGACAGAAGCGACAAAGAGCCTTCCTGGTCTATGAATTCTGATCGAAATTTGTCTGAAGGAACGAATCGAAGACTGGCACGGGTTGGGGTAGCCAGGTATCCCGAAGCCAATCGTCAGCCACCACGCTCCTTTGCTCTTCAAAGATCACCACGTCTCCGTTAAACCCACGAAGGGTGTCGTAATATGTGTTTACGCTCCACGCCTGCACTACGGATTTTGCGCTCCACGCCTGCACTACGCGACCAGACGCCGTCACATATATCCTCGGGTGTCCGTCGTCACGGCACCCCTCTAGTTCGTAGGCCTGTCAATTAGTTACTGGAACCGCAAGTCCTCTGGCAGGCTCTTCAACCCATAGTGCCTTTCAAGACCTCCGCCATAGCCAACGGGCTTCGCAGAAACTCCGAACGCTGAAAAAGCCTGTGCACGACCAGTCTGCGTTCCACTCAGAAATCTCACCGAAGACCTCCACGTTCCTGCGCCACCTACGAATACCAAATGGAACCAACTACCGTCCGTCGACGCAGTACCAACTAGCTTCGTTGAATCGCTGCAATCAGCTCATTCGTTCGTCGACCAGCCAGCCAATACGTTTCTTTCTTCCTTGACTAGCGTCGATTCGTCTCTCTCCTACCTTCCCAACCTTGGGCTCTGATACCAAAATGTAACCAGATTTTACTATCCTAGTCTCTTATTCAGATCACGGGAGTAGCACCTTGATCTTCCACCCAGCCAAACTGCCAAAGCTTCCCAGCAAGAGAGAGAGAGCAATCTCTAAATCACGTAAATCATCAAATTCTCCACTTCTCTCACTAGCCTTGAAAGACCCCAAATCCCTAGATAGATCTAGATGCCACATGTCATCCATATAGGGCCTTCCTAATGCAACACTTCACCCCTCTCTTGGGATGCATTTAATTCCTTGCCCCTAGGCACATTCTTTGCACTAGGCCCTTGGTCTCAGATCTATCTAGTCTGGTGCTATCAGCCCTCACCTAGGACCTTGACATTAATCCCTCCCGATCATTTACATAAAGCGTAAACACATATATTACAAAGATAGATCCTATAAGGGAAATGTCGACTGATTCTTCCGAGGTCATGCTACCTCGGCTAGAGCGTAACACAAGGTCACCTAGGTAAGGAATAGATAGGCAGGGAGCACCAACTCATGGTGAGGCACTAGAAACGATAGTTTCTTGTCCCAAAACCCATCCATGTGGACTCTAGATCTAGTCCCTCTTCAGGATTTGGGTCATGACCAGGAGATCATTTGGGATGTCATGGCATTACGAGAGAGTCTCAGGCAGAGTCCCCGGGCAAGGTCATGGTGGACAGAGGAGATCATGAGCAATATTGGGGTCAAACAAGGGTGTCCTTTATCACCTTTCCTGTTTGACCTTTACATTGACGAGCTCGAGACAGTGATGCAGATACCGGGGGGGGATGGATGCTCTCTTGCTGGCACTCTGATCCAGATATTGCTTTATGCAAATGACGTGGCACTTTTGTCTCCCTCAGCAAAGGGGCTCGAGAGACACCTTGATGCACTACAGTCTTTTTGTGAGTCTCACAGTGCTTTCGCTCGCACTTTTCGGGATCCATGGAGCAAGGGGCTGCTTTTTGACTCCTTGGTCCGCCTAGCGGGGATGTGTGGGAGCCCTTGTTGGGGGCCAGACTTGTCGGATACAGAGTGGGCTCCTGTGGAGCAGCTACAGGCTCTCATGCTATCGTTGATGATTATGTCATAGAGCTCCATGCTTTTGCCTCATAGAATTCCAACCTAGTAAACCACCCGCTTATGCTGGGAGCTGATTACTCTAATATTTTATTCCATTTGGGCATTCCCCAACCTATCGCCCAGCCCTCGCCAGTTAGTCCTTCAACATCATATTAGTACGATTTCAACCACTTTTTAGATACATTGTAGGTGGGTAGCCACACTCATAGTGGACATTGACAATCAGCTCACCCTTGACGCTAAAAGCCCACCTCCTACTTTCTCTATTCAAACTTCTGCAGAACAGTCATTTATGTACAAGATTAAGATGATGGGGAAAGCAGAGGAAGGGTCTGCTCCCCAAAATAGCTGGTATGATGAGGGATGCGAAGGGCCTAGGCAACACTGGCATGTTGAGACCAAACAAGGTCACCCAGATAAGGAATAGATAGGCAGGGAGCACCAACTCGTGGCGAGGCACTAGAAACGATAGTTTCTTGTCCCCAAATATGAGTAAGAACTCTTGGGCACCGCTATAGTACGAATTCCGAAGAGTTATGGATGAAGCTATTAAAAAAGAAATTGCCAAACCCATCCATGTGGACTCCAAATCTAGTCCCTCTTCAGGATTTGGGTAGATTAGTCCCTCTTCAGGATTTGGGTTATGACCAGGAGATCTTTTGAGCTGTCATGGCACTTTATGAGAGAGTCTCAGGCAGAGTCCCCGGGCAGGGTCAGGGTGGACAGACGAGATCATGAGCAATATTGGGGTCAACCAAGGGTGTCCTTTATCACCTACCCTGTTTGACATTTACATTGATGAGCTCGAGACAGTGATGCACATACAGGGGGGGATGGATGCTCTCTTGCTGGCACTCTGATCCAGATATTGCTGTATGCAGATGACGTGGCACTTTTGTCTCCCTCAACAGAGGGGCTCGAGAGACACCTTGATGCACTACAGTCTTTTTGTGAGTCTCATTTTTTGAAGGTCAACCTTGGTAAAACCAAGGTTATGATCTTCAGTACATCTTGAGCTGTCATGCACCAGAAGCAGTTCACGTTTGATGGGTCACGTGTTGAGATAGTTCCATCATACACGTATCTGGGGGTTGTCTTATCCGGACCCATCTTCACTATAAGACCCACGATGCAGGCCCGCCTAGGTAGGGGATACGCTTCATTGGCGAGACTAGAGAGACAATGCTTCCGCTCGCACTTTCGGGATCCACGGACCAAGGGGCTGCTTTTTGACTCCTTGGTCTACCTAGCGGGGATGTGTGGGAGTCCTTGTTGGGGGCCAGACTTGGTCGAATACAGAGTGGGCTCCTGTGGAGCGGCTACAAGATCTCATGTTATCGCGGATGATTCGCGCTAAGCCGTCCATTCCTCACGAGATCATTCAGGCTGAGTTTGGGTCATCCCCCATTATAGCTAGATGCTGCATTTCAGGTCATCACGAATCTGCACTGCGTCAAGGAGTACGGGGATTACACTTCTGGGCGCAGCAGACTACCTTGGCCAGCTTTGTCCTCCTCTATGGCACTTTTAGCGAGGGGGGGGGGGATTACAGATGCTGGTATGCATGCATTGAGAGATGGCTTGAGCGTCTAGGGCTCCACATGGATAGACTCCTTCCCTTCCAACATAGTATGGATGCTTCGTTTTCTCCCCTCCTGTCACACGAGGTCAACCAGGTAATCCGTGAGGATCTCTTGCAGCTACACACATTCTGGACCTGGTTGGGACGGAGCGATGAGCTCCCAATGAAGCTCAGCTTCTACAGAGATCACTGCTTGCACATCACAGAGGAGGGTTTCATCGACCCATTAGGATATACGCAGATCCACCCACCCCACTCATTGAGAATCTCTATTGGACAGTTCCGGGTCTCTTCACATAGACTTCGTATTGAGAGCGGCAGAGCAGAGGGCATACCCAGGGAGAGGCGCATATGAACATTATGTGACATGCAGGAGGGAGACGGAGGAGCACTTCATCTTCAGGTGTCCTGTTTACCATGAGATCCAAGGACATTTCTACTGCCTCTTCAGAGATAGTTTTGGGGTTTTGTCCCGGTTCCTCTCCTACCCAGACCAGAGATGTTTGGCGAGCTTCATCCATAAGGTAGTTAGGCACCACGAGAGGATTCTTCGATCACGAAGACAGGAGCAAACTTCTTCCTTAGCAGACCCTTCTCAGAGCTCCATCACGGAGTTCTTTCTGCCAGATCACATGCACGCCCACGAGACGAGGCTTTGACATGATCGCGATCCAGAGTCAGTGACCCGACAGCTCAGACAGAGGGTTGACGCTCAGATTACACTTGGAGACATCCCCTCTCTGTTCGAGTTGGAGCCCAACCGATAGGGCATACTGTGGCCCTTGTTAGACGCAGAGCTATGACTAGGAGACGTCACAGAGCCGCCACACCCGTGATTAGCCGACAGCACTCTATCGCTGATTTCTTGCCTCCATTGCCTCATCCACCCTGATGTCCTGATGGCGATGATGATGATGATGATGATGATGGTGTTGATTTGTAGTCGACCACTGGCATGATTATGTTGTACTTAGTACTATCATTTTTCATTTTTGCATTCTGCATTCTACATTGGTGTGGATGCTTTCCCCACAGCTTGTTTGTACCAGGTTGCTCACACTCTCATAGACCCATCAGTCTTCCGAAGATTTTCTTTCTTTTTTTCTACCACGCGATGCAAGTCTATCACACGGTAGACTCTCTCATAGCACCAAAGTGCCACCAAACAGGTTGTAGGGTGCCAAATGCAGATCCCTGGCATGTTTTAGAAGCCCTATTGACCCGCGCTAGCCCTTGAGATGTACCATTAGGCTGTGTATTTTTTCCAACGATTTTTTCTTCATCGTCCAGTGTTCACATTACAAATTCTAGAGGTGTGCTAGACACATATAGTTCCCCTACACAGGGTGTATGGGCTTGATGTATTTCAGACTTTGGTCTCATAGTTCATTAAGGTCTTTGACAGACATTAACAAATTGTTTTCCACCTCTGTCCATCTCTTTCTTTCTTTCTTTCTTTATTTCTTTCTCTTAGCCCTCATTGCCCCTCTGCTCCTCCTGCCTCCTTGTCATTTCCTTCTCCCTTCCTTACCCCTCACACCCCTCTCTCCTTGTCCTCCTAACCTTTCTCATTCTCCTCACCTGCTGCTCCCTCCCGCACCTCAGCCTCCTCCCCTCCTAAGCTGCCCCCTCTCTGCCTCTGCTGTTCCCTCCCCTGCCTCTGCTGGTCACTTCCCTACCTCATCCCAACTCCCCACCTAAGCCTCCTCCCCGCCTCTGCTGCTCCCTCCCCCACCTCTACTACCCCCTTTTCGTCTCTGCTATTCCTCCGCCTCAGACCCTTCCTTACCTATGATCACCTCCTATGCCTCTCACCACCTCTCCAGCGCACTTCTCTCTGCCTCTGCTCTCCACCCCCCCTGTGTCACCATCACGCTCTTCTCTTTCCTCTCTTAATCTTTCAAGTGCACCATCCACCACTGCTTCACCCCCACTTCTGCCCTCATATCTTGCACGGACATTGCTGGTGCTGCCTCTCCTTGAACTGCTGCTGCTTCAATCCTCCTATCCCTTGCTGCTGTGCTGCTCCTACCCCACATTGCCTGCTGTTGTACCTCCACATTGCCTACTGCTGTCCCCTCACATTGCCTCACATTACGTGATGCCTGGACCTGTGCATTTTCCTCTCCACTGCCTGGGAACTGTGTCCTCTTCAGCTGAATTCTCCTGCACAGTCGTGCCTATCTCAAGATGGTGAGTTGAGTGCGTAGAGAGGCATGGATAAGTTGACTTTCTCCCTTCCACTTTTTCCTGCGACTTGGACTCTAGGATTCTCTCTCAAGGCTCGGGCTACAAAGAAAGACCAGGGGAAACCCAAAGACAAGAAGGACAAACGAGGGAAAAGGTGTGGGTACGGGTAGTACAAAGGATCTATCCAATACAAGGTCTACTTGTAGTAGTGGAAATCAAGTGGATAGCATCAGGACATACCGCGAGGGGTCCACTTCAGCCCACTCTCCTCTTGGCGGCTTTGTGGCCCGTAAAGCCACTCAGACTATCCCTCTGGACTCACCCTAGTCTTCAACTCTCCCCCTAGGTGACACGCCCTAGGTACCGATGTCATGGCAAACTATGATTGGTTTTTCTCCAGCTCCATCTACCCACCACCTCTATGCTCCAACACAGCAACCCATGGCCCTTGTAGCAAAGCTACAACAATTCTTCATGGAGATACACCACATGTGGGCTAGAGAAGTAGAGCAATAAAGACAGCCACACTCAGGCATGATTTTCTTACGGCGCAAGCAGAGGCCGCTGATCTCTAGAACGAGATGAAGGACCTTCGATGCTGAGTAGATGTAGCCCTGGGTTGCAACTCGGTGTTGCAACTCGGTGGTAGAGGAGCAAATCGCCACAATGCAGACAACTATTGAGGAGACCTCCAAGTGGGTGGATGTTCTGAAACGTGACCGTTTCAGCCACTATACCTGAGCAGCATCAAAGAGCCAATGCGATCTCATCATCAGGGTTCGCAGGGTCCCATGCACTAGCTCTGTCTTCTCAAATGCTACACCTTCGTGAACTCCACCTTGGGGTGCCAAAGCATGGCATCGAGGGGCTTTGTAGGTTGGACGAGACCTTACTAGAGATCAGCCCCTCGTGATATGCTTTAGAAACACCCAGTGTCAACTTGCGGCATTGCTCAAATGCCCAGCTCTCCAATACCACCCACAAGTTCATATGGATGAGGATTTTACTCATCTGTAGTACTAAATCTTTGGGAAGCCCTCAAGGCTCTCCCGACCCAAAAATGCCCGGGGGAGGATGGCTTGACTCCGGCCTTCTTCTGGAACTTCTGGGAGATTATCTCCACCCCTTTTCGTTTAGCTTGCCAGGAGATTTTCGACACAGGCCTTCTCCCTCAGTCCTTGCGCAGGGGGTGGATTTGTTTGATCCCGAAAGGGGGAGATAGGTCAGATATCTGACAGTGGAGGCGGATCACTTTGCTTGATACTGTATACAAGATCCTCGCCAAGGTCTTGAGTTTGTGGTTACGGCCTCATCTTACCGACATCATCCATGACACACAGCGTGGGCTTGTCCAGCAGTGCAGCATCCTAGACAACATCTTCACGTTCTGGAGACAGTGGATTGGTCCAGGGAGGAGTCACAGCCATTGGCCATCCTTCTCTTGGACTTCAAGAAGGCTTATGATAGGGGGGAGTGGTCTTTCCTCAAGGGCACTATTAGGAGATTGGGTTTCTCAGACCGATGGGTCAAAGGAGTTTCAGCACTATACGCAGGGAGCTCTAGTCAGATGATTATCGGAGGACACACAGGCAAGGCCTTTCCTCTCTCTCGCTTGGTCCTCCAGGGCTGCACACTAGCTCCCTTCCTCTTCTTATTTCTAGCGGGTCTCACAGGTGGCGGGTCTCACAGGGTTGAGGCTCCCAATCAGGCAGGAGGAGGAGCTCCTTGACTCAGAGTTCGCAGATGACACGACCTTGTATGTTGAAGGCACCACAGCGAGTCTAGAGAGAGTCAGAGGCGCCTTGGCTATCTATTGTGAGGCCTCGGGGGCACGGATCAACTGGACGAAATCCATAGGCTTCTTCACGGGCTTTGAGGAGACACAGGAGATCCGTGAGTGGGGGAGTGACTTTGGTTTCAAATGGATACCGCGGGGCCAGACAGCGAGATACCTCGAATGCCAAGTGGGTATACACAGCAGATCAGCAAATTGTCCCGGTCCTTGAGAGTGTTCGGCGCAAGCTTCTCTATTAGAGCTCGGCCAAATTGTCCCTCGCAGGTCGTGCCTTAGTGGCAAACCAACTCCTTCTTGCCACTGCTTGGTATATTGCCTCCTATTGGTGCTTCCACAGAGGATGCATTGGGCAGCTCCAATGGTTGGTACGAAACTTCCTCTGGGCAGGTTCAGACGGCATGAGGAACATTAGGGCCCCGAGTAGCTTGGCAAACGGTGATCATGCCGCAGGTACTAGGAGGCTTGGGTATCATTGATCCGGAGATGCAGAGCAGGGCCCTTCTGGGCAAGTTGGTGGTTCGTGGCTTTTGAGGAACACCCCACGCACTGGGGGACAGTGGCAGCCTTCACATAGATGGATCTTCTCAGAGGCCCCCCTTACGGGGAAGGGCTCTTCCCTGATGAGGAGTCTTCACAGGGTTTGGCAAAGACTAGCAGGGGGTCTCATCCGTGCTCCACCCAGATGCAGAGAGGAGTTTGAAGGCCAGCCCCTTATGTGGCATCCAGAGGTCAGAGATCAGGAGGGACGTATGCTTGGGTAGCGGACTCACACTGGCTGGGCACAGTGGGACAGTGGTCCAGTAGGGTCTTTTGGTCGCTGGAGCAGACTACCTATGGAGGCAGAGGCAAGGCTTGACGCCCTAGCGCATCTGAGAGGGGCAGGGCGGCGGATGGGCGAGATCGACTTAGCCATTCCTGAATTCCGGTGGGAAGGACTTCATATTTGGAGAGATAGCAGATGGTTGGGGCAGTTTTTCCGTACTGGTGTTCCCTTGAGGATTTTGATGCAGCGCGGCAGCATGCACCCCGACTTCTTCCATGTAGGACCTGGAGGCCTGCTTCAGCCCCTCACTGGGAGTGACCCTGAGATGGATGGGAGTCTTGATGGGATACACTGGCAGATGATCAGAGTGGTAGGACGCTTGGGGAAGGAGTGGCACATTGATCCTAGTATCCCAGAGCAGGACGCCTCACGATGGCGCCTCTGGCTATGGGAGGGAAGACCCCTGAGGGAGGTCCAGTGGGACCCGGGGGAGTGGTTCTGGCCCTCCAGGGACGGTCTAGCTGAGACGATAGATGAGGTGCCTTTCTTTTTCTACACCACACGGATTTGCAGGACTTCAGATTGACTCGTCGAGGTGGACTCCCTTGAGGGAGAGACATTGGGTGACCTAGAGAGTGCCCCGAGATGTTTGCTCCAGGTTTTGGACGCAGTTGTGGTCCAGCTTGCGACCGAGGAAAATTTCATACTTCTTCTGGCTGGCAGCCCATAGAGGCTTGCTTATCGGCCTGTGGTTGGAGCAGATGCCAGTGGAGGGGCAGTGCCACTGCTGCTCAGATGGTGTCCTAAAAACTATCCTACACTGCGTATGGAGCTATCATAGCGCAACGAGGATCTGGATGAGAGCCCTTAGGATCATGACACACATGCAGAGTATACATAGAGACTACACCTGGGGGATGGTGGCTTGGTTGACAGAGGGAGGACACGCATTTCAAATTGATGAGATCTCCCCAGCCTACCGGATACAGTGTTTGGGAGGTGGTAGTGAGCATCCCGGCTTGGAACATCTGGGTGGCTCGATGCAGTCTTGTGATGGGAGAGCACCTGGTTCCACCCTCGGCTACCTTGGTTGCCATCTGGCAGGATATCATTCACACTCTACTGTCCACCTTGGAGCGTGGGACTCTAGGCTCCAAGGCGACTATTGAAAGGCGTGCTCGTTTTTGCAAGGCTTGGCCTACAGGTGTTTTCTACATCTTCACTCTGCGAGGGATTCGCTGGCTGTATAGTCTCCCCACTTGGCTGTTAGCCCCAGTTCTAGAGATCCCTAGGCAATGAGCTAGGCTTCTCTGGAACAAGCCGGTTTTTCTTTCAGCCTTTTCCGGTTTTTTCATACTCATCACCTTCGGGGCTGTTGTCTTGTATGAAATCTTTCAAGCATTAATAGAAGGTTCCTTTCTTTGAAAGAAAAAAAAAAATCTCCTCGTGACAAATGCAAGGTCAAAATATTGCAAAGTGCTTGTGAGAAAGCACAGGAAAATCCTTCAATTGGAGAAGAAAAGAAAGATGAGAATGATTATGTTGATATAGAAGATTTCTAATAGAAGTGGTCTTGTAAATTATATTAGACATGAATACAAATAAGTTCTTATTTTTATCTCTTCAGGTCATGGGAGATTCCGGTGACAATATCAACATTGCATATTTGGAGATCCCGATGTACAGAGGCCTTGGATGGTGGTTCCTAGGTCCACTCTTCCCACACATTGGCCAATATTTGGACGAATATGGTACACCCCTTGGAAGCTAGTTGGGAGGGCATGCATGGGTCCTCCCAGGTTAGCCTCTATCTGAGGGATTGTTTTGCCAAGGAGTGAATGGCTCACCGGTCTCTCAGAGTCCTCCACAAGGTTCATATGCAACTTTCAGCCTCAACCTTGGATTTTTTCTCTTTCTCTTACAGGAGCTTGATTTTTCCCTACTAGTGTGTTGGTTTTTCATGGCTTGCATGATGTACTTCTCCCTTGATCTTTGCTCTTGGAGTTTCTTTCATACTTGCTAGACGTGTTTTCTTTGAAAAAAATACTCTAATGTCTTCCATCTTTTTTGGCCAATTCTTAGCACCTCAAATTGAAATTTTTCATTAGAAATACAGGTTTAATCCTTTTTTACACCACTTTGTGAAAAAGGAGAAATGATTAGTTTACATGCATTTTCATTTCCACTTGATGATCAATAATCTTGGGCTTGAACAAATGTAGGAGCATGAAGATTTAGGCTGTGTTTGGGCTCAAGATAGTGTTGGGTTTGTGGCATTGCATAGAGTCTTCTCTGCAAGAAATATGCATATTTGGTGGTGAAAGATTATATGTGATGTATATGCGTGCAATACAATGGAAGTTGATCCACACAACTTTTGTCGGATTCATGCAAGCTTTTTCGATGTATTTGTAAGCAATACAATGGTAGTTGATCCACACAACGTTGTAGGGTCCATGCAAGCTTTTTGAAGCTCAATGTTGTGATTTCTTGTGAACTAATGTAGAAAATTCTCCTATTCGGAAAACCATATTAAGAGTACTCGATTTTTCTTTGCTATTATAAGTGTCCATTTGGCAATTTTCAATGCTATTTGTACCTATTTTGCAGGCTTGGTTTGAGACGGTGCTTGGTGTTATGAATCTTGGATCAGATTTGGAAACTTCTGGGGAGTGGATATTGAGTGGAATAATGGACAATGCAGAGTCAAGCTTCAAGTCACTTCTTCCCAAAGGCATGATGAGTGATGATATAGACGAGAAGCTAGTAGAAACAACATATTTGTATATTCAAATGGAGTATTGCCCCAGGTTTTGTTCTCGAACGCCATATTAGCAACTCATGGAATTGTATAAAAACTTGAAATGCATAAAATGTATAGCAAAGGGAGTATGACTCCATATCTATTCTTACATTATACATTGTTGACTTAGCTTGCTTGCTGCCCTCTTGGTGCTTATGCCTTTCGCTACTTCACCCATCAGCTGCCTCTTTCTTTTTGGAGTCACAGATCCCAACAGCCAAGAGTTAAGGCACTTAGGGCCACCATGCTACGAATCTTTTCGTCTTGGACATCTGCTCTAGGCTTAGGTGACATTGCATTGTAGCCTCTTCAAAATTTCAGATCACCCTTTTCATTCCTATGTCTGCAAAATGCCAAATAGAAGTCTTTATCCTTACAATCACCCGTAAGTAGGATTTTGGATTTGAAGATTTACATTCCAAGCAAGGGAGGTTGTATAAAGTGTAGCTTCTTTTGTGAAAGCACTACAAGCTACCTCATAGGCATGCTCACATCTTTGAAATGCTTAGTCATCAAATCAGCTCATTCTTGAAACGCATAATTTGTATCCATGTTCATGTTTCTTATTTGACCTATCGTGAGTTGTCTAATGTAGGACCTTGTAGGTCTAGTTTTGGGTTTTTAGGGTTTGGGTGCCACGTCACTTGTTTTGGGGCTGAGTATGTAAGAGAATGCTTGTACCTTCATTTGAATGTGGAACTCACTTGAGTTGCTCATTGTGGAATACAAGCTCCAATCGAGCTTCCGTGCTTGTAGCCTCCTCGTTCCTACATCTTCTCTTCATTATCTGTGGGTTTTGTCATGAAGAGCCATTGTATAAGGTTCATGGAAGCCTCTTCTATTCAAGAGTAGCTCGTTTTTGTTGCTAGAGCACTTTGCCTAACTCACCTTTAGCTTGCTTGAATTAGTTACAACTCATTTTTTAGCTCCAAACAGGTGAATGTAGGCCGAGGTGACAGTTGCAGTTTTTATATCATTTTTACAGATTTTGACTAGGTAAGGTTTGCTACGAGCTGATCCCACAATGCCTGTGCATCATACATCATATTCAGCCGTACAGACCCAAAGATTTGGGAAAATGTTTTTGGATCAGAAACTCCCGAAATTGTAATTTGTTTTTTTTGGAGAAAAAGAAACAAGGAAATTTATGTGCACAGTTGTGTGTACAATCGGCTTACCCTTTATGCAATCATTGTGCAAAAATATGGGATTTTTTGGCCTGTGTTCGGATCCGACATGCATCTTGAGACCCATCATTTGTTGTATTTTGTCATTTCTGTACATTTCAACATGAGATAAGATTTGGTTTAGGTTTTGGTGCAATTGAATCGTATTTTGAGATGAATGTTTAGTGGCATGCATCTCACTGCAACGACATATAACAGTAGTAACTGTATTTCAGTGATTTTGCTGATTTATGCCTCACTTTAGATCACACTCAACAAGCAAAAAGGGTAACCACTCTATTTTTGTTGGTGACTATGCTGTTTTTTATGCATACTAGATTTTGGAATACTTTGCAAGCTTTGTGTGACTTTGGATAGTGCATGTATTTTGGGTATTTACCCTTATTTTGTGATAGTAGTCATTTCATAAGTTTGTTTGCTTCTTGCCATTGTGTCTATGCTTTTTGAAAGATTTGGTTCTATCGTGAAAGACAAGTTGGATGGTACCAACTATTCAATTTGGTCTTTTTGGTCAGAAATATTGTAGTTGGTAAGGGAATTTGGGATGATGTGTTGGGAGATGCTGACACTATCACATACTCCTCACAAGCGGCAAAGACTACAACATCTTTAGGCGCTTCTATCACATCATCGGGTACTTTGAGTATGTCAAGTACTAAGAAGCTGAGGGAATTTGATAGGAGGGATGCACAAGCTTTATCATTGAGTGCATCGTCAATTAAAAGGCACGTCACGAGGAATATCAAGAATGCCAACACACCAAAGAAGGCTTGGGAAACGTGTCACACATGACGGCTCTCAGGAATGAGTTAAATGGACTTAAGATGTAGGAGGGTGACTCCAAGACAAGACACATGTCTGAAATTTCAGATTTGAGGGACCAATTATCTAACATTGATAAATCCATTGAGGATGAGTAATTGCTTTCCATTACCTTGAATAGCCTTGCTCCCTCATATGGAGCTTTTGTTACAGCCGTTAGTATCTCAATTAGTGATGCTACAATCTCATACAATGCGTTAGTTAGATTGTTGCTACAAGAGAAACAAAGAGTGACTAATTTTCCTCATGCCAGGTCTTCACATGAACAAGCATTTGCAGCTAAGGGCAAGGGAAAATTTCAGAAATCAAAGAAGTGTGGTGATGCATCACACAAGTTACAATCAATGGGCAATTGCAACTATTGCCACAAATATGGGCAATTCATTGCAGAGTGTAGAAAGAACACCGGAGATGAAGAAGCAAAGCTCTTCACACGGCAATAGCGATCTTATCACAGAAAAATCAGGTCAGGCTAAAGTCGAAGTGCATTCATACTTTGTTAGGGATGAGGACATAGACTTTGCATTTCATATCATGGAAAAGGTTTCCTCTTCTTTGGATGCTTGTGATGGCATAGGGACAGCAAATATGCACGTTTCTTGAGACAATTAATGCCACATTGTAGATGGCACAATGATTACTTCATGTACCCCAGATGCCCCATTAGCTATCCACCGAAAGGATTTGAATGTTTTGACATCCTGGGTGTGGGTCATGCCCCCATCCAATTTCCAAGTATAAAATTTTAACATCTGCGTGATGTGTACTATGTGCCAGAGCTAAGACGAATTCGCTCTCAATTAGTGCAATTGACAACCAAAAAGTGGCCATTGAGTTTTATAATGGAGAGCCTAATTAAAGGATTCTTTTAAGGACCTTGAAGTAGTTGCTAGTGGTACAAGGGAAGGTGGATTATGCAAAGCTTGATGCAGATCAGTTTTTGTCACATCAAGCAGTGCAATTTGGCATGCAAGGTTTCGGCATATCTGGTATCATAGCTTGGTGCAAACATGCATCTGTGGAACACATTTGTAGCATAGAGCAGCAGGTGGATACTCTATGTGAGGGATGCATTTTGAGAAAATTCCACCACCTGTCATTCAAGGATAGCTTAGTAACAGTCAAGAAAAACTTGCAATCGGTGCATAGTGATATCGTATGACCCATGAACACTTCTACTTACAAGTGAACTCTCAACTTTGTCACACTCATTGATGACTTTCCAAGTTCACATGGGTGTTTCCCATGAAAAAAAAGACAGAATTGCTCTCGATATTTACGGAGTGTAAAGCATTTGCCGAGAATCAAAGTAGCTGTAAACTTAAGACACGTTGAAGCGATAGGGGGGGAGAGTATATGTCTCATGCCCTCAAAAGGCTGATGGAATCTATAAGAAGTTTACAATATGTTCTTAGCAAAATGGAGTGGCAGAAAGGAAAAGTAGAACACTCATGGAAATAGACTAGATGCTCCACAAAAGCATTGGTGACTTAGAACCTATTTGAGGGATGGCATGGTTACAAGCGAAAGGGGTTTCCAAGTCCACTGTTCCCACACCTTGGACATATTTGGACAGACATGGTACACACTTTGACGGTCATTTGGTTGAGCATGTAGGGATCCTCCAAGGCTGCTTCTGCTAGGAGGATTTTTTCCCTCAAGGAGTGGAGAGGCTGTCCTTTTTCTACACGTTTGAGGAGACATTTTCAGCCTCAGCTCATCTTCTCCAAACTTGGTTATTGAGTAGGGCTTGACCCTCTCCACCAGTGTTCTTCACATGGATGCTTTGCCTTGAGCACTCCGCTCTTGGAATTTTTTCATACTTAATAGAAGTTGGTTGAGAAAAAAGGAAGCTAATAGCCTCATGGCCACTTGAAGTAGAGTCCAAGGTTCCTCACTCTAAGCAGTGGCCAGGAGAAGGTCTTTATGAGTTGGACATGGTTGATTCTTCACACTCATAACCACAAGCCCTTCAAGGCATTTCCGCTCTCCAAATCAGTTATAAAGAACCTTACTTTATTTCTACTTGATGTATTTGAGGGTTTTCACAGGATTCTATCGTGATTTCCTGTATTCTGGTCCTATGTAATAAAATATCATTTTCTTTCAAAAGAAAATAAAAGAAAAGAAAAGAATTTATATCCCCTGCTTTCAGAGCTATATCTATGAAAATGCATTTGGCTCCCCTATTATCTAACTTGGTCCTCAATTGTGGAGGAACCGGAGCATAAAAAACCAAGCCGAAAACTCTGACGTGACAAACCCCCTCTCTTTTCCCATCTCTTTCGCCTCTCGTCTTCCTCCCTCTCTTTTCATTCTCTTTTCAAACTCCCCTTCTTGTCTTTCCCTCTCTTTTCTTCCTCTTTTTCACTTCTTTTCCTCTCTTTTCACATTGCCTTTCTCATTTTCCTTCATCCCCTCTCTCTTCCCCTCTCGTTTTGCATCTTTCCCTTTCTTTTCCGCATCTTTCCCTCTCTTTTCACATTGACTTCCTCATTTTCTTTCCCTCCCTCTCTTTTTTCATCCCTTTTCTCTCTTGCCCTCTCTTTCTCATTTGCAAGTTTTTCCCTTTTTTGTTTCTCTCTTGCCCTCTCTTTTCTCATTTGCTCGCTCAAGTGCCTCTGTGCATCTAGATCGCCAGCCTGAGATGCTCACTATGATCCCCTAGTGCACATGTCCCTTGAGGCATGTGCAAGTCCATAAGAGAGGAAGGGACAACATCCAGACAGCATAACTCAACCAAATGACATCAACAGAAAAAGCCAAGGAGGATCTATGCATCTCATAAAACATATGACAAAGAAAGCCAAGCCACTAAGCCCCATTCGATGAAGAAAGGGAATGAAACAAATGTACCAAAAAGTGTCGCAATCCCCTTCCAAATGAGCCTAGTCTTTTTGCAATCCAAAGGCAATGCTGAATGGACTCCTCAATAGCCAAGCAACACATGCAAGAAGAGGAAGCCCCAAACTTGGACATCAATGATTACAACAATCCCTCTATGAACTGAAAGCCAAAAGAAAAGAGTGAATTTCTATTCTTGAGAGACTTCTAGAGCCTCCTCCAAAAAGTGTTTTGCAAGTCTGCAAGTCTGAAACTCCTCCCAGTGCGTGGCTCTGGAGGGCTTCCAATCCCTAATCAAAGACCAAAGCATCCTCCTCTATATCTCTCAAGAGACCAACAACCTATACCGGGATGCTTGTCCTCGAAAAGGCCCCCGTCCATCTAACCCGGCCATGCCATCTTTCATCTGTAAGGACCCATAAAGCTGCCTCAATGTGCTGAACCTTGCTTTCCCATCCTCTGAGGTGGCAGCCATTCGAAGTTTGCAGTGTTCAGTAAGGATTTCGAAACCTTCCAAGACCCCACAGACGAAGCGGGGCCTCTTTCCCAACTAGACCACTGTAGGTAACCAGAAACCATCATTCCACATGAAAGGCTGCCCCTCAATCTCTTCCTAAGAGAACGGAGGGATCCTTCGAAGAGAACTCTTGAAGCTGCCCCAAGCTTTTAGGATAGCGGCCATAAGAGGGGAGGAGGGCAACCTCAGGTGTGTGGTGGACATAAAGATCCACCAACTTGGCTCTAGTATCTATTGAACCATGAAGCCCACTACATAAAAAATTCTTGATCAATCTTTTGAGCTAAGTGATTGTCACGAGGACGTGAAAAGAGGACGTGAAAAGTGATGTAAAGTATCTTCGTAACTCAACCTACGCTTAACCCAGGGTTAACCATGGTTAAGTGCTGTAATGGTTTGGCCGTGAGGGACTAGCTAGAGGAAGTGCACACTTCCTAGAAATTCCTAAGGGCAAAGTCTAGGTGCACCACTAGGTCCTAGGGGCAAGGCAAAGGCTTTAAAAGAGGGGTCTAAAAGTTGGGCCCAAGGACAACGTTGTCCTTGGTATGGGGGTTAGGACTTTAATGAAGGGACAAATGGCAAAGAGGAGGTTCCATTTGTCAAGCATGTGTATGCATGCCCTTCCCCCACCTTCCATCTCTCTCCCCTCACTCTCCCAGAGGTGCAGGACGTTTTCAGTTGTTCTTGTGCAGTTTTTGAGCTGTTTGAGCTGTTTCAAGCTTGTTTTCAGTCGTTTTAACACAGTTTTGACTGTTCCAAGGCTAGTACGCACTTCTAGGAAGTGCAAGAACTCATTTTTGAACTTTTGGAAAATTTTCCTACGGACTGCACGGACGTCCGTACGGACGTGTTTAGGTGCCTCCAACAGGTGCCCGGGGTTGTCTTTTGTTGTGCTGGACCTTTGTGCACATGTTTTTGGCTGTGTGGTGGCTTCTGGAGCTGTTTTGGACCAGTGCAGGCTGCAGGAGGAACTTTCCCTGTTGCTTTTGGCACCTTCTCTTAGGAGGACTCAGGCACAGATCCCGAGGCAATCATTTCGGGGCAGATCTGTGAACCATCTTTCCTCTACATCTCTTTCTTGTTCACCCTCCGCTCTCTACCTCCATTTCTCTCTTCTCTTGATTGCTGGAAGACACCTGCACCCTGCGGGGAGCTTGGATAGAGGATAGGTGCGAGGAAGGAGCTCGCCCTCTGCCACAGTCAACAGGAGTTGGTTCCAGGTTCGGTTTTTCCTTGTTCTTTCTTGCTTTACAGCTTTTTACAGTGCATGCGTGTTGTGTGCAGTCCTTTCAGGACTCCAACAGGTTCTAGGAAGCACCCAAAGGCAAGGGTGATCGTGTGGAAGGCCTAAGGACAGTGTGGATGCATGTGATAGCCTTGAGGCTGCCTTGAACTCAGTTTGCCAATGGTTTGGATGCTTGAATGCCTCTAAGTTGTGTCAGATCAGAAGTGAATGCCTGAGTATGCCTTGCCAGTGGGAATTCTAGTGGTGCACTGGGATTAGATGCCTTGAAGACAAGTAGAGGATTTGCAGAGAGGAACAGTGCAATGTTGAACCCTTGTTGTATGTACCAATTTCATTCCTAAAGAAATAAATAAATACCGGAAGGGGCGCCAAGTATTTGGGGCCAATGTGGTGTCTTGTACTTGGTTTCATTGAGCAGGGGCACTCTAGCCTCCATCCAGTTATTTCTCAAGCTGTTTCTAAGTGGTATTGTTTAAAGTTAAGTGGTTGGAAATGATGCAATGTGGCTGTGAGTAACGAAAATGCAATGCAAGTTCTAGTCTACTGCCCTTTAGGAAACTGAAGGCCGGTTTCAGTGGTTCCATTGCCGGGACATCACCATCTTCCTACAGAGGTGAGCCCTAGGACTGTTGGGTGAAGACAGCCCCATTGCTTTTTTGTTACAGCCCTACCATCAACAATCATGTCGCACCGCGAGCGATGACTGCCTACCTCCGAGCAGGAAACAGGCAGCTTTGATGAGGAGCACAATACCAGTGAGGGGGAAGAAGAGCAAAATGATGAGGGACAGCATGTTTCTCTCGAGCATGCCACTGAGGATTCGGAGGATGAGGAGGATGAGACAGAGGAGCTTGATCCCAATGCCCTTTTTCAGTTACAAATGCAAAGTGCAGTGGGAGCCCTGTCACAGCTGAACAGACTTTCTTGGAGATTATGCAAGCTTATTCTGGTGGTAATGCTCCCCTTGGAAGCAAAAAGACAGCTAAGAAGAAGCAGACAAAGCATAAGACGACTCAGAGGTGTGTATCTTTCAGTAGACAGCCACCAGAGATGCCCACAGTCACCCCTGTAGCGGGTAATGTCAATACTTTTCATTCAGTTAATCAAGGACAGCAAGTCCTTCCTCAGCCCATGAAGCATCCAGGATATTATGGCGGAGGATCGGTTTTTCAGTCAATGGTGGGACAGCCCATCGAAGGGCTTAGTATGCCTGGTACATACTTCGGTAGTTTCCAGCCAGGACTGCAGAATTTGCAGCAGCATATGGAGGGTGGACTGCCCCCTGCAAATGCCAATATGATGTATGCAAACATAGGGATGCAGCCCGGTATGCAGACAGGGATGCCAGGAATGATATGCAACACTTGGAGTGTGCCACAGATGCAAGGAATGGGATCCAGAATGGTAAACCCCACCATGGGCACAGGCGATATGGTACAGAATATGGGATCCACGATGCCTGCACCATATTTACAGCCCCCAGTAATCTTACTCCCAAAGGTAAGCTGAAAGATTATAAGGAGGGAGGGGCAGCTGTGAAGTTTGAAACCTTCAATGGGATGCAGGATAGATTGAAGGCTCTGACATTTGTGCAACAGTTTGATGCTGCCTATTCCGGTGGTCATTTCACAGAGTCTTCCAAGGTACGAAAGGCAGCCACCTTCTTGAAGGGTAACGCACTCCAATGGTGGACCAATTTGCTTTTGCAGGGTAAAGCCCCTAACACTTGGATTGAGTTCAAGCAAGTTTTCTCATGTGCTTGGCTTACCACCACTTTTGAAGTGGATATAATGACAGCATGGCATAAGCTGGATGCCGCAAACTGTAAGAATCTTGAAGAGTATAACAAAAAGTTCTGGGAGGCCTTATTGCCAGTCAGCTCGTATAGGACCGTATCATTGTCTGAGCAGGTGGAAAAGTATTGTTGTGGGCTGCCAAAGGAGCTTCGTGACTATTGCACCAAGACAAAGGTCTCCAACATATCTCAACTGATTGAGAATGCTACTACAGCCTATGCTCTCATGCAAGGGATGACTCCAGGATCCAAAGGTAAGTAGCAGGATGACTCTTTCACAAAAAGGAAACTTGCCAAGACAACCAAAGTCAAGTTTGATGTGGACCAACGACCTAATAGTAAGCCCAGTACCAAAGAGAGATTGTCTCCTGAGGAACGGCAAGCCCTATTTGAAGCTGGAAAGTGTTTCCTTTGCAAAGAAGAGGGCCATCTGGCCAAAGATTGTCCCAATCGTAAACGGAAACAACCTATGGGAGCACAAGAAGTGAAAAAGGACAGCCACACGCGCTAGGAGATTTGTTTTCCTTTGGTAGAAAGCAGTAATATTGGTATGAATAATTGTAACAGCCAAAAATTGGAGAGTCTCCTCTTTCTAGGCTGCTTTGTTATTTGTAGGATATTTATTCCCTGCTAGCTTTGCATGGTAATTTGCAGGATGGTTCTTCCCTGCTAGTTTTGTTGATTTTTGTATCAGTCAGAAGATGGAGAGTCTCCTCTTCTAGGCTGAATGGTAAATTGCAGAATAAGTAGTCCTTGTTACTGTTGGATTGCTCTTGTTGCCCAGCATGGCTAGAGCAGCACATCCATGTATCACATGCCTGTTTTGGATGCTCTTGTTGCCCGGCATGGCTCGAGCAGTAAATCCCTTTTTTTTTTTTTTGGGGGGCAAAAAGAGACTTCTATTAAGTATTAAAGAAAAACCGTTAGAGCAAGCTACATACGGGATACATCATGCAATTCACGAAAAGCTCAAGAGCCAAAAAGAAAGGATTGAGGCTGATAGTGCCATCTCAATCCGGTAGAAACCTCCGAGAAAAAGGGAGAACCCCTCCAAACTCGGAGAAATATAGTCCTTCTAGAAGAGGCTGCCCGTGAAGGGCCCTGCATGCTAGCCCATATGGCTATCAAAGTGTGAACCATGTCAGTCCAAATACCCGTGAATACCTGTAATGGGTGTATCTAGGTGCCATCAAAGGCCTCAGTACATCTGGCTCCCCAAATGTGCCAAGAGGAAATGCTAGCCAAAATCTCCCAAGAGGTGTCCACTGAAACATGAGAAGCTCTGAAGGGAGTAAGTGGTACATCCTGCAGAGAGCAGGGCTCTATCACCTGCCGGTAGACCGAGAGTGCTCAAGAAGAAGGCTCACCCTCATAAAACACCTGGGGCCCGGTAAGAGATAACCATGCGACCGAGTCCCAAGTCATGAAGAAAGGGGAAGTGTGAAAGATGTTGAGTATCCGAGCAACCCCTTTCCAAACAGTCCTCGCCTGACTGCAGTCCCAAAGGCAATGTCGCACTGACTCCTCTGCACAATGACATCGGGGACAAGTGGGATCAGCCCCAAATCGTGATCTCCACAGGTTCACTACAATCCCTCCATGAATAGAAAGCCAAAAGAAAAGAGTGATCTTTCTATTTCTGAGGGATTTCCAGAGCCTCCTCCAGAAATTTCTACGCAAATCTGCAGTGGTGAAGAAGCTTTCCCAATGGGGGGCTCTGGAGGGAATCCAACCCTGGGTACCCTATCCATCCTGACCGCCTCAGCAGCCGAAGAGGGCTCGTCAGGGAGAGGGGGGATCTTTGCCACCACACCAAACCTCTCGCCAATAACTGAAAGAAGCCGATGATACACTGAGGGAAGACCAGGGAACCTGATGAAAACAGAAACTCCCTGCTTGTCCTCTTCAACTAGGTCAAATCCCAGTTGAAAAGGAAACAAAAAGATCCTCCTGTAGCCTAGAAGTAGAAACCCAACCTGTAGCAGGTCTCTCGTGATGTCCGGGGAATCTAGGCACACCTGAAAGAAACCTCGTCCCGACAAACGAACATCCTTTAGGTGGGGGGCGAGGTCCTGAGGAAGCGCCGACAGCATCCAATCTCTAGCTTGTGACCTGGAGGGGTGTGAGCCATGAATGCGTGCGAAGAGAGTCGTGGAACACTCATGTTCGAAATCCTTTTGCAACTGTTGTAGCTCATCTTTTGAAAAAGTGACAGTTCTCGTGGCCGGTGTGAGCAGAGACGGATTGACTGAATGGGAACCCATTCGTCAATTGAGGTGTGTTGGCCGATTCAAACACAAAAAATAAAAACTCCGTCCGCTTTCCTGAAACCCAGGAGACCCCTATAAGAGAATAGGGGTAATCCAGATGAAGGAGAGGGTGAAGAAGAAGGGAGAGAGAAGAGACCGCGGGGAGGAGGGGAGAGGAGGGGAGGATAGGGGAGAGGAGCAGTGGAGGAGAGGGGGAGAAGAGGAGTAGAGGAGAGGGGAAGGAGATGGGAGGAGAAGCAGCAGCAGGCTGCAACGGGGGGGAAGCAGCAGCAGGTACGGGGGGGGAGCAGCAGCAGGTGCGGGGGGGGGGAGGAGGCTGCAGCGCAGGGGGGGGAGGCTGCAGCGCGGGGGAAGGGGGCAGTGCGGGGGAGAGGGCAGGTAGGAGGGGGCAGCGAGGAGGGAGCAGGAGGAGCAGCAGGGAGTGGGGAGAGAGGCAGCAGGGAGCGGGGAGAGGAGCAGCAGCAGGGAGGAGGAGCAGCAGGAGGGAAGGGAGGGGGCAGCAAGGAGGGGAGCAGGAGCAGCAGGGAGCGGGGAGAGCAGCAGGGAGCAAGGAGAGCAGCAGGGAGGCGGGGAGCAGGAGGAGCGGGGAGCAGCAGCAGTCCGATCGAAAAAGTAAATCCATTTAGTACATGCTAGTTGGTTTTTTTAAAATTTGAACCATGAGGCAAGGATCCAAGTCTAGCATAGATTGGCTGAACCGATTCAGCTTGTGGTGATGCAAGTCTGAAAGGATATCGAGTACCGGGATCTATGTTCCTAGGATCCATTATTGCCATGTGTGTGTGGTTCAAGTTATTGGAGGCGAGTGAACTAGCAAATTTCACTCAGAGTGGTGTAGTCCACTCAGTTGTTGTGCTTTGAGCTGACTTCGGTTGTAGCTCCTTTAGGCTCAGCAAAGCATAGGTCTGGAGCATTGCCTGATGCTTCAGAGGGGGGTAGTTCCTCCACCCCCTTGTCAACAGACAGGCTCACGGTATCTAGAAGTCGCTTGGTGACACATATGTTTCACCCGAGGTATTGTTTGCTGACAATACATCTGCTACGGGACTTCTATGATGAGTGTACTAGTCACTCCACACGGATGATGCATTGATATATGGATGGACACGCGCGCTCTCCTAGACCATATCATCATTGCCGGTGGTTTATGTTTATAGCAACAAACTTGATAGTTTCCTGTTTCAAGAGGAGGGTATGTCACGAGGACGTGAAAAGTGATGTAAAGTATCTTCCCTACGCTTAACCCAGGGTTAACCATGGTTAAGTGTTGTAATGGTTTGGCCGTGAGGGACTAGCTAGAGGAAGTGCACACTTCCTAGAAGTTCCTAAGGGCAAAGTCTAGGTGCACCACTAGGTCCTAGGGGCAAGGCAAAGGCTTTAAAAAAGGGGTCTAAAAGTTGGGCCCAAGGAGAACCAACGTTGTCCTTGGTATGGGGGTTAGGACTTTAATGAAGGGACAAATGGCAAAGAGGAGGTTCCATTTTTCAAGCATGTGTATGCATGCCCTTCCCCCACCTTCCATCTCTCTCCCCTCACTCTCCCAGAGGTATAGGATGTTTTCAGTTGTTCTTGTGCAGTTTTTGAGCTATTTAAGCTGTTTCAAGCCTGTTTTCAGTCGTTTCAACACTGTTTTGACTGTTCCAAGGCTTATACGCACTTCTAGGAAGTGCAAGAACTCATTTTTGAACTTTTGGAAAATTTTCGTACGGACTGCATGGACGTCCGTACGGCTGTACGGAATCTGTACAGACGTGTTCAGGTGCCTCCAGCAGGTGCCCGGGGTTGTCTTTTGCTGTGCTGGACATTTGTGCACATGTTTTTGGCTGCGTGGTGTCTTCAGGAGCTGTTTTGGACCAGTGCAGGCTGCAGGAGGAACTTTCCCTGTTGCTTTTGGCACCTTCTCTTAGGAGGACTCAGGCACAGATCTCGAGGCAATCATTTCGGGGCAGATCTGTGAACCATCTTTCCTCTACAGCTCTTTCTTGTTCACCCTCCGCTCTCTACCTCCATTTCTCTCTTCTCCTGATTGCTGGAAGACACCTGCACCCTGCGGGGAGCTTGGATAGAGGATAGGTGCGAGGAAGGAGCTCGCCCCTCTGCCACAGTTTCCAGGTTCGGATTTTCCTTGTTCTTTCTTGCTTTACAGCTTTTTGCAGTGCATGCGTGTTGTGTGCAGTCCTTTCAGGACTCCAACAGGTTCTAGGAAGCACCCAAAGGCAAGGGTGATCCTGTGGGAGGCCTAAGGACAGTGTGGATGCATGTGATAGTCTTGAGGCTGCCTTGAGCTCAGTTTGCCAGTGGTTTGGATGCCTGAATGCCTCTAAGCTGTGTCAGATCAGAAGTGAATGCCTGAGTATGCCTTGCCAGTGGGAATTCTAGTGGTGCACTGGGATTAGATGCCTTGAAGACAAGTAGAGGATTTGCAGAGAGGAATAGTGCAAGGTTGAACCCTTGTTGTATGTACCAATTTCATTCCTAAAGAAATAAATAAATACCGGAAGGGGCACCAAGTATTTGGGGCCAATGTGGTGTCTTGTACTTGATTTCATTGAGCAGGGGCTCTAGCCTCCATCCAGTTATTTCTCAAGTTGTTTCTAAGTGGTATTGTTTAAAGTTAAGTGGTTGGAAATGATGCAATGTGGCTGTGAGTAACGAAAATGCAATGCAAGTTCTAGTCTACTGCCCTTTAGGAAACTGAAGGCCGGTTTCAGTGATACAATCCCTAGAGTGGCACCAACAAGAGCAAATAAACCAGGTTGTAGCCATATAGTACCTACTTGACCACTATTACTCTAGAAGCAAGGTCACGTTCAGTTGAACTCCAAAAAATAAGGCTCCTCTTAATGCTCTCCAACACATGAGCGAATTGCTGAAAGATGCCCACGTCAACCTAGGAGCCCAAATACCTTACGGAGGCATCCCTTTGAATCCAAGTGAAACCAAAATCAGCCCCCAAATTGGGGTGTCCTTCTTACATGGAATGAAAGAGGTGTCTCCATCAAGTATATGGGTTGTCTGGCTAGGGTTGTCGAAGGGGATTGGACTTCAGGTTTGCTGGGGTCAGTGGCTTGGCTTTCTCTTATAGGGTCCCAGGTGTTCTATGAGAGGCATGGCTTTTCTTCATCTTTCTCTGTTTGACGGCACTTAGTTGAGCCATGCTCTCTGGATGCTGTCATCTTCTCTCCATACAAACCTACACATGCTTCGGTGGACACTTGGTTGAGAGATCATAGTGAGCATTTCAGCTTGGCATGTTTGGAGGTTCAATTGCACAGAGGCACTAAATGGCTCTCTCTAATTTTTTTTTGGGTATAATCTTATATTCCTGTGTGGGAAACCCCAAAAGAGGTAAAAAGCCACCAATAAGTACAAATAAAAAATTTACAAGTAAAGCCTCAGAGAAAAAGTCATGAGGCAGCCAAGTAAAAAGTTACATATCAAGCTGGAGGAGGATCAAACACAACATCCTTTAGCTTCAGATTATTGCTTTGTAAAAACTGATGCAGTATAGAAACCACACCATCAATAAAAACAAGCTGTTTTTTGCCCTTGTGATTCTTCTTAATATAGCCCCGCACCCGAAATTTCTGAATCACAGGGTCAAAAACCTGTTGTAACATGGGATGAAAAGAATCCAGTGAAAATGGCACATCTGCATCCCGAACAAAAAAAGACTCTGGCACAAGCATCAGAGGCAAAGGAGCTAGATCAACATCTGTATCCTCCGACGAAAGAGCTGCATCTGATAAAGCAGGACTCAACATTTCAGCTTCACTTCGAGGGTCAACCTGACAAAGAGCATGTGCAGCATCCTGTATGATCCCCTCTGCAAGGGGCACATCCATATCCTGAGGAGAAGGAGGCTGATGATGCTAAACAGGAGTCGGATCCTGAACTTCTTCAACAAGAGAAAGATTGGCCTGTGATTTTTCTACCTTCCTCCAGTAATGCTTTGGAGCAGTAAAAGAAGGCTTATCCAGTAAAGCCTTAGCAGAAACCAGAGGAGAAGGAAGAGTAACCTTCACAGTGGAAGAAGGAGCAAGAGGAGCGGGCATTGAAGCAAAAGGGCAAGCACGTGCAAAATGACCAACCTGCCGGCACCGATAACATGCTGTAGGAAAAAAGGCAAAATCCAGCCTGATGCACATCGGACGGGCAAATCCCAAATCAAGATCTAGATTAGAGAGCACGGGCTGCATCATATTCCATAAAATACAAAGGCGAACATCCCGGGTAGCCTGCAAAGGCGAACATCTCGGGTAGCCTGCAAAAACTCATGTCTTGGAACATGTAGAGGCCTCCCCAAAAGCGCTGCAGGAGTAGGAAGATGCTGAAGAAGAGGCAGAGGCAGAGGCAGAGGCAACGCTTTGAGGGTAATCCAGACCAGACAGTGAGTCAGAAGAGAGGCAGACGGATCAAAAAGCGGATCCCAAGGCATCACATAAGCAAAGAAACCAGCCCCATGAATACCAGCACAACTGACAAGTCACTCCACCACATCAGTCGAAGAGCAATGAGCATAATAAAAACCTTTGCCCAGAAAGACAAAGGAGGACAGCCCGTACGAACGACCGTACAAAAGGTACGGCTGAAATTTTCAATTGACGTAATTGTAGCACCTTATTTTGAGGTTGCTACTCATATAATATAATTAATCAAAGATTTCACAAAAAAAAAAGTGTGTGAGGTGGAGCGATGGCGAGCTCAGCCTCTCTCTCAACCGTCCGTGTACCTTGCCCGCAGCCTATTGCTGCTACTTCGCCTGCATCCATACCCCCTCTGTCAGCCCCCGTACACCTTCCGTGTGCTTCTGTACCAGGCCCGCTGCTGCCCGTATCTTCTGCGCAGCAGCCTCTGCACAGGCCGCACCCATCTGTACCATCTTTGCATGTCCCCTCGGCGTTCTCCTTTGCTCTTTCCCCTTCCTTTGCCCCTGCGCGATGATCTATGCAGCGGGTCTACAAGCAATCAAAGAAAGATTGCTACAGAGAACGCCTAAAAAAGCCAAATAGAGAGAAAGTAGGATCACCAAAGACTTTACAATTCCTATATGTCCATAAAGTCCATAGTGCCTAGTAGCGAACCCAAACGAAGAAAAGATAAAACTCTGGTCTGGATGGATGAAACCCAAATAGCCAAAAGAACTTCCCAAACGGAATAGATGGGAATCTCGCTCGTTGTCGAAGCAGATCAAAAAACTCACGAGAGCACAGACAATGTCAAAACAAGTGAGGCACAGTCTCCGAAGAAGCAGAACATCTGTGGCAAAGTGCAGGAGCAATGTGTCGATGAGCTTATAGCTGTCCAGATGGAAACACTCTCAAAAGAACTCGCCAAAAGAAAACCTATTGCCAAAGCGGTACTTTATAGGCCCAAAGTTGCTGTAATCTTTTCCTCCACCACTTGGCTAGGCGATCCATTCGCCAAACAGAATCACCTCTCTCTGAAACCCAAGGTTGAGGCAAAAGGATTTTATACAATGTAGGTATAGTAATCTGAGATAGCCTCAAAGGATGAGAAGAGGACCCTGGATAATTCAAAGTCCAATCTTCCAGCTAGTCCTGGAGTTCCAAAGGAGGAATCGGAACAAAAGGCGAAAGCATAGAAGTAATTTGTCGCCACAAAGGACGATAATGAGAGCCCAATCCATATGTAGTGGCTGCTCGAGAAAAGGGGAGCACAGTACCAGCATCATCTATAACATCAGCAACCGAGGTGATGCCTTTAAACGAGACAAAGTAGGAACGTCGAGATTCCTGTAAAGCCAAGGGAGACTAAAAGACTTTCGACCAATGAATGCTTTCAGCTCTTAAAGAATTCCCAAGCAAAGATTGCCGTCCATTCCATTCTCGATGAGAAAGAACATGCTTCCAGTCAAGAAGCAAGCGGGAGACAAAAGGGCAGCCAGCCAAAGTGCCATCAGTGCAGCCAAAAAAGAAATCCCAGTGATCAAGTTGCCAATGACCAAATGCAGAAATACTGATATGAGTGACCAGAGTCCTAATCATAAGAGCCCAAGGCTGATCACCTTGCAGAAATTGCAGCAACATTTTTCCCCTGTGGGCAAGAATATGCACATGCATATCCGTGATGTTCAATCCACCATGCATCTTGGGAGAACAAATGTGATGCATCGAAAGCAGCCTGAGACTTTTTCTGCCATGTTTGGATTGCCAGAAGATTTCCATAAAGACAGACATGAAAGATGTAAGATGTGCGTTAGTGAACATGATCAATGGCAAGTAAAATTGAATATATGCCACAAGGATGGACTGCACTATTCGAAGACGAACGTGCAATACATGTGGGCAACGCTGACCTTCTAGAGCTGCCTTAGCTCCTGCGAGCTTCCCCTCCCCCCCCCCGCCGCTAGCTCTACCTCCCCCCTAGCTCCTCCCCTCGCCGCGACCACCCCTGCCCCCTGCCCTTCCGCCCTCGCCCCCCGCCCCCCCTCCCCCTCACCCGCCGCCCACCTCGCCTTCGCTCTCGCTCCCCCTCGCTGCTCTCTCGCCATCCGCTCCCCTCCACCTCGCCCCCTCGCTGCTCTCTCGCCCCGCCCCTCCGCTCCCCTCCACCTCACCTCTCCATCGCCGCCCCTCGCCTCCACTCCCCCCCCCCTTCCCTCGTCTCAGCCGCCCTCACCCCTCCGCTCTCTTCCACCCCGCCCCCTCCGCCTCACCTCGCTTCACCCAACCCCCCCCTCGCTTCACCTCACCCCCCCCCCCTCGCCGCTCCGCCTCACCCGCCGACCCCCCTCGCTTCACCCGCCCCCCCGCCTCCATTCCGCTCTCCCCGCCCCCCGCTTCACCTCTCCCCCCCCGCCACTCCAACCCCGCCCCCCCCGCCCTTCCGCGCCCCCCGTATTCCCCGCACCCCGCACCCTTCACCCCGCCCTCCGTTCCGACCCCCCCGCCCCCTCACTTCGCCTCGCCCGCCCCACACCCAGGCTCCACCCTCCCGCTTCGCCCCCCCTTTTTGGGTGGCAGCCTGTTCCTCATCGGAAGCTTGCAGTTAGTCTTGGCGGTATGGCGGCCCCCTGCCCGGATCCGGAGGCCCAGTCGGACCCTCCCTCTCCAGATGCCTACCGTGTTATCCTGACAGAGCAACAATCATCTCGTGTTCAGGAGGTTGCCATTGACTTTGCCCGTACCTCTGTTTACGGTAGAGTCATTGGACACTCCCCCTCCAGGTCAGCCATCAGGGACTGGCTCCAGTCCACTCTCCTGCTAGAGAGAATGGCCATATTGAGGAGGTGGCCCTTATGGGAAGGGGCATCTTCTGGCTCAAACTCTCCAATGAGAAAGCTGCGAGCAACCTGATTGCCGGTTCCCCCACATCGGTGGATGGGAAGATTATCATGATAGTCCCGTGGTACCGTGGATTCAGCGCAGCGGATTTCGATGTTCGGTTCCGTATACCTCGCCACCCAGTGACACTAGTTTTTCCAAGGCTTGCTGCTGAGCTGCGGCCGATTGTCAGGGACTTGGGCTCCCATTTTGGCTGGGTTATGCACGACACTTTCGCCGACGCGGTGACCACGGCAGGAGCCCCCCGAGTCCGTGTGGCTGTGGCGGATCCTGCGACTCTCCCTGCAGTGATCGAGATTGTGACAGGTGCCGGCAGCATCACCCAGAGCATGATAGTCACCGGACAGCCAGGTCAGTGCCTGCGGTGCCACGGCTTTGGGCACTTGGCGGCTGCTTGTCCACGCTTCGCCAGCTCGTCTCGACCCCCCCCGCCCCTGCCCCCTCCGCCCCCGCCCCCCCCCCGGACAGCCACGTCAGGAGGAGCCGAGGCAGCCAGAGTCTGGTCCAGAGTTAGTGGGCGGTTGGACCGAGGTTAGAAGGAAAAGAGGAAAGAACAAGAAGATTTCGGATAAAGGCAAGGAGGCAGAGGTTACCCTTCCTGCAGCAGCACCCCAGAGACCTGACAGGCAGCCGCCCCAGGGACCTGGGAGAGCTTCTTCTTCGACGGCAGCCCGCCCTCCACAGCCTCAGATTCCCCTCTCTCCCGCTCCCCCGCCCCTTTCCTCTCAGTCCCAGCCCCCTCCCCAGTTTCCCCCCCCTTCGCCCGACCCGCAGCTTCAGCCCCCGCCTCCTCTTCCTCAGTCTCCTCCTCCTCCCTCTCAGCCCCAGTTCCAGATGCATCCCCATCCCCCCCCCCGTCCCCCTCGCCTCTCCTATAGAGTTAGCTACACCGTCGGCTTCCCAGCCGAGTGCAGCCCCCGCTCCACCTCCTCCACCTTCTCCGCCAGTCGCTTCCGTGGAGTCCGAGTCGCCTATCCCTCAGCCTCCTCCCCCTCCCCCCCCCGCTGGCAGGACACCCGGAGTCTACACCACCACTGGAGCAGGCTTCCCTGCCCGCTAGCCCCTCAGTGGCAGACTCAGATGGGTCTCAGCTTCAGGAGAGAGAGCTTCCTCGAGACTTTTACAGATCTGGCCCCTGGGACTACCTGGATGTGGCCGACCTTGGGACCTTCCCGGCTTGTCTCGACATCAGTATCTTCCTGCTCCGCAAAGGGGCGGATGGGAAGATTGCCGCCTTGGCTCCTAGGGATGGCCCTAGCTTCGCTTTCACGTTCCTCAGCGATGGCACCGAGACCTGGACAGACGACTCGGTTTGGGAGGCTCTCAGAGAGCAGACACACGCCCAGGTTTGCTCCTGGATAGGCCCGTCCGGTGGGCAGCTTCTCGAGACTCAGTGGTCCGAGGGCGATGTGCGCCTGCAGTGGCGTTGCGCCGCCAAACGCTTCCGACTGATTGTGATCCTCAGACCTCCCCTGTCATGGCCTCTCCCCCAGGATGTCAGAGCTTGGTCCCATCAGAAACTCCGAACCTTCTACGGGATGACCACTTCAGAGATCTCGAGCTGGCTCGAGAAAGCATTTGCTCATGGCACCAAAGGCCTCTCGCCTTTGCTGAAGGTGTTGAAGAACGGGCAGGACGACCCCGTCTCCCCCTCCAAACCTTCTCATAAGCGGCAGCGCCTCCATTCCGATATGTCTGATTCTTCATCGACTTCGACCGCGAGCAGACAGTTGTTCGCAGCCCCCCGTCCCTCTCCATGAGCCTACACCTCGTATCCTGGAATGTGAACGGGTTTCACTCTTCTGGCACCCGTGGTCCCAGGAAGCTCATTTTGCGACAGGAACTTCAGCCTGCAGTGATTGGTCGTTTGGATGTACTTCTGCTCCAGGAGCACAAGCTTTCTGCGGCTCATTCCCATAGCTGCGGGAAGGTTCTCCCTGGACGTTCCTACACTTATTGGGAGCCCTCGATCGGCGCACAGGGGAGGAGTGGGGGTGTCTGTACCTCCGTGTGCGAGCAGTTAGCCCAGGGAGTTTTCGGTCACGGCACGTTGATCCCAGGCCGAGCCCTTTGGGTAGGCCTAGATTTGGAGGGATCCAAAATAGGAATCCTCAACATTTATGCTCCCACAGACCTCCGATGCAGAGCCACCTTCTGGAGGACACTTACAGGGATTCTTCCAGACATGGATTCCTGGATTGTTGGAGGTGACTTCAACAACCTGGAGACCTTGGAGGACCAGCAGGGCAGAGGTCCGGAGTTCACAGGTATGGCTCAGGCAGAGCAGTCAGCTTGGGACTCTTTCATCTTCGCGACAGGAGGGAGGGACAATTGGAGAGACCCGTCCTTCCGGCGTTGGCACGGGAGCCTGGACTTCTCTTGGGGCTTCCGCAGGGAAGGAGGCAGACTCCTGGAGAGGCTTGATAGATTTTATGTCAGTGATTGGGCCATCAGCAGAGGCGGCCAGGCGGGTATAGTTCCAGGGACGACACTTTCCGACCATGCGCCTGTGCTCCTATCATTAGATTCGGCAGCCCAGACCCTCCCCCCCCGATCATGCAGGATTCCCGACTCCATCTTCTCGAGGGTGGACGTGCGCAGCAGCATTTGCAGTCTTTGGGACAGAGACTGGGGGGAGGGCGTGGATCTGGTAGACTCGGTTGCGCAGGCTCTGCAGGAGTCCAGCCAGATCTGCCAGCTCGCAGCCCTACAGGTTCGACAGGATTGGTGGGGCAGAGAGAGAGCTCTTCGGAGGGACCTCGCCTCCATTCAGCGACTCCAGCAGGCTTCCCCGGGCTCGGAGGAGCTTCGGATCCAGGCCCTTCGAGCCAGAGCCCTCCTGGAGGAGACACTCCAGCGTCGCTCCGAGTTTTCCTATCACTCCTCTCTCTCCTTCTGGGCCCGGAAGGGTGACCGGATGTGCAGGGAGTTCTTCAGGACGCATGGCCAGAGAGCTGCACAGGTGATCAGCTTCGGAGTCTCAGGACAGCGGATGGTCACATCGTTACGGATCCGGGGGAGGTCCTGGGGTTGGCCAGTGACTTCTACAGGACCCTCTTCCAGCAGGAGCCGCTTGCCCCTCGTGCTAGTTGTGCCCGTGAGGAGGTGTGGAGGCACATTCCATCCCTGGTCCAGCCTAGCATGCAGGCGACGTTGTTGGCGCCGTTCACCTCGGATGAGATGTTGGAGGCCTTGCTGGCTATCGACGGACAGAAATGCCCAGGTGAGGATGGGCTATCCCGAGCATTCTTCACCTCCTTCTGGGACCAGATCCATCAGCCCCTCCTTGCAGCTCTGCAGGGGATTTTCAGCAGCGGTCAGATGCCAGAGAGCCTTTCCTCGGGACTGATTTGCCTCATCCCGAAGGGAGGAGATAGACAGGAGATTCGCCAGTGGCGTCTGATCACTCTCCTTACCACTGCCTACAAAATCCTCGCCAAGATGATCAGTGCCAGAGTTCGGCCTCTACTCCCAGACCTCGTCCATGACACTCAGACAGGCTTTGTCCAGGATCGCAGTATCCTGGATAATGTCTTCACCTTTTCAGAGGCGGCGGAGTGGGCTCAGCACAGCGGATCACACCTTGCCATTCTACTTCTCGACTTCAAGAAGGCCTACGATCGCGTGGACTGGTCCTTTTTGGAGGGGACTCTGGAGCGGCTAGGTTTCCCGGCAGGTTGGATTCAGGGTATCTCAGCTTTGTACAGGACAGCGTCTAGCAGAGTCATCATTGGAGGCAGGATGGGTGAGCGCTTTAGCTTGGAGAGATCAGTACGTCAGGGCTGCCCCCTTGCTCCTTACCTGTTTCTCTTCTTCGCCGAGGCCATGACTTACTACCTTCGGGCGAGGTCCACAGGGCTCAGGGGTGTTCGCCTTCCACTCCGGGAGGACACGGAGCTTTTGGACTCGGAGTACGCAGATGATACAGCCCTTTATGTCCAGGACGATGAGAGGATGCTAGAGAGGGTGCGGATGGCCCTGGAGGTTTTCTGCTCGGCCGCTGGTGCGAAAATCAACTGGAAGAAATCAGTTGGTTTTCTCACAGACCCTGGGGCGTGTTCTCAGTGGGGGCGATTTCTGGGTTTCAGATGGATTCCACGTGGACAGACAGCTAGATACCTTGGCTTCCAGGTTGGCCTAGACATCATGCCAGCTCAGCAGTTTCTCCCGGTGCTAGACTCCATCCGACGGAAGCTGGCTTTCTGGAGCACTGCTAAGCTCTCTCTTGCAGGTTGTGCCTTGGTAGTTAACCAGGTCCTCCTAGCCACGGCTTGGTATGTGGCTTCCTGCTGGTGCTTCTCGAGATCCAGCGCGGCACAGCTCAGGAGGTTGGTTCGGAACTTCCTTTGGTCTGGGGAGGATGGTCATAGAGATACCAGAGCCAGGGTTGCTTGGCAGACAGTAATTCTTCCGCAGGCTGAGGGTGGCCTGGGGGTCATTGATCCAGAGCTTCAGAGTCAGGCCTTGTTAGGCAAGCTTGTCATCCGCGGTTTGACCCCAGGGGGGCAGACGTGGAAGATGTTACTCAGCAGGGAGTCGGCTCTTGTGTCCCGCGCCGAGGTGGAGAGTGGCTACCGTCCCTCAGGTGGATCTTCACCTCCGCCCCGCTCACTCAGCCCCGCTCCCCACTCGTTCGTAGCCTCCTCATGGTTTGGAGGCGGCTCCGCCTCAGTCTCATTCAGTCCCCTCCCAGCTGTCAGGAGGAGATCGATCGCCAGCCGCTTATCTGGAACGGTCAGGTCAGAGATGCCGAGGGCCTTCAGTTGGGGGAGAGATCACATATCAGGTGGGACGGCTGGATGAGGGGGCCAGCCCGATCCCTTCGTGTTTGGAGGGATACGTACAGACATCTGGAGATGACTGATCTTGCAGACGCAGCTGGAGGTGCACGTGGAGCCCAGGCGAGACGCACGGAGATCGACGGTGCGATCCCAGCTGCTTGGTTGGTTCCACCTGAGCCTCAGATCCTCATGCCTGGTGACACCCGCTGGCTGGGACAGTTCACCCCCCGTGGCATTCCACTGGTGATCGCTGGACGTATGGATGACTCCTCTATCTCCTTCTTCGCGGTTTCTGGGGATGGACGACTCAGGAGAGAGGATGCGCTCATCGACCCCCTACTCCCGTGGCAGAGGGTTCGGGTCGTAGGCCTCTTGGGGAAGGTCTGGCGTACCGACCCTAGCATCGAGCAGGACCAGGTGCAGCTTTGGCGTCTTTGGCTCTGGGAGGGACGGGCCTTGTCAGAGCTTGATTGGGACCCAGGAGAGTGGTGGTGGCCAGAGATTGTGACAGGACAGGGGCCGACCTCCTTCGCCTACAGTACGACTCTGGGCAGGCGAGTTCTCGGGAGGATGCAGAGCCGCCCCCCCACCCAACGACCCAGCTGGTACGCACAGGGTATTTCCAGGTTCTTTTTGCAGGCATTCTGGAAGGCCTTGTGGGAGAGCTGGCGGCCGCGGAAGATCTCATACTTCCTGTGGCTTCTTGCCCACAAAGGTCTTCCAGTGGGGAGCTGGTTGAGGCAGATAGGCCAGGACGGATGTTGCCAGATTTGCCATGCGGATGAGGAGACACCAAAACACTACCTGTGGAGCTGCACTCGCGCCCAGGAAGTGTGGAGGTGGACTTTTGGGATTCTTACTCGCGCAGCACCAGAGCTAGGATTGATCACTTGGGGCGCGTTCTGTTGGTGCAGCACCGCACCTGGTCTTCATCACTTATTCGAGGCATGCCAGCAGGACCCCACTTTCCTTATCACACAGGGGACGTGGGGACCGCTTGAGGGTATCCCGCAGCACCTAGCAGAGGCTGATACAGGAGTTCGGGAGAGGCAGCCAGTCTGGGAGATTATTAGCAGCATTACAGGGTGGCACATCTGGACCTCGCGCTGCGCGCAGATCCTCGGTGGCACCTCCTTATCGACTGCCCAGATCATGGCGGAGATTTGGAGTGAGATTATTCATACCCTCAGAGGCCAGTGGGACCAGATTTAGGGAGACTCCCGGGCCGGTCAGGAGAAGCGGAGACGCTTCCTCCGGGCTTGGGACACACAGGGCCTCTTCTTCGAGCAGACTACGCAGGGCCTTCGGTGGCACTACTCACCACCCCGATGGCTGTTCATTCATACTCGTCTTATCCCTCCGTGAGAGGATGTTTTATTTTGCTACCTTTTAGGGCTGTGTCCGATTTGTGAACGCAGCCCGTCAGCTATAAGCTGACCTCTTGTATCTTGTTCTCGAAGTAATATAATTAGCACTGTTTTTTCGGCAAAAAAAAAAAAAAAGAAGACGAACGTGCAAAGGCCAGGTTGCCAGTTTCCAATACTCAAGCTTTTTCCGAAGCTTAGCCAAAACCCAATCAGTTTGTTGTCGGCGAGTGAGTTCCCACCCCAAAGGATAACCAAGATGATGAACAAACTAAGTGGGTGGAATGATATCTCCGGGCCATAATAGACTATGCCAGTCTTTGGAATGCAAAGGGAGTAGCTTAGACTTATGAAAATTAACATGAAGACCAGCTGCCAAACCATAAACAGAGAGGGCCTGCATCAAGGCACCAAGATCATGCGGCGTATTCTTTGGGGTAAAGAAAGAATCATCAGCATAAGCTTGAGCAACCATGCAGCGATTAGCATCCAATTTCAAGCCATGAAGTGATCCTGTAGCCACAAGATGATCAATATATTGCAGCATAGGATGAGTAGCAATGGCATACAGTAAAGCACTGAGAGGGCATCCCTGGCAGAGCGAATAACAAAGAGTCCACTCATCAGAGATATCCCCAGAAATAATGCAAGCCGCATTGCTATCTCTGTATTCCGAGAGCAACCTTTATCCAAACATGCCCGTTGTCTTGATCGAGTTTCCCATTTATTGAGCTTTCTGCGATCATTGGATTGAAGAGAGAATTGAGCCTGACATAAGAGCATGCTTTCCTCTGAAGACAAAGGATGAAGATGAGCAAGCGCAGTAAAACTCTGACAAGTAAATTTGGCATGTGCTGTACAATTTCCCTTGTGGCTTGCATATAGGATTTGCCATAATCTCGAATAACTGCTTGCATCCGAGCAACAAAAGCCTGCCAGGCATAATCCAAACCAATGCATATCTGACGAGAGAGAGGCTGAATAGCATCAAAGACCAAGGCAAGTCAGCATGCTCCAGATAACTATTATTAATCAGCAAAAGCCTTCGGCAAGGCAATCTGTCAGTGGGAAATTCATGTAAGGAAAGCCTCAACCAAAGAGGAGCATGATCCGAATGTGTGAAAGCATGATCAACCCAAATTTGACAAGTAAAGGCATCACAATGCTGTGGACCATCTGTCCAAGCATGTCCGATAAGAAGATTGAGCATTATGCTGAAAGGTATAGCCCGGAAGCATGGGCTGTAATTCCTTCCAGAGATCAACCAGGCGCAACTGACGCAAAAAATCAGACCATGCCTATGTTTGAGAAGCCAACATATGAGTGTGGCCTGAGGTGTTGTCACCCGATTGAGGGACATTATTAAAGTCACCACAAATGAAGGCATGTTGTCGCCATGGATAAGTATGCATGGAAACCTAGATGAAAGCTCTATCACGAGAAGATTGGGGGGGCATAAACCGATGCAAATTCAAAAATTTTTCCTCGAACAAGGCATTGAACAATAATCCATCTACCATGGCGGTCATTTAGAGCCACAACAGGTTGAAGGTCGTGCTTTACCAAAAAAGCCACACCAGAAAAGGACTGCTCTCTAGCATAGAAGATATCATAGCCAGCAAAATGGCCTATTTGACCAGCATACATATGCTGATTATTCTCTTGCAAAGCAACTATATCAGGCTGCAATTGCCTTATATACATCCAGACTAGTTTCCATTTGCGACCATCACACATTCCCTGTACATTGAGAGTAACACACTTGAGATGATCAAGCATATTTATAGCTATGGGACAGGTATGTACAGCAACTAACGGGCTGTCTACGTCTGCATTTCCACCTTAATGTCTGACATTAGAACCACCCAAAGCTCGAGTCAACTAATTCCCAACATCTGCTGCAGCAGGCATCCGTCCTGGGAAGAAAAGGTGGAACAATTTCCCGAGGCCATAAAAGACTATGCCAGTCTTTAGCATGCAACGGCAATAGCTTGGATTTCTGAAAATTCACATGAAAACCAGCAGCTAAGCCATACGTGGAAAGAGCCTGCATAATCAAAGAGAGATCGCTCTGAGAATTTTTCAGGGTAAAGAAAGAATCATCAGCATATGCTTGAGCGATCATGCTACGGGTGCGAGGAATTTCCAATCCATGCAACATGCCAGTGTCCAAAAGGTGGTCCATATATTGAAGCATTGGATGAGTGGCTATGGCAAATAGTAAAGCACTGAGAGGACAGCCTTGCCGAATAGAACAACCAAGAGTCCAGGTTGTAGAAATATCCCCTGGAAGTATGCAGGCAGCTTTACTATCTTGATATAGCCAATTGATAACTTGCTGCATTTTTGTGCTAAATCCAAAGGCCTGCATCGTTTGTGAAATAAAGTCCCACTAAACAGTATCAAAAGCTTTGGCAATATCAACTTGCAATAGCAAAACATCCTGCTGCATATATTTAGCATATTCTATTCCAACATAGGCATTAGCAATTTTGTCTGTGATATGCCTACGAGGAATAAAACCATATTGCGCAGGATGCAACCCATCATGCAAATAGCCTTTTATTTGATCAACAATCATTTTGGTAGTAAATTTGTAAATGACTGGCATCAGCATGATAGGTCTCCAATCAGCCAAAGATTCACAGATTTGCTTTTTTGGAAGGAGTTTAACAAGACCTCTCTTCCATGTGTCTAGCATCCAAGCAGAATTCACCATTTGCAGCAAAGTATGCTTCAAAAGAGGCCAATATTCTTTTAAAAACTCAACTGTAAGACCATCCCATCTTGGAGATTTCCATCTACCGTAGGATTTGATTGCATCTGACAATTCCCTTTCAATAAAAGGTTCCTCCAGTTCCAAAGCTTGGGTAGTGGAGATAATAGGAGAAACATGTTGTAAAAGTAAATTTCTTGCAGACAAAACCTGCTGGGAGGGAGGATCTGCATGACCAAACTGCTGAGAGAAATGATGTACACAGACAGAAGCAAGCTGTGACCGTGATGTAGTCCATGAACCATCAAGCATAAGCACCCTGCAAATGTTTGTTTTTAATCTCTTCTTATGCAAGCTTTTAAAAAATTGTTTTGAAGAACAGCCTTTATCTGTGAAAGCTCTTAGTCTTGCTCTGGTCTCCCATTTGGCAAGTTTCATGTGATCATTGATTTGGAGACAATGTTTAGCCTGGCATAGTATTGTTTGCTCATGCAAGGACAAAGGACGAATGTGACTGAGTTCAATGAGGTCTTGGCAAGTCAATTTAGCCTGAGCAACAGTTTCCCTCAGAGTCTTCATGTAAGACTTGCCATAACTTCTAATTACAACTTGCATTTTGGAAACAAAAGAATCCCATGCATTAGCAATATCAAAGTGGCTCTGAGAAGACAGAGATTGATAGGCTTCAATAACCATTGACTTGAAATCAACATGCTGCAAATAGCTATTGCTCACAATCAGATGTCACCTTTGAGGCAGTCTATCAGCTGGCATATCATGAAAAGATAGCCTCAACCATAACGGTGCATGATCTGAATGCACAAAGGCATAGTCAACCCACATTTTGCATGTAAAATCGTCATTTTGTTGTGGAGCTACAGTATACCAGCGATCCAGACGTGCCTGATAAGAAGAAAGGACATTATGTTAAAAAGTGTATCCAGGTGACAAAGGCTGCAATTCCTTCCAAAGATCAACCAAATCAAGATGAATCAGTAATTGAGACCATGCATGCCTTTCAGAGGTTGACATATGAGTATTTCCTGATGTATTGTCACCCTGTTGCGGAGCATTATTAAAATCCCTACATATAAATGCATGATATCTCCATGGATATTGTTGCATGGCATCCCAGATTGCACTTCTATCCCGAGAAGATTGAGGTGCATATACAGAAGCAAATTCAAACACCTCGCCTTGAATGATGCATTGAAGAATAATCCATTTGCCTTGATTGTCATTTAAAGCAATAACTGGCTGAAGCTCATGCTTAATCAGAATGACTACACCTGAGAAAGAGTGCTTCCTAGCATAAAAGATACCATAGCGGCAGTAATGACTTGTCTTTCCTGCATAGACATGTTGATTGTGTTCTTGTAATGCCGCTGAAATTGATTGATATACAACCACACAGATTTCCATTTCCTACTGTCGCACATCCCCTGAACATTTAAGGTAAGGCATTTGATGTGAGCAAGCATATTTACAGATATTTATAGGAAAAAAACTGTTATGTACAACAGCAACCTTCAAGATGTCAACCCTGCATTTCTACCTCAGGGTCAGAGCCTCTTCCCTTGGAAGAAACATCCGCCTGAGGAGTGGATAGCAATGCAACAACCTCTTCTTCAGGGAAGAGGGTTCTGCTAGCTGTCACTGCAGCCCATGTGATTCCAATTCCTGAGTTGACCTCTGGAGAGTTTCCACTAGAAGATGCACCATTCCAAGTGTGAGGGGGTGGAGGTTGTCAAATAGAAATAACTTTTCTTGGACTTTGCCATCCATCAATTGGATTTTTTGGTCCTTTTGCTGAGGGTTGAATAGCAAGAAGCAAAGGGGAAGAAGCAGTCCCATTTGAAACCATTGGGGCTTTGCCTTTATCCTGATTCACAAGAAACTGTCTATTATCTTTATTTTTATTCCCAATAGAGGCAGGAGCATCCTTATTGGGCATCTAAGCAGGTAGGAGGCATTTTATGCTGACTGATTGGACGACTGATTGGACACTGCAAAGACATGTGCCCAAATTTTTTACATTCAAAGCAAGCCCCTGCAAATAGTCCCCATTTCAATTTATAAAATGCACTCCCCATGTCGACATTGTTCACCGTGACTGAATAAGACTCCAATGTGGGATTATCAATATTCTAGAGAATGCAAAATCAATTAGAGTTGCCGTCGTTAGGCTGCGGTGGGCAAACCACTTTGCCTAAAGTTGCTGCAATTTTAGGCAAGAGTGAAGCCATGCATTGCGGGAAGTCTACAACTTCAACCCAGACCGGACATCGGTGTCGAATCAGAGCTTGATAATCCCTTGTGGGGGAGCATGGCAGAACGTGCACCATTTGCTGCCCACAAAAGAGTGGTGAATGTTCCAAAAGCATTTGCCTGTGAATCTCATCTACCATAATGTCTTCAAAAAAGCCTCTGGCTGCATAATGTACCTTACGAACAAACGAGCCAGGCAGTGTGCGGGTCAACCAGTTGCCTACCTCTGCGGCAGGTGGCATCCGACCTGGGAAAATTAAAATAACTGCATTTTTGGCATATTCTCTAACTGGATCCACAATTTCATCCACTTCAACCATAAGACCAACCGATGGAACAGAGTCTTTTCACTCTTTCCTTGTGCCTGCAAATCCTTCGTGCATGACATCATAAACCAGTTGTGCTTCAACAGAATCATGCACGGGGTCATGCTGTGCTTTTGCTTTTTGCATTAAACCGATCGATCCTTTTGAAAAGTTTTTTCATAAGAGTATTCAGCCATGTCTTCTGAAGAAGATGGAACCCAAGAAGGGGATACCTTCTCTTCCGCTGAACCAATGGCCGAGGAAGATGAGGGTACAAGAAGTGACAGCAGAGATGGAGAGGTTGAGCAACCAGGAAGAGGATAGCTGTTGTGATGAAGGCCCTCCCAATGACACACGGTGAAATCTTTGATTGATTATATTATATGAGTAGCAACCTCAAAATAAGGTGCTACAATTACATCAACTGAAAATTTCAGTATATGCCAAAAAGACATCATGATCTATGCAGCGGGTCTGCAAGCAATCGAAGAAAGATTGCTGCAACGAGCACCTAAAAAAGCCAAACAGAGAGAAAGTAGGATCAACAAAGACTTTACAATTCCTATATGTCCATAAAGTCCATAGTGCCCAGTAGCGAACCCAAACGAAGAAAAGAAGAAACTCCGGTTAGGATGGATGAAACCCAAATAGCCAGAAGAACTTCCCAAATGGAACAAATGGGAATCTTGCTCACAGGCACCGTCGAAGCAGATCCAAAAACTCACGAGAGCCCGGACAATGCCAAAACAAGTGAGGCAAGTGAGGCACAGTCTCCGAAGAAGAAGAACATCTATGGAAAAGTGCAGGAGCAATGTGTCGATGAGCTAATAGCTGTCCAAATGGAAACACTCCCAAAAGAACTTGCCAAAAGAAAACCTGTTGCCGAAGTGGTACTTTATAGGCCCAAAGTTGCTGTAATCTTTTCCTCCACCACTTGGCTGGGCGATGCATTCGCCAAACAGAATCACCTCTCTCTCAAACCCAAGGTTGAGGCAAAAGGATTTTGTACAATGCAGGTACAGTAATCTGAGATAGCCTCAAAGAACGAGAAGAGGACCCTGGAGAAGTCAAAGTCCAATCTTCCAGCTAGTCCTGGAGTTCCAAAGGAGGAATCGGAACAAAAGGCAAAAGCATAGAAGTAATTTGTCGCCACAAAGGACGATAATGAGAGCCCAATCCATATGTAGTGGCTGCTAGAGAAAAGGGGAGCACGGTACCAGCATCATCTATAACATCAGCAACTGAGGTGATGCCTTTAAACGAGACAAAGTAGGAACGTCGAGGTTCCTGTAGAGCCAACGGAGGCTGAAAGACTTTCGACCAGTGAAGGCTTTCAGCTCTCAAAGAATTCCCAAGCAAAGATTGCCGTCCATTCCATTCTAGATGGGAAAGAACATGCTTCCAGTCAAGAAGCAGGCGGGAGACAAAAGGGCGTCCAGGCAAAGTGCCATCAGTGCAACCAAAAAAGAAATCCCAGTGATCGAGTTGCCAATGACTAAACGCAGAAATAGTGATATGAGTGACCAGAGTCCTAATCATAAGAGCCCAAGGCTGATCACCTTGCAGAAATTGCAGCAACATTTTCCTCCTATGGGCAAGAATATGCACATGTATATCCGTGATGTTCAATCCACCATGCATCTGGGGAGAACAAATGTGATGCATCGAAAGCAGCCTGAGACTTTTTCTGCCATGTTTGGATCGCTAGAAGATTTCCATAAAGACAGACATGAAAGTTATAAGATCTGTCTTAGTGAACATGATCAATGGCAAGTAAAATTGAATATATGCCACAAGGATGGACTGCACTATTCGAAGACGAACGTGCAAAGGTCAGGTTGCCAGTTTCCAATACTCAAGCTTTTCTCGAAGCTTAGCCAAAACCCAATCAGTTTGTTGTCGGCGAGTGAGTTCCCACCCCAAAGGGTAACCAAGATGACGAACAAACTGAGTGGGTGGAATGATATCCCCAGGCCATAATAGACTATGCCAGTCTTTGGAATGCAAAGGGAGCAGCTTAGACTTATGAAAATTAACATGAAGACCAGCTGCCAAACCATAAACAGAGAGGGCCTGCATCAAGACACCAAGATCATGGGGCGTATTCTTCAGGGTAAAGAAAGAATCATCAGCATAAGCTTGAGCAGCCATGCTGTGATTAGCATCCAATTCCAAGCCATGAAGTGATCTTGTAGCCACAAGATGATCAATATATTGCAGCATAGGATGAGTAGCAATGGCATACAATAAAGCACTGAGAGGGCATCCTCGGCGGAGCGAACAACGAAGAGTCCACTCATCAGAGATATCCCCAGAAATAATGCAAGCCGCATTGCTATCTCTGTAAAGCCAATAAATAACCTGCTGCATTTTTTGTCCAAACCCCAAACCTCACATAGTTTGCGAGATGAAATCCCATTGAACTATGTCAAAGGCTTTTGCAATATCTACCTGCAAGAGTAGAACATCCTGCTGCGTGTATTTGGCATATTCAATCCCAATATAAGCATTGGCAATGTTCTTTTTGATATGGCGACTTGGAACAAAGCCATATTGGGAGGGATGCAACCCATCATGCAAATAACCTTTAATCCGATCAACCACCATTTTGGCAATGATCTTGTAAATGACTCGCATGAGCGTGATTGGCCTCCAATCACCAAGTGAATCACCTAGCTGCTTTTTTGGAATCAGCTTGAGAAGACCCTTTTTCCATGACACAGGCATCTGCTGATTTTGCCATGCTGTATTTAGCATTTGCAGCAAGCTGAATTTAAGAAGATCCCAGAATGCAAGAAAAAATTCAACAGTGAGACCATCCCATCCTGGAGATTTCCATCTGCCACAAGATCTCAGTGCATCAAACAATTCCCTTTCAGTGAAGGGATGTTCAAGTTCCAAAGCCTGAGCAGCATCAGACAGAATTGGATGAATATGCTGCAAAAGAAGCTGACATGCAGACACGACCCGAGGAGAAAGAGTATCCAGATGCCCAAAATGAATGGAGAAGTGCTGCACACATAAATCAGCAAGCTCTGAACGAGATGTTGACCAAGAACCATCAGGCATCCGGATCCGACAGATATTGGCAGCCTGTCTTTTGTAGTGTAAACTCTTTAAAAATTGCTAGGAAGAGCAGCCTTTATCCAAAAATGCCCGTTGTCTGGATCGAGTTTCCCATTTAGCAAACTTTCTGCGATCATTGGATTGAAGAGAGAATTGAGCTTGACATAAGAGCATGCTTGCCTTTGAAGACAAAGGGCGAAGATGAGCAAGCTCAGTCAAACTCTAACAAGTAAATTTGGCATGTGCTACAGTCTCCCTTGTGGCTTGCATATAGGATTTGCCATAATCTCGAAGAACTGCTTGCATCCGAGCAACAAAAGCCTATCAGACATAATCCAAACCAATGCGTATCTGACGAGAGAGAGGATGAATAGCATTAGAGACCAAGGTTTTAAAGTCAGCATGCTCTAGATAACTATTATTAATCAGCAAAAGCCTTCGGCAAGGCAATCTATCAATGGGAAATTCAAGTAAGGAAAGCCTCAACCAAAGAGGAGCATGATTCGAATGTGTGAAAGCATGATCAACCCAAATTTGACAAGTAAAGGCATCACAATGCTATGGATCAATTTGATACCATCTGTCCAAGCGTGCCCGATAAGAAGATTGAGCATTATGCTGAAAGGTATAACCCGGAAGCATGGGCTGTAATTCCTTTCAGAGATCAACAAGGCGCAACAGAAGCAAAAAATCAGACCATACCTGTGTTTGAGAAGCCAACATATGAGTGTGGCCTGAGGTGTTGTCACCCGATTGAGGGGCATTATTAAAGTCACCACAAATGAAGGCATGTTGTCGCCATGGATAAGTATGCATGGCAGCCCAGATCAACAAAGCTCTATCACGAGAAGACTGGGGGGCATAAACCGATGCAAATTCAAAAATCTCCCCTTGAACAAGGCATTGAACAATAATCCATCTACCATGGCGATCATTGAGAGCCACAATAGGTTGAAGGTCGTGCTTTACCAAAAGAACCACACCAGAAAAGGACTGCTCTCCAGCATAGAAGATATCATAACCAGCAAAATGGCCTATTTGACCAGCATACATATGCTGATTATGCTCTTGCAAAGCAACTATATTAGGCTGCAATTGCCTTATATCCATCCAGACCAGTTTCCATTTGCGACCATAACACATTCCCTGTACATTGAGAGTAACACACTTGAGATGATCAAGCATATTTACAGTTATGGGACATGTATGTACAGCAACTAACGGGCTGTCTACGTCTGCATTTCCACCTCAATGTTCGGGCCTCTGCATTGGGATGAAGCATCAGCCTGAGGAGAGGACAAAAGTGCAGCAACTTCTTCTTCAGGAAACAAGGTCCGATTTGCAATCACAGCAGCCTAGGTCAAGCCAACACCAGAGTTTTCAGCAGGTGTTTTCCCATGAGAGGATGCACCACTCCAAGTCCGAGAAGGCAAAGGTCGCCTGGGGGAGATCACTTTGCAAGGAGTTTCCCATCCATCAGTCAAAAAATTTTCTCCCTTCCCCTGAGGTGGAGAGGACAAAGGCACAGGAAAAGAAGCATTAGCATTTGAGACAGCCAGGGCTTTGCCTTTGTCTTGAACAGAGAAAAACTGTTTGACCCCTTCTTATTCAAAGGCTGAACCATTTCAGCTTGCACTGGCATCCGTGGAGCTTGGGAAGGGCATTGTGAAGCCATGTGCCCAAATTGCTTGCATTCAAAGCAAGCACCTACAAACAGCCCCCACTTGAGCTTATAAAAGGCACTCCCCATGGAAACATTATTCACAATAACTGATTATGAAGCTGGAGTGGCATGATCCATATCCCACAAAATGCAAAAGCGATTCGAATTTCCATTGGGTCGCGGTGGACATACCACCTTACCGAGGGAAGCTGCAATTTTAGGTAGAAGAGAAGACAAGCATTGAGGAAAATCCACTACTTCTACCCAAACAGGGCAACGATACCGAATCAATGCCTGATAATCCCGGGTGGGAGACCAGGGCAGAACATGGACCATCTGCTGGCCATAAAAGAGAGGAGAGTGCTCCAGCAAAACGTGACGGTGCTCCTCATCAGCCATGATGATCTCAAAAAAGCCCCTCGTTGCATAATGAACTTTTTTGACATAAGAACCACCCAGGGTTCGAGTCAACCGATTCTCAACATCTGTTGCAGCAAGCATCCGTCTTGGGAAGAAAATTATAATGGCATGCTTTGCATACTCCTTAATTGGATCAAATATATCATCCACTTCCACCATAATGCCAGTAGTGGAAAGTGGATCTTTCCAACCTTTACGGGTGTCTTCAAACCCTTCATGCATAACCTCATAGACAAGCTGCAGAGTCATGAAGGGAATCATATGAAACCATCACCTGTTTTTGTTTCTTGTTGGAAACCGACTTGTCTTTGTGAAAGGTTTTCTCATAGGAATAATCCGCCATTCGAGTTAAGGAAAAGGGTTGGAAGCAGCAACGCTTTACAAGGAGGAAAGCACAGCAGGTACAAAACTGTACGGACTTTTCCTGGCTATACGGACAAAATCGTACGGATTTTTGACAGTACGAAAAAAAAAATCTAAAGCAAAGCTGTACGGATTTCCCCGACTATACGGACAAAACTGTATGGATTTTTCCTGACTTTACGGACAAAATCGCTCCCTCCTTCTCCCCCGCCCACCCTCTCCCCCTCTGCGAGTCTCCTCTCCCTCCCCGCCAACCCCCTCTCCCTCCTCCCACTCCCCTTCCTCCTCCCCGCCCTCCCTCTCCTCCACCCGCCAGTCCCCTCGCCCCTCTCCTCCACCCTCGCCCCCTCCCTCCTTCTCCCCCGCCCACCCTCTCCCCCTACCCGCCTTCCCTCTCCCCCTTGCCAGCCTCCTCGCCGCTCTCCCACCCACCCCCTACCCCGCGCTCCGCCCCCTCCTTTCCTCTCCCCCGCCCACCCTCTCGCTCCCAGCCAGCCCCTCCCTTCCTAACCCGCAGTTCCCCTCCGCCTCCCCCTGCCTCCTCTCCCCCATCCCCCTCCTCCCCCCCCGCTACTATCTCCCCATCTCCTGTCCTCCTCTTCCCCTCTCTCCTACCCTCTCCTGTTCTCCTTCCTCCAGCGCCCGTGTTCCAGGGCATCCTGGGAAGCAGTTTCACGGACGGAACTTTTTCCGTGTTTGAATCGGCCTTTTCACATCAATTGGCGAATGGATCCCCACTCAGCCAATCTTTGTCCACTTCCACCGGCTGCGAGAACCGTCATTTTTTCAGAAGACGAGTTGCAGCAGCTCAAGAAAGACATGGAACTAGAGGGCTCCACATCACTTTTCGCCCGCATCTTTAGGTCACACCCTTCTAGATCACAGGCTAGAGACTGGATGCTGGCGGCGTTACCAGGAGATCTCGCCCCACACCTCACAGATATTCAACTTTTGGGACGTGGATTCTTCCAAGTGGTTTTCGACTCCCACGAGTCCACAGCCCTTGTTCTCAAAGCTAAGCCTCTGGCTTTGGTTCCAGGAGGATTTTTCTTTTGCCCTACACCTTGGGCTTCGATCCGGTCGAGGAGGATAGTCAGGTCACATCACTGTTCATTAGATTTCCTGGTCTTCCTCGGGTCTGCCATCAACTTCTTGCTACCATCGGAGCCACATTCGGAGTGGTCATTGAGATCCCCCCCCTTCCTGGCATGCCTTCTTCCTCGGCAGAGGCAGTCAGAGCGGATGGGGTGCCTCGAGTTAGGGTCATTATCTCTGACCCTAACATCTCAGATGACCACATCATGCTTCAGCGCCCAAATGGCTCTCTTTCGATAGAGAGTCGAGATTGTAGGTAGACAGGACCAATGCAGGATTTGCAGGACCCTTGGGCACTTTGCTAGAGATTGCCCAAGGAAGAGAAAAACACCCAAGAGATCTTCTGGTGCGGCTCCTTCACGTACTACCCCGACTGCACCTCCCACATGCACCCAATACCGCGCACCCCAGGACCACCAGGGGGAGCAGGAGGGGCCTTTAGTCCACATCAGGAGGGGCCTTTAGATGCACCAGTACCAGCCCCAGTCACTTTGGTTTCTGATCATGAGGGGGCTACCGATACTTCTTCCCCACAGACTGTTCCTGCCACAATCAGGATGACTGAGGGAATGAATGCACAGATGAGGACTCCAGATTCCTCTTCAGCCCAGCCACAGGCCTCGTTAGCCCCCAGCTCGAGTTTTGCTGATAGAGGCCTCGCAGGTCCTTCTCCTCCACCTTCCACGAGTGCAGGTCTTCTTCGCACTCCTTGGCCAGACCTGCTTCTCAGAACTCTTTTTCGGCACTGGCAGACTCGGCGACTTTCATGGATGATGAGGAGTTTGTGCCCTCCACCTTCGAGGTGTCGGTCATTGGGATTCCTTTTGATAGGGCCTCCCCCTCAGCAGGTGTGGGGATCCTTTCACCTGTTGAGTTTCTTGCCCTTAGCAGGAGTGTTTCAGCCCAAGGGAACCTGGTCTCCTCTACCAGGTCGGGTAAGCCTTTCCACCTAGCATCCTCCTGGCGATGAGGATAGTCAGCTGGAACATACAAGGCCTAGGCAGAGTTCCACATCGTCGCCGCAGGCAATCAGCTTCATCCAGGTGTCATTGGAGGTGCTATTGATATCCTTTTTATCCAGGAACACAAGTTGGATGCCAGTGATTGCTCTAAGTTTGGCAAACTTCTTTTAAGACATACCTTCTGGTCCCCTGCTATGGGCACAAGGGAAGGTACTTGCATTTCGGTCTCTCCTTCTATTCTACCCTTGGTTGCTGGTCATGGTATTATCTCCCCCTTTAGAGCTCAATGGATCATTATTTTTATTGGAGGGCGTAAGATTGGTCTTCTCAATCTGTATGCCCCCAACAACAGAGGGGAGCTGGCCTCAGAGATACCAGAGCCAGGGTTGCTTGGCAGACAGTCATTCTTCCGCAGGCTGAGGGTGGCCTGGGGGTCATCGATCCAGAGCTTCACAGTCAGGCCCTGTTAGGCAAGCTAGTCATCCGCGGTTTGACCCCGGGGAGGCAGACGTGGAAGATGCTACTTCAGCAGGGGGTCGGTTCTTGTGTCCCGCGGCGAGGTGGAGAGTGGCTCCCGTCCCTCAAGTGGATCTTCACTTCCGCCCCGCTCACTCAGCCCCGTTCCCCACTCGTTCGTACCTCCTCATGGTTTGGAGGCGGCTCCGCCTCTGTCTCATTCAGTCCCCTCCTAGCTGTCAGGAGGAGATTGATCGCCAGCCGCTTATCTGGAATGATCAGGTCAGAGATGCCGAGGGCCTTTAGTTGGGGGAGAGATCACACATCAGGTGGGATGGCTGGATGAGGGGGCCAGCCCGGTCCCTTCGAGTTTGGAGGGACACGTACAGACATTTGGAGACGGCTGATCTCGCAGACGCAGCTGGAGGTGCCCGTGGAGCCCAGGCGAGACGCACGGAGATCGACGGCGCGATCCCAGCTGATTGGTTGGTTCCACCTGAGCTTCAGATCCTCATGCCTGGTGACGACCGTTGGCTGGGACAGTTCACCCCCCATGGCATCCCACTGGTGGTCACAGGACGTATGGACGACTCCTCTATTTCCTTCTTCGCGGTTATGGGGGATGGACGACTCAGGAGAGAGGATGCGCTCATCGACCCCCTACTCCCATGGCAGAGGGTTTGGGTTGTAGGCCTCTTGGGGAAGGTCTGGCGTACCGATCCTAGCATAGAGCAGGATCAGCTGCAGCTTTGGCGACTCTGGCTCTGGGAGGGGCGGGCCTTGTCAGAGCTTGATTGGGACCCAGGAGAGTGGAGATGGCCAGAGATTGTGACAGGACAGGGGCCGACCTCTTTCTTTGCCTACAGCACGACTTTGGGCAGGCGAGTTCTTGGGAGGATGCAGAGCCGCCCCCCCACCCAGCGGCCCAGCTGGTATGCACAGGGTATTTCCAGGTTCTTTTTGCAGGTCTTCTGGAAGGCCTTGTGGGAGAGTTGGCGGCCGCGGAAGATCTCCTACTTCCTGTGGCTTCTTGCCCACAAAGGTCTTCCAGTGGGGAGCTCGTTGCGGCAAATAGGCCAGGACGAACGCTATCAGATCTGCCATGAGGATGAGGAGTCACCAAAACACTGCCTGTGGAGCTGCACTCGCGCCCAGGAAGTGTGGAGGTGGACTTTCGGGATTCTTACTCGCGCAGCACCGGAGCTAGGTTTGATCACTTGGGGCGCGTTCTGTTGGTGCAGCACCGCACCTGGTTTTCATCACTTATTCGAGGCATGCCAGCAGGACCCCACTTTCCTTATCACACAGGGGACGTGGGGGCCGCTCGAGGGTATCCCGCAGCACCTAGCAGAGGCTGATACAGGAGTTCTGGAGAGGCAGCCAGTCTGGGAGATTATTAGCAGCATCGCAGGGTGGCACATCTGGACCTCGCATTGCGCGCAGATCCTCTGTGGCACCTCCTTATCGACTGCCCAGATCATGACTGATATTTAGAGCGAGATTATTCATACCCTCAGAGGCCAGTGGGACCAGATTCAGGGAGATTCCCGGGCCGGTCGGGAGAAGCGGAGACGCTTCCTCCGGGCTTGGGACACACAGGGCCTCTTCTTCGAGCAGACTTCGCAGGGCCTTCGGTGGCGCTACTCACCACCCCGATGGCTGTTCATTCACACTCGCCTTATCCCTCCGTGAGAGAGAGATTTACTTTTTTTGTTACCTTTTAGGGCTGTGTCCGATTTGTGAACGCAGCCCGTCAGCTACAAGCTGACCTTTTGTATCTTGCTCTCGAAGTAATATAATTAGCACTGTTTTTTCGGCAAAAAAACAACAGAGGGGAGCGAGTCTCCTTTTGGAAGGAGTTACTATCTTGGGCCCCCATTGCAGATTCTTGGATCATTGGTGGTGATTTCAACACGGTCGAGTTGCCATCAGACAAAAAGGGAGGCAAACAGGGTGGAATTCATTCTTTGGAGAGGGCAGCCTGGGATGCCTTTCTCTTTCAGTACAATGGCAGGGACACTTGGTTTGATGATGCCTTTCATGTTATGCCACAGTCACTCCTGTACTCTTGGTCGAACAGGAGAGTACACATGCCAATCCATGCACGTATTGACAGATTTTATATAGACGATTGGGCACTTGACAGAGGCAGATCTGTATGCATTTCTCTACTGGGGTTACCACCTCATATCATTTTCCAATGGTGTTGCAGATTCTTGAGCCTCATCGGAGAGGACGCTCTGCCAGTGTCAGGATTCCGGATGCTTTTTATGCAGAGGAGAGCCTCACGGAGGATATTTTACAGATTTGGGTTTCTCACATACAGGGTGGAGTTGTCCGCCCATCTCAAGTAGCTGCAGCCTTATCCGGAATTAGTGACTATTATCATACAGCCGCTGATTCCAAGAGACGTGAGATTGGTATACGCCAGTAGTTAGCGTCCCTTTAGAGGGAAGAGCAGAAGAGGCCCACAGATGCTTGGATTCAGGAGCGCCCATAGATGCTTGGATTCAGGAGCGCAGCGCCTTGCGATAGCAAGGGCTCATATATAGATATTGTTGGATCAGAGAGCAGGGTATGCCTTTCATCATGCATAGGAATCCTTTTGGATTCAGATGGGTGGCAGGGCCAATAAACACTTTTTCTCTACTCATGGGCCCAAACATAGTAGACATAGTGTCTTGCAGCTTGTTGACTCAGACGGGGTGTTACAGTCAGATCTTAATGCCGTCATGCGTGTAGCTTCAGATTTTTTTGCATCCCTTTTTACTGCAGATGTGGGCACACAGGCCATAGATGATGCCAGAGAGGTTATCTGGCAGTGTATCCCTGTATTGGTGAAGGATGAGATGTATGTTTCTCTTGATGCACCTTTTACCAATGCAAGATTCAAGACTGCATTACTTGCCCTTCACAAGGGCAAGTGCCCAGGTTCGGATGGACTTACCCCTTCTTTTTTTATTACTTTTTGGGAGCAGATTGGTGATCACATTACATCAGCCAGGGCGTGTGGGACTCTGGTGAGATGCCTGACTCACTTACAGATGGTCTCATTCATCTCATCCCAAAGGGGGGTAATAGGAATCTAGTGTCACAATGGAGACCCATCACTCTGTTGGGCACTTTTTACAAGATTCTGGTGAAAGCCATCAGTCTGCGGCTACAGGTTTTTCTTCCAGATTTAATTCATGACACACAGACAGGGTTTGTGCATGGCAGAAGTATTTTCGATAATATTTTCTCATTTTGGGAGGCCTCAGAATGGGCCATGCAGAGCCGCCAGAGGTTGGCCATTCTACTCTTGGACTTTGAGAAAAGCTCACGACAGAGTAGACTAGGATTTTTTAGAGGGTACTCTATCTTGCTTTGGTTTTTCAAATGCATGGATTAGAGGAGTATCCTCTCTCTACAGATCAGCCCATAGCCAAGTGCTTATCGGGGGCGTACGAGGGGACAGATTTCAGATCGGGAGATTAGTCCGCTAGAGATGTCCTCTTGCCCCTTTTCTTTTTCTGTTTGTGGCGGAAGCTATGAGTATCTACCTTAGATCTCAAGCTGATATTTATGGGCTGAGGCTTCCTCTTCGCCAGAAAGAAGAGCTCCTGGATAGTGAGTTGGCAGATGACACGGCTGTTTTTTTGGATGCCTCCCCCAAGACACTCACTTCCTTCCGGACAGCCTTGGATTTATTTTGCACGGCTGCAGGTGCACACATTAATTTTGCATAAATCCAATGGTTTTTGGATTTGCGATGATGACACCCCGGATTTGGGTAATGATATTGGTTTCACTTGGATATAGAGGGGTGTCTCCGTCAGATATTTGGGCTGCTAGGTTGGGGTGGGCATTTCTCCTTCACAACAGTTTGCTCCGGTGTTGGAGAGCATCAGAAGAAAGCTCCTTTTTGGGAGCTCAGCTAAACTTGACTTGGCATCCAGAGTGGTGGTGGTTAACCAGGTTCTTCTAGCCACAGCATGGTTTGTATGCTCTTGTTGGTGCCACTCTAGGGATTGTATCACTCAGCTCAAGAGGCCCGTACAAAACTTTTTATTGAGTGGTCTAGATGGCACAACTGATGTTACGGCCAGGGTGGCTTAGGAGACCTTGATTCTTCCTACAAGAGAAGGGGGTTTGAATATCATTGACCCGGATCTACAGTGCAGAGCCTTACTCTACAAGGTCGTTGTGAGAGGACTTATGCCAGGGTAAGAGCCTTGGAAGGACTTTTTTATCAGATGCATACAGTCTCGCACACCCACTTTAGGAGATGATTGGATACATAGTACAAGATGGGTTTTCACCACAGCCCACCTCAGATCTCCTTCTTCCCCTCTTATGGTTGCTATCCTAAAGCATGGGCCAGCTTCAGGAGTACTCTTTGCAAGATTCCCCCGTCCACCGGTGAAGAGATTGAAAGGCAGCCTATCATGTGGAATAACAGTATTTTGGATGAGCATGGCAGACCACTTGGAGCTTCTCTTTACATGCAGTGGCCCAGATGGGAGAGGGGCCCTGCATCTACTGTGGGAGCATGGAAAGCCTTTAGGAGGCTTCCTGCAGACCGACAGGCCCAGGTGGTTCATAATCTTAGAGGGAGTGCAGGGAGAGTTCAACAGATTGATGCAGCCTTGCCCTTGGATTGGGTGGACACAGATGACATGCCTATTACTTGTTCCACCTGGATGGGGGCATTTTCCAGATCGGGCATTCCTTTGCAGGTGATTGCTTTACGTAACACACATGAGGATGACCTAGTCTTTGATGTTTCCTCGGGGGGCAGGCTGTCCAAGTCCACAGAGGATATATTGTTGGAGGTACCGTTTCAGCCAGTCAGGATAGTGGGCTTCATGGAGCATGGCTCTCTTTCACAGTGTTACTTAGATCCTGACCCGCTACTCATTGCCCTGGGCTCCTGGAGGCTGTGGCTCTATGGAGGTGTCCCAATTAAGTTTTGCAGTGGGACCCTGGGGAATGGGAGTGGATAGATAAGGAATGTGGAGATCAGGTGGGATGCTCCCTGAGAGATCATTCTGAAAGAGTGTGAGGTCTATAAAAGCCTATATCCTCAACTTTCACTACATGTCAAATCTTTCAATCTAATTTATTGGCTATTATGTTAATGTCTCATGATAAAAAACCAATGATTATATGGGACCTATCACAATCACTTTATTTCAAATCTTCCACTTACTTTTTAAAAGCTGTGACACCTCACACAATTGAGTACTCCATACTCACACTCTCCTCATTCTTTAAGCCATTCCAACTACACCATTCTCCCACCCTCCTCCATTTTTAAGTAGTACCACTCTCGTTCCTTCTTCTCTCTCTGCATTGCAAAGCACAACCTTACCCTCTTATTAGTATTCTCCCACCCTAGCAATTGCTTAAGCTCTCTTTCTTTCTACCATCGTACCTTCACTCATTAGTAGTCTCTGATAGTAGCCATTACTTAAGCACTTCATCTCTCCTTTCTTCTTTCATCTTCCCTTCTCCTTGCTTAAAAGCACTTCGTCTCTCCTTCCTTCTTTCCTCTCGACTTCTCCTTAAACCTTCTTCCATCCTGTCTTCTCCTACTCTTGTATTTGTGTTATCTGCATATCAATGGATCTTTTTGAAAGATGATTTGCTAATTTCCCAACCATTGTAACAAATGCCATTAGGATCATTTAGATTTTGGGCAAGTTATCCTTAATGCTGCACAACTTGAACGGTGCTACATTTAAGATCACAAGTGATCTTTTAGGGAATTTCCCTATCTATATTGCTATTGGATTTGCTCAAATTTGGGCAAGTTTTTAGGGGGCTATACACCTTGATTAGCAATATTTTCTTTGTCATGCCATTTCACAAAGATGACATTTTACATTTACCGCCATATAGAATTGTCGTCTCTCTTTCTACATAATCTCTACTTAGAATACATAGTTGTTACTTTCAAATTCCGAATTTAATAAACATGATCTTGAATTCATTTAATAAACATGATACAACTTCCTAAGTATATTTCCATTGAGTTCATTTGAATTTGGGCTGGCTGTCCCTGGCTGTACTCTTTAATCAGCTCTACTTTCTTTGTCACAACACCACTAAAATCGTCTTCTCAGGGATTGGAGAGACTCTCCCTTCTTTGCTGAGACTTCTACAGGGTTGAGTTGGCATTTTCAACCTCAGCCTTGGTTTCTTTCTACCTCATTCTTCTGAGGTGTTTTTATTACATGCTTAGCATGTTGTATTTCCGAACAGAGCTTGCTCTAGCGAGTTTCTTTCTTACTTAATAGAAGTCTTTTTTTTGCCCCCCCCCCCAAAAAAAAAGACAGTATGAATTATTTTATTTTATTTTTTTGAATTTTTTGACAAAGCGTACGGACACAAAACGGGCATCAAACGGAACCTCGAGGGCGTCAAACTGAGGGAGAAACAAGCAGATGCAGCGTGGGAGCACGAGGGCTAGCACAAGATCTCTCTCTCTCTCACACACTCACACACACACAAATAGCAAACAATTCTCCTCCCAATCTCACACACACACACACACACACAAATAGCAAACAATTCTCCTCCCAATGACACACACACACACACACTTCTTTTTTTTGGGTGAAATCTTATATTTTTGTGTGGGAAACCTCAAAAAAGAGGTAAAAACCCACCAATAAGTACAAAGGAAAAATTTACAAGTAAAGCCTCGGAGCAAAAGTCATGAGGCAGCCAAGTAAAAAGTTACATATCAAGCTGGAGAAGGATCAAACACAACATTCTCCAGCTTTAGATTATTGCTTTGTAAAAACTAATGCAGTGTAGAAACCACACCATCAATAAAAACAAGCTGTTTTTTGCCCTTGTGATTCTTCTTAATATAGGCGGGCACCCGAAGGTCAAAAACCTGTTGTAACATGGGATGAAAAGAATCCAGTGAAAATGGCACATCGGCATCTCGAACAGAAGAAGACTCTGGCACAGGCATCAGAGTCAAAGGAGCTAGATCAACATCTGTATCCTCCGACGAAAGAGCTGCATCTGATAAACATCTGATAAAGTAGGACTCAGCATTTCAGCTTCACTCCAAGGATCAACCTGAGAAGGAGCATGTGCAACATCCTGTATGATCCCCTCTACAAGGGGCACATCCATATCCTGAGGAGGAGGAGGTTGATGATGCTCAACAGAAGTCGGATACTGAACCTCTTCAGCAAGAGAAAGATTGGCCTATGATTTTTCTACCTTCCTCCAGTAATGCTTCGGAGCAGTAAAAGAAGGCTTATCCAGTAAAGCCTTAGCAGAAACCGAAGGAGGAGGACGAGGACGAGGACGAGGACGAGGAGTAATCTTCACAGTGGACGAAGGGGCAGGAGGAGTGGTCATGGAAGCAGAAGGGCAAGCACGTGCAAAATGACCAACCTGACGACACCGATAACAAGCTGTAGGAAAAGAAGCAAAATGCAGCCTGATGCGCATTGGATGAGCAAATCCCAGATCAAGATCCAGAGTAGATGGCACAGGCTGCATCATATCCCATAAAATATAGAGCCTAACATCACGGGTAGCCTGCAAGAAATCTTGTCTCGGAACATGGAGAGGCCTGTCCAAAAAAGGTGCAAGAGTAGGAAGATGCTGAAGAAGAGGCACAGGCAGCGCTTTGAGGGTAATCCAAACCAGACAGTGGGTTAGAAGAGAGGCAGACGGATCAAGTAAGGGACCCCATGGCATCACATAAGCAAAAAAGCTAGCTCCAGGAACACCAGCACGACTGACAAGGCGCTCTACCACCTCAGTCGAAGAGCAATGGGCATAGTAAAATCCTTTGCCTAGAAAGACAAAGGAAGAAATACAATCCAGATCCATTGCATCATCAGCCCAATGACGAAGCTGAGCTGAAGATAAAACCCTGCCCATAAAATAGACGCAGACTCCAAATTGTTGAGCCTGTCGAAGACCGGAGACCAAAAGGGCAAAATCCAAGGAACAAACAAGCGGGGAACCCGATGAAGGAACTTATGTGACAGAGGCAGAGCACAATTTGCGAAGAAGATCCAGTTGGATAGAAGAAGAAGGGCCATCGGAAACATCCAGCTTTGCCGATTTAATCGAAGGCGAGGCAAACAAACCACCATGCTTCCGCCGAAGAAAAACACAAGTAGGAGGAGCGGAGGCAGAGAAAACAAAAGAAGCAGGTGTCGGAGTAGCAGGAAAGGAGGAGGAAGATGAGACTGGAGCAAAAGCCACCGAGGGCTGCAACACAGATGATCGTACAGGCTGTACAGTTGGCCGTATAGGCTGTACGGATGGCCCTACGGCAGCGGAGTAGACGGCTATAGAGAAGGCTGTACGGGGATGTGTAGGGAGCACGGGAGCTGTATGAGAAACTGTACGGGGAGCTGTACGGGGGACTGCAGGGTGCACGAAACTTGTACAGAAGGCAAGGTAGGCAGCAGGGACGTCCAGGGTGACTGCACGGACAGAAACAGGGAGGAAGACGAGGCTGGCAGGGCAGAGGAGGAGGTCTCCATTGCTACCTCACACACCACACACACACATACACACAGAGCCTCAAACACACTTTTTTTTTGTGAGAATATTTTATTGATGTGAAATAATTACATTCATAGGTACTCCAAAAGCAGAGTAACCTGATGGCCATTTGGACGACCATGCAGGGATCATCTCGAGCAGCCTCCTCCAGGAGAGTTACTTTTCTCAGAGATTGGAGAGACTCTCCCTTCTTTGCTGAGACTTCTACAGGGTTGAGATGGCATTTTCAGCCTCAGCCTTGGTTTCTTTCTACCTCATTCCTCTGAGGTGTTTTTTATTACATGCTTAGCATGGTGTATTTCTGCACCTCAGAGATTGGAGAGACTCTCCCTTCTTTGCTGAGACTTCTACAGGGTTGAGATGGCATTTTTAGCCTCAGCCTTGGTTTCTTCCTACCTCATTCCTCTGAGATGTTTTTTATTACATGCTTAGCATGGTGTATTTCCGCACAGAGCTTGCTCTAGCGGGTTTCTTTCTTACTTGATAGAAGTCTCTTTTTTGAAAAAATGCTTAGCATGGTGTATTTCCGCACAGAGCTTGCTCTAGCGGGTTTCTTCGCACAGAGCTTGCTCTAGCGGGTTTCTTTCTTACTTAATAGAAGTCTCTTTTTTGGGAAAAAAAAAAAAGCGGAGTAAGTACTACTCAACCGAAAATCTCAGTATAACCCATATATACATCATGGTCAATCAAATGAGTCTGAAAGCAATCATAAAATGATTGCCGTAGAGATCATTTGAAAAAAACAAAAGATGGAAAAGTAGGATCACCAAAGACTCTATGATTTTTGTCCATCCATAGAGTCCAAAGTGCCTAGTAGCGCACCCAAACAAAAAATAAATCAAAACTCTGTCTAGCTAGATTAAAACCAAATAACGAGAAGAACCTGCCAAAAGTAACAATAGGAAATCTCGCTCGAAGTCCCTGACGAACGAGAGCGAGGAAATCACAAGTATGTGGACAGTGCCAGAAAATGTGGGGCACGGATTCAGCAAAATGTAGACATCGGTGGTAAAGAGCCGAGGCAATATGTCTATGCGCGAGTAACTGCCTAGATGGAAAAATGCCAAGTAGGACTCGCCAGAGGAAAACCTGTTGCCGAAGAGGGACTTTATACTGCCAAAGGAGACACAGCCGCTTTCTCCACCACTTTGATGGGTGATCCATATGCCAAACAGAATTGGCTCTGTCAGAAACCCAAGACGGAGGTGACAACACTTTATACAGAGAAGGCACTATGATATGTGACAGCTTCAAAGGACGGGCTGAAGAAGAGGAAGAATGGAGAGTCCAATCCTAAAGCCTATCCTGAAAATCCAAACGAGGTACCGGCAAGAAAGGTCGAAGCATTTCTAAAATTTTGTGCCATAAAGGACGATAATGAGCTCCCAAACCATACTTGCTAGCAACCGCAGAAAAAGATAAAAGAGTGCCATCATCTTGAAGTACATCCGCCACAGAAGCAATACCTTTGAAAGATATAAAATAAGAACGCCTGGGTTCTTGTATAGCCAAAGGAGGGTGGAATACTTTGGACCAATAAATGTTCTCAGCCCTCAAGGAATTTCCCAACAAAGAATCCCTGCCATTCCATTCCAAGTGGGATAAAATATGCTTCCAATCAAGAAGCAAACGAGAGACAAAAGGGCAGCCTCTGATCTTGCCTTGAATAGAGCCAAATAGAAAATCCCACTATGTAGGCTACCAATGCCCAAAAGCAGAAGTATCAATATGTAACAAAAGAGAGCGGATAATGAAAGCCCAAGGCTGATCCCCTTGCATAAACTGCAACATCATTTTCCCCCTGTGAGCAAGTATATGCACTTGAATATTGAGTATGTTCAAACGCACGTGCATCTTTGGAGAACAGAGACGATGCATAGAGAGTAATCTGAGACTTTTCTTGCCATTTTTTGAATGCCAGAAAATCTCCATGATAGCACACATAAAGAAAGCCAGATCTGCCTTAGTAAACATAATGAGGGGCAGATAGCATTGAATGTATAATATCAAAATGGATTTCTTATTTGCAAACGAACATGTAATGGCCAAGTTGCAAGCTTCCAATATTCAAGTTTTTTCCTCAGCTTTGTGAGCACCCAATCAATTTGTTGAGAACGAGTGAGCCCCCAACCTAGAGGATAGCCAAGATGTTGAATCAATTGAGAAGGTGGAACAATTTTCCCAGGCCACAAAAGACTATGCCAGTCTTTAGCATGCAACGGCAAGAGCTTGGATTTCTGAAAATTCACATGAAAATCAGCAGCTAAGCCATATGTGGAAAGAGCCTGCATAATCAAGGAGAGATCGCTCGGAGTATTTTTCAAGGTAAAGAAAGAATCATTAGCATATGCTTGAGCGATCATGCTGCGGCTGCCAGGAATTTCCAATCCATGCAACATGCCAATGTCCAAAAGGTGGTCCATATATTGAAGCATTGGATGAGTGGCTATGGCAAATAGTAAAGCACTAAGGGGACAGCCTTGCCGAACAGAACAACCAAGAGTCCAGATTGAAGAAATATCCCTTGAAAGTATGCAAGCAGCTTTACTATCTTTTTTTTTTCCAAGAAAAAGACTTCTATTAAGTAAGAGAAAAAACCCGCGAGAGCAAGCTCAAAGCGGAATACATCATGAAATCATGAGGATAAAAAAAACCCCCTCAGAGTGAGGTGGAAAACAACCAAGGCTGAGGCTGAAAGTGCCACCTCAACCCTGTAGTAGTTTCAGAGAAGAAAGGAGAATCCTTCCATTCCCTGAAGAAAGAAGCCCTCCTAGCTGAGGCTGCACGGGAGTCCCCCTGCATACCCGTCCATACGGCCATCAAAGTATGTACGATGTCCGTCCAGATACTAGCCAATGTGTGCAAGGGATGAACCTGAGTACCCTCCAAAGCCTCTGTGCATCTGGCTCTCCAGATATGCCAGGATGCTATGCTCGCTAGAATCTCCCAAGAAGTATCCACAGAGGCATGTACAGTTGTAAAAGGAAGGTGTGGTACCACATCCAACGAACAGGACTCAATCCGATGATGTCGAACCGAAATGGCCCGAGAGGAGTCAACTCCCTCATAGCAAACCTGAGGTCCTGTAAGAGAAAGCCAAGCCACCGAGCCCCATGTCATAAAAAATGGTGAATGGGCAAAGTGACTAAAAATCCTGGCTACCCCTATCCAAATCATCCTCGCCTGTCTGCAATCCCATAAGCAATGCTGAATAGACTCCGAAGCAGAAAGGCATCGAGGGCATGTAGGGTCGGCTCCGAACCTGGACCTCCAAAGGTTCAGTGCAATCCCTCCATGGATAGAAAGCCAAAAGAAGATAGTGATCTTTCTATTCCTGTGGGATTTCCAGAGTCTCCTCTAGAAACACCTATGCTGATCCGCAGTAATACCAAAAGTCTCCCAATGAGGAACTCTGGAGGGTCTCCAACCTCTACTACTGAGCTGATATCTCCTGGCATTACTGACCGTGTAACGAAAGAAGGGGATGCTCTTCTCTCGATGCCCTGCGTCAATCCACTCCCACTCTCCGGGGTCCCACTGCAAATACCTGATGGGAACTCCCCCATAGAGCCAAAGCCTCCAAGACCCGGTGGAGAGTAGCTGGGGGTCTAGGTCTAGGAACCACTCTGAATCTGATCCCTGCATCAAAAGACCTACAACCCTGATAGGCTGAAAAGCAGACTCAAGCAAGATGTCCTCTGTGGACCTGAGCAATCTGCCACCATCCTGGACACTAAAAACCAAAGCATCCTGCTGTGCATCTCGAAAGGCCAAAACCTGAAGCGGAACCCCGCCTCTCGAAAAAGTACCTGCCCAAGTGGAGGAAGTGAGTGGCATATCATCTGTGTCTACCCAAACCTCTGGAAGGGCTGCCTCAATCTGCAAGATCCTCCCTGCACTCCCTCTGAGATGTCCTGTCAACCTTGATTTGGTCTCCTCTGGAAGCCTGCGGAAAGCTTTCCAAGACCCCATAGAAGATGCAGGTCCCCTCTCCCACCTGGACCACTGCATGTAGAGTGAGGCACCCAGTGGTCTGCCATGATCATCTAAAATACTGTCATTCCACATGATGGGTTGCCTATCAATCTCTTCCCGAGAGGAAGGAGGAATCCTCCGAAGAGTGCTTTTGAAACTGGCCCAAGCTTTCAGAATGGCAACCATGAGAACACTACTTATCCAGTCTCCTCCTGAAGAAGGTGTGCACCTCTGTATGCTGCTGATAAGAAAGTCCTTCCACGGTTCCTGCCTTGGCATAAGTCCCCGCACCACCATCTTGCAAAGTAAAGCTCTGCACTGTAAATCTGGATCAATAATATTGAGACCCCCTTCCTGTGTAGGGAGGATGAGGGTCTCCCAAGCCACCCTGGCTAAGGCATCTGCTGTGCCATCAAGCCCACTCCAGAGAAAGTTTCTGATCGGTCTTCTGAGCTGAATGATGCAGTCCCTAGAACGGCACCAACATGAACAAACAAACCAGGCTGTGGCCAAGAGGACCTGGTTGACCACCACAACTCTAGAGGCAAGATCCAGCTTGGCTGAGCTCCAAAAAAGAAGCTTCCTTCTGATGCTCTCCAAAACGGGAGCAAACTGCTGTTTGCGTGGTAGAAATATCCAAGCCGACCTGGCAGCCCAAATACCTGATAGGCACACCCCTCTGAACCCAAGTGAATCCTATGTCAAGCCCCCAAACTGGAGTGTCCTCATCATTGATCCAAAAGCCATTGGATTTATGCCGATTTATCTGCGCCCCTGCCGCCAAGCAAAATAAATCCAATGCTGTCCTGAAAGAAGTGAGCGTCTGTGGAGTGGCATCCAAGTAAACTGTTGTGTCATCAGCCAACTCACTGTCAAGTAGCTCCTCTTTCCTTCTGATGGGAAGTCTCAGCCCAAAGATGTCAGCTTGAGATCTAACATAGATACTCATAGCTTCGGCCACGAACAAAAAAAGGAAAGGAGCAAGCGGGCATCCTTGACGGACTGATCTTGAAATCTGAAATCTCTCACCCCTTACCCCACCAATAAGTACCTGGCTGTGGACTGATCTGTACAAAGAGGAAACACCTCTGATCCAAGCATCAGTAAAGCCAAAGCGTAGAAGGGTGCCCTCCAAAAAACCCCAATCTACTCTGTCATAAGCTTTTTCAAAATCCAAAAGTATAATGGCAAGATTCTGGCCACTCTGCATGGCCCACTCTGAAGCTTCCCAGAAAGAAAAAATGTTATCAAAAATGCTTCTGCCATGCACAAATCCCGTCTGAGTGTCATGAATGAGATCAGGGAGAAGTGGCTGCAATCGGAGGCTGATAGCCTTGGCCAGAATCTTGTAACAAGTCCCCAGAAGTGTGATAGGACTCCACTGGGACACTAAATTTCTGCTACCTCCTTTTGGGATAAGGTGGATGAGACCCCTCTGTAAGCGACCCAGGCATCTCGCCAGAGTCCCAAATGGCCTGCAGGGCTGAAGTAATATAGTCTCCAATCATATCCCAAAATGCAATGAAGAAAGACGGGGTGAGGCCATCTGAACCTGGGCACTTGCCCTTGTGAAGGGCTGAAAGTGCAGTCCTGAACTCTGTGTTGGTGAAAGGTGCGTCGAGTAGAACATGCATATCCGGATTCACCAACACAGGGATGCTCTGCCAAATAGCATGTCTAGCATCCTCTCTATCGTGTGTCTCAGGGTCAGCAGTAAGAAGGGTGGCATAGAAATCTGAAGCTATGCGTAAGACATCATCAGGCTCTGTCTGTAAAACCCCATGTGAGTCAATAAGCTGGGATACACTCTCTCTACTATGTCTAGGGCCAAGAGTAGAGAAAAAGTGTTTATTGACTCTACCACCCATCTGAATCCAGAAGGACTCCCGTGCATGAAAGGCATACTCTGCTCTTTGATCAAGCAATAACTGCAGATGAGCCCTTGCTGCAGCAAGGCGCTCCTGAATCCAAGCATCTGAAGGCCGTTTCTGCTCTTCCCTCTGCAAAGCTGCCAACTGCTGGCGAACACCAATCTCACGTCTGAGAATATCTCGTCTCCTGGTACAAGCAACTGAGCGGTAGAATTCGCTAATACCAGAAAGGGCAGCGGCTACATGTGATGGATATGGCTGCCCACCCTGGACATGAGCAAACCATATCTGCAGGGCTGCCTCTGTAAGGTCCTCCTCTGTGTAAAAGGCATCTGGAATCCTGATGCTGGCAGACCGGCCTCTCAAGTGAGGCTCTAAGATAGCCAGCACACAGGGAAGTGGTCTGAAGTGGAAACCCCAGCAGCAATGCATACCGATCCACCTCTGTCTAGTGCCCAGTCATCTACATAGAATCTGTCAATGCGTGCATGAATAGGCATCTGTTGCCTCCTGTTCGACCAAGAGAACAGGAGGGACTGTGGCTGAATAAGAAAGGCATCATCACACCAAGTATCTCTGCCACAGAAGTGAAAAAAAGGAAGGCATCCCAAGCTGCTCTCTCCAAAGAGTGAAGTCCGCCTTCTCTACCCCCTTTTTTATCTGTTGGTAACTCGACCATGTTAAAGTCACCTCCAATCACCCATGAATCCACAATGGGGGCCCAGGAGAGCAAAGTCTTCCACATAAGGACACGTTCCCCTCTAATGTTGGAGGCATACAGGTTAAGGAAACCAACCTTACGCCCTCCAATCAAAAGAATAATCCACTGAGCTCTAGAGGGAATAATGACTCCGTGTCCAACAACTAAGGGAGAACCGACTGCGAAACTGAAATAGAAGTGCCCCCCCTGGTGCCCAAGGTAGGCGACCAAAAAGTATGGCCAGAAAGCAACTTGCCTGACTTGGCACAATCTCTAGAATCCAGCTTGTGCTCTTGAATAAATAATATATCAATGGAACCCCCAGTAACACCTGGATGAAGCTGATCCCGGATCAGCTGTCTACGGCGGCGATGTGGGATGCCACCTAGGCATGCCACCTAGGCCCTGTATGTTCCAACTAATAATCCTCATCGACGGGAGGATGTAGAGTGGAACACCTTACCCGACCTAGTGGCGGAAACAAACCCCTCAACAGGGGAAGACCTCCTGCTCGAGGAGGGAGGGATGGAACCAAGTGGTGGAAAATCAACAGGGGAAAGAATCGTGGCACCTGAAGAAGAAGCCCTGTCAACAAGAAACCCAATCACTGGCTCCCCAAAAGTAGCGGGCACAAACTCCTCCTCTGGGAAATCTGAACCCTCTGCCAAGGCTGAAAACGAGTTCCTGTGGAGCAAGCCAGACACCGGAGTGCAAAGGATCCCTTGTGAGGGAAGAGGATCAATAGTGTAAGCTGTCCCCTTCCCCCTATCCAAGGGAGGAAGTGAGGAATGCTCTCTATCCTGTGTCTGCCGCGCGGAGACCTCTCCTGCTGCAAGAAGAGCATCTGGCACCGCTGGATCTATGGAAGAAGCTGCAACCGGGGAGGAGGTCGAAGCTTCAGCGTCTCGGACTGTGCATGGTGAGACTGGAGGGACAGCTCGAGGTGAAGCAGAGTCCACTAAAGTACCCTCGTGAACTGAAGGAGGGATCTGCACACGTACCGGAACCCACTGGAGGGGGTCGAGGAGCAGGTGAAGGACCTGTACCACCCCCCTGTCGAGGCCGAGGAGCAGGTGTTGGACCTGTACCATCACCAATCTGAGGAGGACTGCCATGCGAAGGTCGAGGAGCAAGTGCTGGACCTGTACCACCCCTCTGTCGAGGCCAAGGAGCAAGTGTTGGACCTATACCACCCCCCTGTCCCCCCTGTCGAGGCCAAGGGGCAGTAGCTGTACCAGAGGGCTTCTTGGGCCTTTTCTTCTTCTTGGGGCAATCCCTGGCAAAGTGTCCAGAGGTCCTGCAAATCCTGCACTGGTCCTGTCTGCCTGAAATCTCTACTCTCTGGCGAAAAAAGGAACCATCCGGGCGCTGGATCATAACATGATCCATCTTGAGGTTAGGATCCTTGCAAAGGACCCTAACTCTAGGAACCCCATCAGCCTTGGTTGCCTCTGCTGCAGTCAATGGCAACCCAGGGAGGGGTGGGATCTCAGCAACTGCGCCAAAATGCTCCCCAATAACAGAAAGAAGTCAATGGTAAACCTAGGGAAGCCCAGGGAATCTGATCAAGAGCGAGAAGATTTTCTTATCTGCCTCCACTGGGTCGAAACCAATATGAAAGGCTTCAAAGAAGATCTTCCTGTGTCCCAGGTGTAAAAACTGAGCCTTGAGCACAGTGCTCGCAACCTCTAGAGTGTCAAAAACAACCTGGAAAAAACCTCGTCCCAGAAGACGGACATCTAACAATCGTGGAGTGAGGTCTGGGGGGAGAGCCGCAAGCATCCAGTCTCTGGCTTCGGATCTAGAGGGGTGAGACCCGAAGATGCGTGCTAGCAACGTGGTAGAGCATTCAATCTCTACATCCTTCTTGAGCTGCTGCAACTCGTCTTTAGAAAAGGTAATAGTTTTCGCGGCCGATGGAGGTGGAGTAGGATTGGCTGGCGGAGTATCCATCGCCAATCGAGGTGAGGAGGCCGACTCTAACAAATTAAAGACTCCTTCCGCTCCAAAAAAAGCTGCGGGAGAAAAGGGGGGCAGCAAAAAGGGAAAGGAGGCGAGGAGGGAGCAGGGGGAAGGGGAAAGAAAGAAAGAAAGAAAGTGTATTATTGTCCACTAAAGGCCAAAATGGGCCCATGGGACATCAAGAACTCTGCATACAAGATAGCACAAAATCAACGTGCCACAAAGAAGAGGCATCGTCGAATATCATCTAAGTGCTACGCAATACAATGCAAGTGAAAGTACATAATGTCAAATCTGAGCCTAAATACAAAGTAAACTAGATGCAAGGAAACCGCCCCTGGGTGCAAAATGGGGGGATGAGTACAATATGCCAATGCAAAGATACAAGTCCAGGTGTCACGGAGTCTGAGAACCAAAATAATACTGGAAATCCTGTCCATCGACTCTGCCTCCTGCTATGAGAGTACAAATCTGAGCAAAGGTGAGGTGAGCGGCTGGTGGGGCGAGATCTCCATGAGTAAGTCTCCTCCGAAAAGCTGCCATCATCCTGGATCGTCTGGAGATGAAGTGGCGAGTACGTCCCCTATGTAACAAGATCCTGCGGCGTCTACAAACCATCTCATATGTACATCCATAGGGTGGAGGCATGTGTCCTGTGTGAGCTCTGACCTCCTCGTGCTCCTCATGGTCTCTGTCCTCTGGTATAGCGTGTGCCTGAGCTCTATCAGGTTGGGCTCTATCACGCTCCGGTCTGTGCTGATGGTCTCTGGGGTAGTCTCGTCGAAGCATAGTGGCCTCCCTGACATAAAGAGCTAGGCAATGCTGATACGAGCTCGTAGTCCTCCATCACTCGTGAGAGAGGTCCAAAGCCATCCGTGAAGAGACAGTGGAATCTACCTCTGAGCTCATAACATAGCGGGCATCTGCAAATGAAGTGCTCCTCTGACTCCACCTCTCCCATGGTGCAACAAGGGCAGATCCTGGTCTCTCGGCCTGGTCGTCGTCCATCCTCCATGCGTCGCATCCTACCAGCCTCTATCTCGAGCTGATGCGAAGAGACTCTAAGCTGGCCAAGGGCAATCCTCAGTGAGTGGGACATGTGGATACCTGTATAGCCTGGTGGAATGACAAATCCATCCTCTGAGATCCAAAGGAAGTGGTCAATATCGTGGCCATCTTCGTCGGAAGCTGCGTGGGATAAATCCAAGTGCGATACATATGAATCTGCAGCAAGTCTGCTCTCGTGACCTGGCTAAGCTCGTGGCGAGTCAACTCGAGATGAGGGGCATCTATGCTGTATCGAAAGGGAGGCAGTCTATCCATGTCTAGTCCAAGAGATGTGAGCCACCTAGTGAGTCTGAAGTACCAGCAGTATCGGGCCCCAGATCGTGCCAACTCCATAGAAGATGCAAGTGCTAACCATGGCAACCGAGCTTTGCCTGCTGTTGAGTCTCCAAACTCCCTAACCCTGTGCAAATACATGACCGACTGAAACGCTGCATCTAATGCAAGGGGAGTAGCTCCAAACTCTGCTAGCATGATCTCGTGCGGAACTGTAGCCTTGGCCCTAATGAGCCGAGAGAACATGATGATCTGTAACCTCTCTACTCGTCTCCGATCTGCAGCGCCGAGGTCTCCTGCCCAGAAAGGAGCTGCATACATCGCAGCTGGTCTCACCAATGTATCAAAAAGCAAGGATTTCGTATCGGGATGCTGAAAGTGGGACTGAAAACACTGACGCTCAAGATGAGCCAACGAAGCATACCCTTTACTAATCCTATCTCGTGCTGCATATGTCATGGTGAAGACCGGTCCCCTGAAAACTGCCCCCAAATAAGTGTACTCTCTAACAAGCTCAATGGGCTGTCCGTCATAAGTGAAGCAAAACTCATCCGTGCTGTAAATATGATCAGAGGTGTTGAAAACCATAACCTTGGTCTTGCCAAGGTTTACGGTCAACCCCCTGTCCTGGCAAAACCTGTGGAGTGCCTCAATATGTGCCTGGAGGCCCTGAGCAGTAGAGGAAATGAGAACCACATCGTCCGCATACAGGAGGATAGGAATGGAGGATCCTGAGAGAGTAGAGCCCACACCGCCTGTCATCTGTAAAAACATCTCTATCTCATCAATATATAATCCAAAGAGAGTAGGAGAGAGCGGGCAACCCTGCTTCACCCCAATCGTGCTGCATACCTCCTCTGAGAGCCCCTCACGTGTCCGAACCCGACCAGTGATTCTCTCATACGAAGCCATGATAGCCCACTGTATCTCTCCACTGAAGCCCATCTGGTGAATCCTCTGAAACAATCTGAATCGCGGAACTATGTCAAATGCCTTCCTGAAGTCCACGAAGCAACAATAAAGCCGTTGCCTTCGTGACTTCGCCTCCTCTACCAGTGCCCTGAGTGTGAGGATGTGGTCAAGTGTTGAATGATCCCTGCGAAATCCAGCCTGCCCTCTGGCTCTGAGTCCTGTCGTCTCGGCATGGTCATTTATACGGCTTTCCAAAACTGATGCATAGATCGTGGCCATAACGTGGCCAATCATGATGGTCCTGTAATTCGACGGCTCCGTAGGGTCCCCCGACTTGTGGATAGGTACTATGGTATTGCCTAACTAGGACTGTGGTAGGCCTGTACAAACAGACTCATTGAAGAGACGGGAAAGAACAAAATCTAAGGCATCAATCCCATGGATTACATACTCCGCCTGCAATCTGTCATGATCCTTAGCTCTCCCGTTCTTCAATCGGTGGACTGCAGAGAAGGGGAGGGGTGAAGGGGAGAGGCTGAGAGGCTGAATGGGAAAGGGGCAGGCTGAGAGGGAGGGAGGGGGCAGGCTAGGAATAAGAAAGGGAGAGGAAGGAGAAGCTGGAAGGGGGCGGGCTGGGAGGGGGAGGGCTGAGAGGGAGAGGAGAGGAAGGAGAGGGAGAGGGAGAGGAAGGAGAGGGAGGGGCAGGGAGGGGGCGAGGCAGGCTGAGAGGGGGAGGAGAGGGAGCGGGGAGTGAAGGGAAGGGGGAGGAGAGGGAGAGGAGGGGGCGGGCTGAGGGGCAGAGAGGGGGTGGAGAGGCAGGGAGGGGGCGGGGGAGCAGGGGGCAGGCTGAGAGGCAGGGAGGGGGCGGGGGAGCAGCAGGCAGGGAGGGGGCGGAGAGACAGGGAGGGGGCGGGGGAGCAGGGGGGCAGGCTGAGAGGCAGGGAGAGGGCGGAGAGGCAGAGAGGGGGCGGGGGAGCAGGCAGGGAGGGGGCGGAGCAGCAGGGAGGGGGCGAGGGAGCAGGCAGGGGGAGGGGGCGGGGGAGCAGGCTGAAAGGAGAGGAAGCGAGCAGGAAGGGGGTGGGCTGAAGGGGATGAGGGGAAGGGAGGGAGCGGCTGAGGGAGAGGGAGGGGCTGAGGGCAAGGGAGAGAGGGAGGGACGGGCTGAGGGAGAGGGAGCAGCAAGGGAGCGGGGAGGAGCAGCAGCTCGAGCTTGCCCGCTAATCAGTGCCCCGCAACAATTGATATAGCCGATTGATAACTTGCTGCATTTTTTTGCCAAATCCCAAGGCCCGCATTGTTTGTGAAATAAAGTCCCACTGAACAGTGTCAAAAGCTTTGGCAATATCAACTTGCAATAGCAAAACATCCTGCTGCATAAATTTGGCATATTCTATTCCAACATAGGCATTACCAATGATGTCTGTGATATGCCTACGAGGAACAAAACCATATTGTGCAGGATGCAACCCATCATGCAAATAGCCTTTTATCCGATCAACAATCATTTTGGTAGTAAATAACTGGCATAAGCGTGATAGGTCTCCAATCAGCCAAAGATTCACAGATTTGCTTTTTTGGAAGGAGTTTAATAAGACCTCTCTTCCATGTGTCTGGCATTTTTTGATTTTGCCAAGCAGAATTCACCATATGCAGGAAAGTATGAGGCCAATATTTTTAAAAAAACTCAACTGTAAGACCATCCCATCCTGGAGATTTCCATCTACCACAGGATTTAATTGCATCCTCTAATTCCAAAGCCTAAGTAGTGGAGATAATAGGAGAAACATGCTGTAAAAGCAAATTTCTTGCAGACAAAACCTGATGCGAAGGAGGATCTGCATAACCAAACTGCTAAGAGAAATGATGTACACAAACAGAAGCAAGCTGTCATCGTGATGTACTGCAAATGTTTGTGTTTAACCTATTCTGATGCAGGCTTTTAAAAATTTGTTTGGAAGAACAGCCTTTATCTATGAAAGCTCTTTGTCTTGCTCTGGTTTCCCATTTGGCAAGTTTCCTGTGATCATTGATTTGGAGACAATGTTTAACTTGGCATAGTGTTGTTTGCTCATGCAAGAACAAAGGACGAAATTAATTGAGTTCAGTGAGGTCTTGGCAAGTCAATTTAGCCTGAGCAACAGTTTCCCTCATAGTCTTCATGTAAGACTTGCCATAATCTCGAATTACAACTTGCATTTTGAAAACAAAAGAATCCCATGCATTATCAATGTCAAAGTGGCTCTGAGAAGACAGAGATTGATAGGCATCAGTACCCATTGCCTTGAAAGTAACATGCTACAAATAGCTATTGTTTACAATCAGATGTCGCCTTTGAGGCAGTCTTCCAATATTCCAATCTCTTTCTAATATGTTTTGTGACGGCGAGTGACAGTCGATCCCAAAGGATAGCCAAGATGACGAACCAACTAGTTGGGCAAATCAAGTTCCCCAGCCACAAAGAGCTATGCCAATCCTTAGCATGCAAAGTCAGAAGTTTGGACTTTTGAAAGTTTATCTGCAAACTAGCAGCTATTTCGTACAAGGACAAAGCACTCATGAGTTGCAAAAGATCAATTTTTGTGTTCATTGGAGTGAAGAATGAATAATCAGCATAAGCTTGCACAATCATGGGCTTTCTTCCTTGTATATCCAGTGTACGCTAGGGCAAGCAATGGAAGCTCAAGAAATGAGAGAATGAAGACAAAACAAGTTGTTGTAATGAATTGCTGCAAAACTGAGTGAAAGTACAAGAGAGAGACAATATACAAAACCCTAGGGCAAAGTGCCCTAATTGGACTAAGTGTCCTAAGTGGTACATGTACTAATTGTACCAACTGACCTAACTGAGTGTAACTAGGCCTACAAGGCACATACCTCAGAATGAGTGGCACCTATGGATAGCCCATAGAATGGCCTACAAACCCCCCTCCATGGTATGGGCTGAAGTATCTTAGACACGTCTCAGAATACCTGAATATCTAATGTCATGGTTGCACATGTTCACCTGTAGGGATATAGCAAGCTATGACTATACAGAGTAGATCAAGTCACAAAAGGTACTAAGTTTAAAGCTTGCCCGGAAGCTTTAAACTTAGGTCAAGAAAGAGCCTTCGTAAAAAGATCTGCCAAGTTGTCTTCAGTGGAAACATAAGACAATTGAATATCACGTGCTGTTGATAATCTCTCTCTGACATAGTGATAGTGAACCTCAACATGCTTTCTGCGGGCATGGAAAATTGGGTTCCGTGCAACAACCAAAGCACTCTGACTATCAGGAAAGATGACGGTAGGAGCAGTCTGACCTACATGAAGATCTGCAAGTAACTTCGGAGACAAACACACACCACTGTGGCTGTAAAAGCTGCTCTGTACTCAGCCTCACAGCTAGTAGCAATTGTAGTATGCTTCTTGCTAAACCAAGAGATGCATGAAGTACCAAGCATGGAACAGTTGCCACTATGTGACACGGGTGTCCGAATAGCCAGCCCAATCACTATCAGTAAATCCATGCATAACAAGTGAAGCATCAGCCTCATAAAGGAGGCCCAAATGCTGAGTGCCTTTAAGGTACTTGAAGACACGCTTCACGGCCTGCCAATGGTGCGTAGAGGGGATGTGCATATATCTGCTCAACTGTGAGACATCATACTGAAGATTGGGTCTGGTATGGCATAATAAATCAAACAACCAACTAACTGCCTGTTGATAGAGGGTGACATCACATGCACCACTGGCATCCTCAGATAAGAAGTGAAAACCAGGCTCTATTGGTGTGGATATTGGCTTGCAATCCTCAAACTGAAAACGTTGCAAAAGCTGTCCAATATACTTGGATTGTGACATCAAAATACCCCCCTGATAGATGAAGGGCACTGAGAGAAGGGCATCCCCTTCTTTCGTTACATGGTTAGTAATGCAATCACTCTCTTCTTTTGGCTTTCTATTCATGATGGGATAGCAGTAAACCAATGGAGATCCAGGCAAGAAAGGCAAGAATCATATGGAAGGGGATTGCAAGACTTTTCAACACTTTTGTTCGTCTACCTTTCTATATGACCTGGGGATCAGTGTCTTGGCTTACTCTTTCAGGGCCCCAAGTCTTTTTTAAGAGACTTGACTCCTCTTCGGCTCTTCACGTCCGACGACACCTTGTGGAGTCGTGCTCTCTAGAGGATGTTCCGGCCACTCTCTTTAGGGCTGCTCATTCCTCAGTCGACTCTCCATGGGAGGTCTTAGCTAGCATTGCAGCATGGCACATTTGGAGAGCCAGATGCACTGAGGCTTTGGAGGGTTCTTAGGTTCACTCTTCTCAAATCTTGGCCAGTACTTGGACAGATACAATACACACTCTGATGGCCATTTGGGCAACCATGCAGGGATCATATCAAGCAGCCTCCTCCAAGAGAGTTACTTTTCTCAGAGATTGGAGAGACTCTCCCTTCTCTGCTGAGACTTCTAGAGGGTTGAGTTGGCATTTTCAGCCTCAGCCTTGGTTTCTTTCTACATGCTTAGCATGTCATATTTTTGCACAGAGCTTGCTCTAGCGAGTTTCTTTCTTACTTAATAGAAGTCTCTTTTTTGCACCAAAAAAAAAACCCCCCTCACAACTAGCAAATGGAATTCCCAAATAGTTATGCAAAAGACCAAGATCAAACATAGTAAATGTCTTCTACAAGTCAAGCCTAAAAGCTGTAATTTGCTCAACATGTGTTCTAGTCACAAGCATGTGATCCACATAGAGTACTAAAATTAGCAAATCTGTCCCACTCTTACGGATGTAAAGAGTAGCCTCAGTGGGGCTATTATGAAAGCCAACTGTAAGCAAATGAGCATGTACCCTAGAATACCGAGCGCGGGGTATTGCTTCAATCCATAGAGGGCTTTCTCCACTGAACCATCAGCTTTCCATTCCATCTTATTAACCCACTTAGTTCCAATGGCATTCTTGCCAGGAGGCAAGTCACATAACTCCCAAATGTTATTCTGATAGACAGCTTGCAAGCCTTCTACCTATATTCATTCTAAAAGGCATTCTTATGGCATAATGGCTCTTCATTGCATGCTGTAGCAACCAATGCACAAGCAACCAAACTAGCACGCTCTTTCCAGACAACTACTCTAGTATGGGCTGGCAAAGGAGTATCCTATTTGCTGTCTTTAAAGTGTCAAGGAGCTAACGGGGGACCTTTTTGGGCTCTTGTATTTCAGCTCTCTCTTGATCAAGAGCCCTGTGGACAATAGCCTGATCAAGCTGAGGAATATCTGGCTCTAAATCATGCTGAATTTCAAGCTGCATGTGGGGCTGCAAATGACCAATAAATGAAGGACAAGCAAACCTTAGAGGTGACATCATCAGGAGAGTCTAACAAAAACAAAGGCATCAAGCTATCAAAGAGATCTGGGGCATTAACAATGGGATATTTTTGACAATCCAGCAAAGGCATAGTGGAAGATTCATTAAACACAATATCCCTACTAACAAAAACCTTGCCCGTGCGGGGCTAATAGAGCTTGTAGCCCTTGTTCTCTGAGCTATAACCTATAAAATTGCATTTGACAGCTTTCTCATCCAACTTTGTGCGTGTCTGAGAAGGCACATCTGCATATGCCAAGCTTCAAAAGTCTTGTCCAAGCCTCAAAAGGTGTGATGGTCTTCAATGCCTTTGTGGGACATCTGTTCAAAATGTAATATGCACGCCTAACGGCATCCAACCACAACTTGTTATGCAAATGCTTGCCTTTTAACATACACTTGGCCATCTCCATGATTGATCTATTCTTTCTTTCAGCCCTGCGGGATTCTGCTAAGGAGTGTAAGGCACAGTGCACTGATGATGTATGCCATGTAAGGCTAGAAAATCAGCAAATTCCTTTGACATATACTCTCCCTTTGTTTGTATTAATGTGGTAAATTTTCAGCCTGCTTTCATTCTCCACCAAGGCAATAAAATGTCTGAAGCATGCAAAAACTTCAGATTTTGATTTCAAGGCAGAAATCCAAGTATATCTGGTGAAGTCATGAATGACTGTGACAAAATAATAAAATCTCCCAAGGTTTGTAACCCACATGGGTCCACAAATATCACTATGAATCAACTACAGCTTGCGTGAGGCACCAACTCTCCCATTGGGAAATGTAGAACGGTGCATCTTACCAACCAAGCAAGCTTCACAGACGTGCTTTAAAGGCATATGCATTTTAGGAAGATCAACAACCACACCATCCTTATGTAACTTCACCAGAGTCCCAAAGTTGAGGTGTCCAAACCTCGCATGCCACAAATGAGTATCTGCCATGGTAGAAAGAAAGAAAGAAAGTTTATTAAAGTCTTCGGAAGACCAATGGGTCTATGAGATTGTGAAAATCCTGATACAAAGAGCTGTGGTAGTGGAGCTACTAAATGAGCGTCCATACCAATGCAAAATGCAAAAATGCAGAATGGCAGTACTAAGTCCTAAGTCCTAAGTACAACATAGTCATGTCAATGGTCGACTATATATCAATCTCAGCATCATCATCAATATCATCATCATCCCCAGCAACAGCAAGATATTAGGATGGATGAGGCAGTGGAGGCATGAAGTCGGCAATAGAGTGATGTCGGCCACTCAGAGGTGCAATCCTGGCACGTCTCCTGGTCGTAGCTCTACGTCTAACTAGGGCTACTGTGACCCCCGTCAGTCGGGCTCCCGACTCTAAACAAGGAGGGATGTCTTCAAGTGTGATCTGTGTGTCGACCCTCTGTCTGAGCTGTCGGGTCACGGGCTCCGGGTCACGGTCATGTCGAGGCCTCGTCTCGTTGGGGTCCATGTGATCTAGCTGAAAGAACTCCGTGATAGAGCTCTAGTAAGATGCAATGGCTCCACAAATGTGTCAGGCTATTGTTCTGCATCAATGCCATCCACATATAGATGGTGATGCAGGTGTCGGTGCGGGGGCCATACCACAAAGTGGTCCTCAGGTGCAGACAGTATTTGGTCCAATGGGTTTGAGTGCTTTTGTAGACGAGAGTGGTAATGCGAACAAGGGTAAAGTGGTGATTATGGAGTTAGTACCTGCTGAGGAAAATTGGCGCACAAAATATGAAGAATTGGCTCAAGACATTGTGGAAGTTGCTGCTGAGGGATCAACCGAGGAAGAAGTTTGCTCCTGTCTCCGTGCTCGGAGTATCCTCTTGCGGTGTCTAAGTGCCTCGTGAATGAAACCTGCCAAACACCGCTGGTCTGGGTAGGAGAGGAAATGGGCTAAAATCCCATAACTATCTCTGAAGAGGCAATGGAAACGTCCTCGGATCTCATAGTACACAGGACACCTGAAGATGAAATGCTCCTCTGTCTCAACCTCCTGTAGCCGCTCCACACGAGCTATCAACAGCATAGGCATCTCCATCTGCAAGTCCAGTATCATCCAAGCATCTGTGATAGGCATCAAGTCTATATAGTCCTCTAGTCAATGTCCCATTCAACACCATGGTAAAGGCATGTGTAGCATCATAGACCGCACACCGAACACCATCAAAGAGAAGTTGATAGCCACAAGTAGCTAGGTCTGAAATAGAGATGAAGTTCTTGCTAGTGCCTATAGCATAAAGCACATTCTCTAGAGTGACTAGACCACTAGAAACAGAAGTAATAGCGACTTGCCCAATGCCTTTCACTGTATATGATGCATTATTGACACATGTAATTGTCCCCCCCTTAGATGCATGCTCAAGTGAGCTGAATAACTTCCGGCAGGAAGTGATGTGCTTGCTAGCACCACTATCAAAGAACTAGGCATCAGAAGCATCAGAAACTGCCATGCAGGCATCATGAACATCTGGATTATACTGACATGTAACAAGAAAAGCCCAATGCTGGTCATGTGCAAAAATTAGCTGACTCATGTCGATCATTTGGACTAGGAGAACCAAATATTGCGAGACCAAACTCTTTCTTCTTTTTTCCAGATGCATTTCTCTAATTGCATTCAGAAATGTCATGCCCAGGTATCTTGCAATAGTTGCATCTCTTTTTCTTCTTCTTACCCCTAGAAGAAGAAGCATCATGGGAGTGACCAGCATGTGAATGAGGGGGTTTACCAGCTGAAACCTTGCCTTTGCCTTTGTTTTTATGTTGGGTAGCAAAGGCTTGATCACTAGCCATAGAAGCATTTCTGTTTGCACGGATTTGTTCCTCCTATAGTACGAGGGCAACCAGCTGGTCAAAGGAATAATGGTTGGCATTGCCACCTACAACCATCCTCAAAGTAGTAGCAAAGCCGTGATAGGAGTCAGGAAACCCATCAAGGGTATTAGAAACAAGCTGAGAATCAGGAACCATCTCATCAATCTTGGCCACTGCTCTTTCAAAACTTTCACACTAGTAAGATAGGCTTCCATATGACCACCCTCTTCAAGCTTCAAGTCCTTCAACTACTTTTGGAGATAGGCAACCCTCACCTCATTCCACACCTGATATAAGGATGCAAGTTGATCCCATGCTTGCTTTGCTATCTTGCAAGACCGGATATGAGGAATAATGAACCATTTCACTGAAAGAGCAATCAAGGCATGTGCTTGGACATCACGTCCATCCCACTAAATCTGCTTCTGAGTAGGAGGCAAAGTAGTTGTAGTGGAAGATGCAGTGCACCAGAAGTAGCATTAGACCCATCACCAGATGAGCTTGAGGCAGTATTAGTACCAGAGGCATTACTAGAAGCAACATTACGAGTAGGCTTGACCTCAGTACCTGAAACAATATTCCACAAATTCTTGGCAACCAAAACATGCCCGATCATATAGGCCCACATGGGTTAATTTGTGCCATCAAACTTATCCTCAGCCCCAAGCATCCCAAACAAATCATCCTTGCTACTAGCCATAGTGCTGAAATTCAAGGCAAAAGCACCAACTGACAATGCAAATAAGAGAATGGCAACCTCTCATAATCAAAAGGCAATTTTTTGCTCAAGCTTCAAATCTTTTTTCACTGCAAATGCTTGGCTGTCTTAAGGTGTACCTGCTGCAAAAAATTCCCAAAAGGTAACACGAGGCCTTTCCACAATGCGAATGAAGCAAAGAAAGGATTGTTTTGCAGAAATTGAAAAGAACCAATGCAACAAAGGCTTAAAGAAAGGACTGTTTTGCAGAAATTGGAAAGAACCAATGCAACAGAGGCTTACCCAATGATGTAGCCCAAAAATACAGCAAGGAAAATGCTCCAAAGTTTCAAGAGTGTATTTCTTGTCACCCCCCACCCTATTTTTCACATGAGCGCACGCTACTTATACTAATGGCCATTTTTCAATGTCGTGGGCCCCTATAAAGTTCACAAATCAGAAATATCTCCCAAGAGAATGCACACAGCTTTACTATCACTGTAGAGCCAGTAGATAACATGTTGCATTTGATGCCCAAATCCTAAGGATTGCATAGTCTATGAGATAAAGTCCCACTGCAAAGTATCAAAAGCTTTGGCAATGTCCACTTGCAGCAAGAGTAGATCCTATTGGGTATACTTGGCATATTCTATCCCAACGTAGGCATTTGCAATTTTATCAACAATGTGTCTGCATGGGATAAAGCCATATTGGGTAGGATGTAGACCATCGTGAAGGGAACCTTTTATTCTATCAACCACCATTTTGGCAACCACCTTATAAATGACTGGGAGTGTAATGGGCCTCCAATCAGCAAATGATTCACCAAGATGCTTCTTGGGATCAACTTAAACATCCCTTTGTTCCAAGCATCTAGCATTTGCTGAGTTTGCCAAGCACTATTAATCATATGCAATAACACACACACACACACACTTTTTTTAGTGAAAACTTTTGATTGATTATATTACAAGAGTAGCAACCTCAAAATGAGGAGCCGAAATTACATCAGCTAAAAATCTTAGTGTATGCTAGATATACATCATGATCTCTGCAGCGCGTCTACACGCAATCAAAGAAGGATTCTTGCAGAGAACGCTTAAAAAAGCCAAACAAGGAAAATATAGGATCACTAAAGACTTTACCGTTCCTGTATGTCCATTAAGTCCAGAGTGCCCAATAGCGAACCCAAACAAAGAAAAGATGAAACTCCAGTCTGGGTCAAAAGGAACAGTCAGGAATCTCGCTCGCAGGCGCTTCTTGCCGAAGAAGATCAATGAACTTACGAGAACATGGACAAAACCAGAATAAATGAGGCACAGTCTCTTCAGAACTCAAACATCTGTGGCAATGAGCAGGAGCAATGTGTCTACGAGCCAACATCTGTCCAGATGGAAAATTTCCCAGAAGCACTCACTAGAAGAAAACCTGTTGCCAAAGAGGAGTTTTGTAGGCCCAAAGTTGTTGTAATCTCTTTCTCCACCACTTGGCTGGGCGATGCATTCGCTTTCTCTGAAACCCAAGGTTGAGGCAAATTTTATACAATGCAAGCACCGTAATCTGAGATAGCCTCAAAGGGCGAGAAGAGGACCCTGGGGAAGTCAAAGTCCAATCCTCCAACCTGTCCTGAAGTTCCAAAGAAGGAGTCGAAACAAAAGACGAAAGCATATAAGCAATTTGTTGCCACAAAGCACGATAATGAGAGCCCAAGCCATACCGTGTAGCTGCCAGAGAAAAAGGTAGCATAGAGCCATCATCATGAGTAAAATCAACAACAGAAGTGATGCCCTTAAAAGAAACAAAGTAGGAACGGTGAGGTTCCTGTAAAGCCAGTGGAGACTGAAAAATTGTTGACGAGTGAATGCTTTTAGCTCGCAAAGAATTACCCAGCAAAGATTGTCGACCATGCCATTCCAGATGAGAGAGGACGTGCTTCCAATCAAGAAGCAAACTGGAGACCAAGGGGCAACCAAGCAAAGTGCCATCGATGCAACCAAATAAGAAGTCCCAGTAATTGATTGGCCAGTGACCAAAGGCAGAAATACTGATATGTGTGACTAGAGATCTAATCATAAGAGCCCAAGGCTGATCACCTTGCAAAAATTGCAGCAACATTTTCCCCCTTTGAGCAAGGATGTGCACCTAGATATTCGTGATGTTCAAACCACCATGCATCTTAGGAGAACAAAGTTGATGCACCGAAAGCAGCCTGAGACTCTTTGTGCCATGTTTGGAACGCCAGAAGATTTCCATAATGGCAGACATGAAAGAAACAAGATCTGCCTTGGTGAACAGGATCAATGGCAAATAAAATTGAATATAAGCCACAAGGATGGACTGCACTATCCGAAGCCGAACATGCAAAGGCCAGGTTGCCAATTTCCAATACTCTAGCTTTTTTCGAAGCTTGACCATCATCCAATCAGTTTGTTGACGACGAGTGAGACCCCACCCCAAAGGGTAACCAAGATGACGAACAATCTGAGTAGGTGGAATGATTTCCCCCGGCCACAAAAGACTATGCCAGTCTTTAGAATGCAATGGGAGCAGCTTAGACTTTTGAAAATTTACATGAAGACCGGCTGCCAAACCATAAACAGAGAGAGCCTGCATCAAAGCAGAAAGATCATTCTGCGTATTCTTCAGGGTAAAGAAAGAATCATCAGCATAGGCTAGAGCAACCATGCTGCGATTTGCATCCAATTCCAAACCATGAAGGGAGCCCGTAGCCACCATAAGATGATTAATATATTGCAGCATAGGATGGGTAGCAATGGCATACAATAAAGCACTAAGGGGATATCCGTGACGGACTGAACAACAAAGAGTCCACTCATCAGAGAGATCTCCAGAAAGAATGCAAGCTGCATTGCTGTCCTTGTAAAGCCAATAAATAATCTGCTGCATTTTTGTTCCAAACCCCAAAGCTTGCATTGTTTGTGAGATGAATTCCCATTAAACTGTATCAAAGTCTTTTGTAATATCCACCTGTAAGAGCAGAACATCCTGTTGCATGTATTTGGCATATTCAATCCCAATATCATTGGCAATATTATCTGTGATATGCCTACAGGGAACGAAGCCATATTGCGAAGGATGCAGCCCATCATGCAAATAACCTTTAATACAATCAACAACCATTTTGGCTATGATCTTGTAAATGACTGGCATGAACGTTATTGGTCTCCAATCAGTGAGTGAATCACATAGCTGCTTTTTTGGAAGGAGCTTGACAAGTACTTTTTTCCATGACATAGGCATTTGCTAATTTTCCCATGCTGAATTAACCATTTGCAGCAAAGTAGGCTTGAGGATATCCCAAAAGGTAAGAAAAAATTCCACAATGAGACCATCCCATCCTCGAGACTTCCATCTGCCATAGGATTTAACGGCATCTGACAATTCTCTTTCAGTGAAAGGAATTTCCAATTCCAAAGCCTGAGCATCAGAGAGAATGGGATGGACATGCTGCAGAAGAAGCTGGTGGACAGACAACCTGAGGAGAAAGAATGGCCACATGCCCAAAATGAGATAAAAAGTGCTGCACACAAAAAGCAGCAAGCTCTGAGCGAGATGAGGACCAAGAACTATGAGGCATCCGGACAAATATTAGCAGTCTATCTTTTGTAATGCAAACTTTTAAAGAATTGCTTGGAAGAGCAATCTTTATCCCAAAAAGCCCTTTGTCGAGATCGGGTTTCCCATTTAGCAAGCTTTCTTTGATCATTCGATTGGAGACAAAATTTAGCCTGACATAATAGCATGCTTTCCTCTGAAGACAAAGGCGAAGATGACTGAGTTCAGTCAAACTCTGGCAAGTGTATTTGGCATGCTTCTATTGGGATAACTATTGTCAAGGGCTTGCTCTATGGTGCATGTGTGCATCTAGGGGAGTCACATGTGTGTGTGTGTGTGTGTGTGTGTGTGTGTGTGTGTAGATCCATCGGAAGTAGTACTTGGAAAATTTCAAGGTAAAATCCGTGGTTGTCCATTTTCTAATTCCTTGATTCAGGATTGGAAGCAAGTACTCTCTCACATCAAATGGTTCTCTCACATCAAATGGTCTCCTCATCCTGCTTCTCTAGCATCATCACTCAGATTGGAGAGTATTCATTGGAGTGCTGTGTTTTCCTCTCCCCTTGCTGTTCAACAACCCATCAGAGCTTACAATCTTATGAAAATGGGTATCCGGTTCATTGATGATGTTGTAGATATGCAAGGAAATATTCTCCTTTTTCCAGCAGCATGTAGACAATACAACCTGGCAATGCATCATAGACCTATTTGGAAAGCTATTGCTGATCTCCTACTTCCTCTGGTTCCGATTCCGACATTGAATGGCAATGACAGGCTTCAAGATTGGCACCTTCAGTCTTCAAGTCCAAGCATTTCTTCTAAGCCTTTGCAGTCATTGACATCTATACAGGCTTATAGATTAATATTACCTCCTCCTTGGATTGCCCATCATGCTAATTCTTTATGGCATCTGAACAAATCATTAGCCTGGTGGAAAGGAAGATTGCAAATGATATGGAAGTTGAAAATGCCATTGAAGCAAAGACTATTCCTATGGAGATGTATTGTTGGTATTCTCCCAGTGGGAGTGAAATTGGCTAAACGACGAATAGCTTCACCTCTCTGTCCAAGATGTCACCTTGCATCGGAGAGTATTCCGCATTTATTGTGGTTTTGTTCATATTCCATAGATAGAATCTCCTATTTTTTATCTCTCAGATTTCCAGCACACAGGTTCTACAGGTTTTTCTGGATGTATGGCAAACTATCAGCTTCTTTGTCACAGTATTCTCTCTTCTTCCACTGGATCAGATACTGGGCCTTATGGACCCTCTGGCTGCAGCGCATCCAAGCATATCTGAATTCTCCTCTTCAGCATCCTTATGAGTTTTTCAGAGCCTCATTAAGGCAATCTTTATATGATGCCTTACATGAGGAAGATTTGGATGTTTCTTGTATTCAACTTTTCTTTTACTGTTTCTGATGGATAGGGCTGTAGCTCTATTTTGAGCACGGCCTGGATGTAAATGAATGTTTTATAATATAAGTATCTTGGTTTTACAAAAAAAACAAAAAAAAAAGTGTGTGTGTGTGTGGGAGAAGAGTCGTGAGTGGAAGAGAGACGGTGAGACGAAGGTGCCCGCTACCCTCCCAGGATTCTCCCCCTCTGTCCGTACGTCCGTACGATTGTCGTACGGACTCTCCCGGCGTGCAGGCCCGTACACCCCGCTGTCTCTCCGTACGTATCGTACGTCCTTGTTAGCCCTTTGTACGATGTCGACATCTTCCGTGCACCCAGCCTCCCCGTACCACCCTGCTCCTTCCCGTACAATTTCGTACTGTTTCGTGAGCACCCTCTGTCCGTACAGAATCCCTGTATTTCTTTTCCCGCTGTTCCGTACAGATTCCTCCGTACAGCTTTTCCCGTACAACCAGTCTTCGTCCGTACAGTAATTTTCGTACATTTCCTCCCACTGTTTCGTACAGCCTATCCGTACAGGTCTTTCCGTACAGGTTTTTTCCGTACAGCTTATCCCTTCCGTACAACCTCTCTGTGCAGCCTCTGCCGTACTGATCTGCATTTTCTCCCTGTGCCTCTCCGTACGTTTTCTCTGTTTGCTTTGTCTTTCACTCTAATTCTCTCTTGCCTTGCCATACCTCAATCATGGCTTCAGGTCCCGATGTCTGTACATATGCTAGAAAAGAAAGATCTACAGATGCTAAGCGTCGTCCTTCTCAGCCTGCTTCACAGGAAGATGAGCTTACTATGGAGGCTCAATATGTGTTTGATACACTTAAGGATGACTTTCAGCAGTCACGACAGGAATGGGGCAAACCAGTTCCGGAGGTCACATACAAATTGAAATTGCCCTCCCTTGTGAATCCTCTCAGAAAGCTATCTCAAACTGCGGTAATTATTTTCTTTCCAGGAAGAATTCCAGCCGCCAGTGATGTTGCGCAATGGATCAAGTCTATCCTTGGAGGATGTTTTGTAGAGGGTGTCTACTTTGCCTCCAGAGGATTTTATGAGGTGCATTTATCAGATGCTTTGTGCAAGCAGAGGCTCCTTGAGCTTTCTCCCCTTTTTTACGAGAAGCAGATGGTACATGCCATGCCTTGGTCCCCAAACAAGGACTACCAAAGTCTTATACATCATCATTGTCCTGTATGGCTTGAGGTTATTAACTTCCCGGACTATATGCATGAAGAATTGCCTGGCCTGGCTGCTTCATTGGGACAGGTCATTTGTCCTCCACGCCCCATGGGAAATCGTAACAGATTTTGCATCCTCTGGGACACTGACACACCTACCCCTCCTTCTATTGCAGTGAAAGTTGAGGGAGTGCAATTGGGCAAAAAGTTTTTTGACTTGAAATGGGGTGTATTTGCAGGCGCTTGCTTTGCCTGCCACAAGTTTGGGCATCTAGCCTCTGAATGCCCAACTGCATCAACCCCCTCCTAATGCCTTGCCGCCTCAGACAAGGGAAAAGAATGAGAATTTGCAAGCCAAGGTAGCAAATCGAAATGGGGCAAAGAATGCTAAACCAGTTAATCAGGTGCAATCACTTGTTGGAAAAGGGAAAGAAAAAGAAAAAGAGAAGATGAAGGAACCTGTGGGGACAGATCGGGATGGTTTTCAACAGCCTAAGAAGGTGGTTGTATTGAAGCAATGCCCCTTTCAATCTCGGAAATGGGATGCTTCCTCTCCCTTACCAGGACAGGCTTCCACTTCAGCTCCTGTCCTTCAAAATTGGGTGGGGGTATTGAAGAAGGGTATTCCCATATGCGATTCTGAAGAAGGGGAGAATGCCATATCTTTTATGGATCATGAAAGCCTGCAACCCATGCAGGCAGAGGCTTTGCCTCTCTGATATCTTGTCTCATACTTATACTTTCCTGTATATATCTCTTTCATGCATCAAACAC